>NC_045626.1:89234117-89538075 GCF_009829155.1 Mustela erminea | reverse complement strand
TGTAGACCAAATCAGCAAATATTCCCGGAAACACTGTGCTCCTATCGTAAATACAGCAGGACCAAGACTAAGACACATGGACACCAAGAAGGAAGAGGGGCCCTAAGAGGCCCCCAGGAACATGAGGTCGGTTCATTCTTTCAAGCAGCATCTCACTCTTACCTGCTGGATACTCCAAACCATCCAGAAAACACAAGGGGCAAAGTCCACGTCTTCAGGAAATCACAGGGAGGGGAGGAGGTATGGACAGAGGAATGCTCTAGAAAACGCACCCTCCAGACAGACAAGGGAGGAAGATCGGGGAAGTGACAACGGTGCAAGCCAGCTGGTGCTTAGAGCTGAGCCGCCCTTCTGGGCTGATCAAGGAGGAGTTTACGGAAGGCTTCGCATGTTCTCTTCCTTTTTGGGTTGCATTCTCCTTGAAGGGATTGAAAGGCACACGGCAGGAAAAGCCTGAGAAGCTGTGTGAAGGGCAGGCTGGAAGCGGTGGGGAGACAGCTGCGTGGAGGGTCATCATTGCTTCCCTGAGCCTCAGTGTTCCCCTCTGTGAAATGGGAAGGGGAGCTTGCCTTGCTCTCAAGCAGGTCTGAGGTGGAGATGGAATTATACACATGAAAGGTCTTTCGAAATACCCATACGATATATTTATGATGGCGTCACAGCAAGTCAAGGATGGAGGAGCTGAGGCGCTGACAGACGTAGATGAAGTCTGACTACAGTATCAATCACAAGACATCTAGTCCAATGCCTTCCCACGCTCGGGACGCCACCCCGTTTCCCCACCTGCCTGCATTCTATACTCCTTCGAGAATGGTGGCGGCAGCTAGTGGAACCCTGAGTCCTCAGCAAAGCCCCCTTGCTATCAGGGATCACAGGGAGGGGCTCCACTGTTGCTGAGTGTTGGATGGTTCTGGATAAAGGGAGACACTGGCAGGTCCCAGTCTCCATCAGAAGCTGTGTGGGACAGGAACCATGTGCACTTCCTCCCATGTCTTGCTGTCCCAAGAGAGCCTTCCAGCAAGACACTTTTGAGTAGGTGTACTGAAAGATGCTCAACAGGGAGCCTCTAACACACTCCATGAAGTGGATTCCACTCCCCTCACTTCTCCTCACAATGCCTCCCAGTCCCATTCCGAGAGGCAAACACCTGACCTTTCTACTGCTCAGCAAAGCCCAAGATGGGTCGCCATTTTGTCTCACTCTGATTCCCCAGGAGACCCGATCATCTGATTCCCCTCTGGAAATACCCTGTGCCAAATGAAACCTGAGCGAGGTCATTAATTATGAAAATTCACAATGCATAATTATAATAATTACTCTGATCACATAAACATTATACCACCATGAATAATTTAATAGGAATCATGCTTTTCAAGAGAACGGCAATTAAAATAAAACCCAGGGTGGTGACAGGGAAGATGCATACTCTGGTTTGGTTCCGAGGGAGGCTGGACTCTCCCTGGAATGTTCCTTCCTTGTCGTCAAGAATTACCCCAGACCTTAGCAGACGGAGGAACAAAGAAGGCAGGGATGGGCTGGTTCATGAGCAGTTCCACTCGGGAAAGTAGAAGTCAGGATCCCAAACAATGAGTTTCCCCCCTAACTATAACAAGTCCCAGCTTCTGTCTTCACTCACCAGCCAGAAGAAGAAATGAATCCTGCTTTATCCTACGAAGAGATGGAGAATTCAACCACCTCCCAGTGTCTGAAAATTCTGTACGGAGCCGGGGCTAGAAAGAGATACCGGTATTCTGCACCTCCCGCCCCCGCCAATATATCCAATTAAGCAAAAGTTCAAGGAGAAGGGAGTGATACTTTGTATCAAAGGCAAGACCGCAAACCCACAGTAGCCTGTGACTTTTCTTCTCACCCAAAGTTTTTGTTTTTCATGACTTTTTTAGTTTGTAAGCAAGCCACAATTTCTATATGATGTATTATCCCAAGATTAGAGATTTAAGTCTTTTGGAATGGCTGGAAAAGAGAGCTACCCTGCAGGAAGGTGCCAGATGAGGGCAGAGAGGTGGGCGGGACCCTGGCTTTAAGAGGAATGCCCTAGGCACATGGAGAATTCCAGAGACACCACACACTCACCACAACTCCTTACCAGCCACAGAGAGCGGAGCCTGTCATCCTGCTTGCTGGGTCTTCCACACTTTTTAATCAAGCTCTATTGTCAGCAAAGCAGTTTACAATGCAAGCCAGCACGCGTACACACATACACACAGAACACCGCGACCTCTCATGCAAAATGTGCTCTGCGAGTTTCCGTTCCATTTATTAAAAAGGAACGCGCTGCAATTCTTACCTAAGTATTCATTCCAGGGGTATTTATGAAGTGCCTACTGTGTGCCTAGCACCGCCCTACAAGCCTTACATTTCAGAAGAGCCAAAGGAGACATCATCCTTGCTCTTGGGCAACTTACGTTCTAATGGTGAGGCTTAGGAAAACACTGACAGCTCCACTTCCCACGTGTACCCTGTATGGGAGGTGGGCAGGGATTCTGAACCTCCTTTTGACAAATACAGGCCAGAGTGGGACTGGGGGAGAATCTGAAGGGGGCAGGCTCATGACTAAGGGTCTCCATCTAAGTATGTTTCTTTGCAGCCTTTTTGGTCAGGAGTCTTTGGACTGCAAGAAGCAGAGAGCAAACTTGAACATGCATGGGGGAGGGGGGATTCAGGTGGAAACCACACTGCTGGGGTCATCTTGACACTAGGGTTTGAACGCAGGGATTCGAGTACATGGGGAGACAAGAGCTAAGAAGCCAAATATGGACAGTGAGAGGCCCAGACACCAGCCACTGTAGGAGCCTCCGCTGAGGGCTGGAAGGACAGTGTGGAGAGGCGGTGCTTCCTGAGGTCAGGGTCAACCGTGGGGAACAGAATGGGACCCCGAGGGAGGGGCAGCTTGCTGGCACCACAGCCATGGAGAAGAGCCCACCCCAGCCCCAGGCAGCACAGGGAGCAAAGCAAAGAAATAGGCCCCGTGATTCAATGTCCCTTCAGTCTTGTGTCTGGCCCTCGGATGGCACTCAGGCATCCGAGAACCGAGGGCAAGGGAACCCGGAGGTGCAGCCGCCGGACACAGCAGAGAGAGCACAGGGGACCAGTGATGGACCTCTGGGCAGTCCCCCGTACCACGGAAGAACGGCAGGCCCATGCCCAGGTACAGCACCAGGAGAGGCTTCGGGAGACGAGAAGCAAACCAGGGCCTCCGACCCCTCTACAGCCTCTTTGCCTTCCCCTGTCTCTACACAGCTGGCAGCCTGCCTCCAGTCCCCCCACACTTCCAGGGGGTTAGGCTCAGAGCCACGCCGGCAGCACTCCCCACCCCCAGAGGCAGGGGAGGGTGTTCTGGTCCCTTCCAACTTGGGGAGACGGTTCTGGTTGTCCCATCTGGGAGAGGGGTGCTCCTGGTAACTAGTGGGTGAAGGTGGAAACCCTGAAGGACAGGGTTCAAGTTCCCAGACCACAGGAGCAGGGCTAGCTTCCCGAGCTCCCTGCACATGTGACAGTTGTGGCTTTTCCTGCACCCCGGATTGACTCGCCCTTGACTGCGCTGGTGAGGAATTCAGGAACTTCGCTGGGGGTGTCCCAGTTCCCTCTGGGTCCTCCCTTTCCTCCCCGGTGAGTTGGCTGCAGTGCTAGGCCTCACCAGGAGGGCGGTGCCCTCAGCTTGGAGCGCCCAGGTAAGCCCAATTCTTGCAGGGAATGAAGGGTGCTTCCCTTCAAGGTGGGGATCCTCAGCTGGGGGTGGAGTGTTAGCATGTCAGGATCCTGGGGCTATACTCAGCATTCAACATGCTATTCCATATTTCTGATTAGTAAATTGAAAAAGGACGTGTGTTTTATGTTAGCTGAACCTCGGAAGGCAAAGCTCAAATATGCTTGCCAAAGACAGAGCAGGGTGCTTAAGGACCAGTCCAACCCTCTGGGAGAAGGAGCCGAGAAAAATCCTCCAGATACTTAAAATTACTTGAAAAAAGCATGTTTAGAGCTGGGAAATGCTGCCTTAGATATTGGTTTATCGACGAGAGCCTGGGGCTGTCCTGGTCTGCAAAAATCCAACATCCAGCTAAGGAGGCAGAAGGTCCGATGACCTCCGGTTGGAGGACTCATCACTCGTGATTTGCAGAATGGCTTCCACTCATCCACTTTTTCCGACGGTTCCCGGCTCTGTGACAGGGGATGCAATCAGGGCACTCAGCCGCGGACGGAGGAGAAAGCGGCGCCCATGGGTTCTGCCTGCCGCCGTCTGCTGCCACGCCTCGGGCCGGTGTTTGTCTACGTGCGGGGGGTGGGAGACAGTTTGGGGCAAAACGCAGAAAGGCTTTTAAGCATATTATCAGTTACGGGTTTATCTTAATATTTTGGGGGGAGAAATGCAATTAGCATGTAAAACAGTGACTTTCATGGCGAGTCTTGCTTTGGGCGAAGCTTAGATTAAAGAAAAGATTTGAAATAGGGAAAAGCTGTTTTTAAGTAAATGGAAATGCAGATGAGACTAATATACGGCAAAAATTATTGAGTCGCATCAGACAGACTGCAAATGAGGAAATACTAATTTCAAAGTCACGTGCCATTTTCTTTCTTTTTTTTGAAGATTGGGACTCAAATACATCTCTTGGGCATGCTTTCAGAAAATCCTCCAAAATGGGTTGTGTAGGTGTGTTTGGGTCCACTGGGGGAAATGCACCCCTGCAAACCACATACCCCATTTTCTTGGAGATGCTGTAAAGTCTCTACAAACCTGGTATAGATGTTCAGTGTGTCGTTTGCTCCTGTAAATGGATCTTCTAACAGGACTAAGCCCCAAAGAGAGGGACTTTTTTTTTTTTTCTAACAACTAAATATGGATTTAGAGTCCCTGGTGCCTAGAAACTAATGTCTAGACCTGAGGGTGTGAGTGCCCACGTGTGTGTAAGCACTTTCTCCAGGAGCATGAAAGCCCGGAAGAGCTGGTTACGCCAGGGGCAGGAAGAAGCAAGAAGATGTGATTTTTCCTTCGACTATCATCGAAGAGACAGCTTACATAACAGGGGACGCTCCAGGACAGTGGTTGTGTCGGGTTTCAGGATGTGAGTGGGGTTCGACCCATGGGTGGTTCAAAACAACTGTCTCCAGATGGCCCCCTGTTGTCCCCTCGCCCTTCAGAACCTCCACTATGCTTACACCAAACACAATTACCCGAACTCGAACTTCATGTCCAGAAGGACCAGGTCAATCCAAAATGAACAGAGCTACTGCGTAGCAATCAGTATTGACCAAATTGAGGGTCATTTTCACCAAAAAGCTGGCCTGTAATCGTCAGGGTGATATAAGACACAGTGGTCCTGTTGTTTCTGATTCTAAAGACTTAAAGGAATTCTACAACTGAATAGCATGCGGTCCTGGATGGGATTCTGAACCAGGAAAAGCTTTATTTTGTTACAAATGATATTAAAGGAACAGTTGGCAACATTTTACAAAGTCTGTCACTAGGTTGCACTGCTGTAACAGTGTAATATGTTTATTTCGATCCCTATCATGTGGAGTACCTAGGAGAATGCCCTTGTTTTAAGGAAACACACACTGAAGGAGGGTCATATGTGCAGCTTACGTATAATTAGTTCAGAAAAAAAATATATGCATATGTAAATAAAAGAGAGAGAGACACAGGGAAAAAATGCTTCAAGCAAATCTAGGGAATTCTGATTCGGGGGGAATCTAGGTGAAAAGTATATGGGATTCTTTGTACTCGTTTTGCAACTTTTCTTAAAGTCTGAGATTCTTTTCAAGGAAGTGTTTTAAAAACATTATGATGCAAGACATGCTTGATACATGGCAGGCATTATTCAAACAAGTGTTTCTCAATCAGGAGATAGTTGGCGATGTCTGCACACATTTTCGGTTGTCCTAACTGGGGGAGGGGTGTGGTGCCCTGTTGTAAGTACTTACAGAAGAAGCAAGCTTCTTCATGACATTCTCCTTCTGAGCCTTGACTCTCTCTCTCTCCTGTGGCTGTCTCTTGTCCAGCATCTCAGCTCACTCCATCCCACCTCTTGCCAAGTCCAGATGACCTTGTTCCAGTAGACCTTGCTTTGGTCTACCTAGCATCACCCCTCTCTCTTCTTCCAGCACCAACAGCCCCGCTCTGGGGAAGCAACGTTCTCCTGGCCCCAACCACGCAGACTAGATGCAAACTTCAATATGTGCATGGATCCTACTGCTGTGCAGACATGTCTCTGCCCACATTGGCGCTGAGCTGGTAGCTCTCTACCAAAGCAGAGTAATCAGAAACAGAGTTGAGAGACGGGCTGTCCTGAGCCTGTCATCCGGACTGCTGGTCCCACAAAGCATTGACTATATTTTGGACTTGTTGCCACACCTTGAAAGCAGGGCCATTTCACATTCTTAAAAGTCATGCTTTCTTGATTTACTTGTATCATTAAGACTTCAGTGCCCCCAGTCATCAGGGTAACAACTATACCCATCTCCTGGGGTCTTTGTGAAGAATAATTTAATATATATATAAATTTGGGTCTCTGTCACAAAGAAGAAAATCTTTTGAGAATACAGCATACGTGTTTGAAGGGGGAAAAAAGGTATTTAGATACGTAAAAAATACTTTCCTTTTTCTCAGGTACTGCAGCAAAACTGTTGACATTGACTTCATTTAGAATCTCCCACACCTGGTACATCTTGGTAATCACTGACGGGTACAGGTACAAGGGAACCTTAAAGCAGCATCACACACTCTTTCATCCTGTGGACGAGGAGTTTCTGAAACAAGACAGCTGCTCAGTGTGGTAGGGTCCGCGGCCATGTCTGGTCAGAGGGCTTGCTTGCCCTGAGAAGGAGGACACCTTGACAGAGACAAGTTGCAGCCTATCCCTTTGATTTGAGACATACAGACATTGTCTAAGGCGATAATATAGTGAAATTCATGCAAATAAGAACACATATATTCCCCCTTTCGGAGGGTGGGTGGCAGACGCTGGGTATCAGAGGTGAGGCAGCTGGAAGAGTAGCCACCTGGGATGGAAACCTCCGGAACCACAGACTTGATGGGGGAAGGAGAGCATCCAGCAAGAGGTGCTAGAACCTGAGGGGACTGGGAAGGGGGCACACAGAGGAACAGCCCGGTATGGAGATGGGGGAAGGGAGTGACAGACAGAGAAGAGGAGAAACCTAGAATAAGCTCCGTGATTCTGAATTAGAATTTGAGCTATCAGTGTGAATCCAAGAGTGAGCAGAGGTGGGGATGTGTGTCCACTTCCCGACTCTGTCCACTGCGAGGATTGGAGCAGCCAAAGGTCAATGAGCACACTGAGACCCTTGATTTTGGTTTCTAAATACCACGCCCTACTGGAAGGAACTCAGCTTGATTCTGAGCTCCAGGGCAAGGAACCTGCAAGGTATGCCTGGAAGGTCTTATACCCAAAAAGGAAGGACGAGGTTAAAGGACAAGGACGACCTGTCAGAGGACACAGAATATGGTAAGACAGCGCCCCACTGGCCAAACGAAAGATATTCTGAGCATCAAAGTAGTGGCAGGCATGAAGTAGACGCCAGAGACGGAAGAAATCCAGGAGTCCATTCTGTTAATAAATTCCTGGACAAAATATTGGAATTGTAAGGAGGAACAGGTTATCTACATCATCTCTAAATGTCTTTCCACGAAATGTTTATTAACTGCTAAGAGAATAAGAGTGACTTGGCAGTAGAGAAGCCTGCCCCAAGCTGCCTTAATCAAGCTATCAAAGTGACCAGCGTTCACATGGTGATAAATTTAAATCATGCGCCACCTGACAAAAGGCAACAAGAAGAACAGAACCTCCCTTCTGAGACGCTCCTGCCCTAGGTGCATAATCAGAATCTAATCACGAAGAAACATCAGACGAACCCACATGGGGAGACGGTCACAGCATAAGTAGCCTGCCATCTTCAGAAGTGTCATGATCATGAAATGCAAGAAAAGACTTGAAGGAAAAGAAAGAAGCGTGACATGGAAGAGATTATCCAGACAGGGGAGACTAAGCTGGGGTCTGAAAATGGAGCGGTAGTAAGGCATCCCTGTGCATTCCCTCATTGGGAGGTTGTGTTATTGCTTTGCAAGAGAATGTGTTTGTTGGTGAGAAAGCACCCACCAGACATTCCTGGGTGCTGAGCCTCTATATTGACAGCTACTCAGTTATAAGCTCGGCAGGCAAATGTTCTAGGCACTTGTCCTTGAAGCTTTTCTGGATGTCTAAGCTTGCTTAAACACAAAAACGAGACACCTCCCACTATTCTCCACCATGCGTAAGTTTCATTTGTATATGTGTCTGTCTCAGGAGGAAGGGGAACCGAACTCGGGGTGTTGGCATGCTTTGAAGGGGGCACTACTCATGGAGAAAGTGCACATGATGGGAAACAGTGGAATGCAGTCACCATCGGAGGGGGCAAGAGCAGGAAGTGTTACTGAGCCCAGTGAGAGTGGGTGTCTTAGGCAGGGGCCCCCCGACGGGAGTTCCAGTCACGGGTTGGGGGGGGGGAAGCAGGTGAGGCATAAGTACTCCAACACCCCTCTTCTCCTGCTCTCCAGCTCCTCCCAGGGTCCTGTTGGTCAACCCCAGATGGACTCCAGCAGACACAGGAACTGCCCTCTGCAAGGTTCAGCCTCCCAGGGTCCAGAGGAGGATGGAGAGAAAAGACATTCTATCTGGAATGTGGAAAAATATACAATAACCCACTGGTCCCTTTATGGTCACTCTGAGCCCCATTGCACAGATCCAGAAACTGAGGCTTTGCGGGATCAAGCAGCGTGCCCATATCCACACAATGAGCAGGGATGTCACCCAGGCAGATATGCCCACCAAGCCTTACTCTTGCCGCTCAGCAGGTGAGGCCGAGCCAGAGGCCCTCCCTTGCTGAAACAAAGCTCTTTCTGGATCCTGCCTTTGTCTCGCGGAACACCTCTTGCATCTGATTTCGCCTGATGGTGGAGAGTGCTGGCTTGACAGGCGAGTGATAAATGATGTTTGCTCATCCCCAGTTCAGGCAAGTCTGACACAAACTCAATTAGTCAAACGCATCTTCGTGCTGCCTCCCGTTCATCCACACTGACTCAGGTAGATTTCTGAGCAGCAAAGAGACACAACTTGTTTGCATGCCGTTTCTCAGTCTCTTCTCTCTTGCCTCTCACACTCTTGAATGTGGAAATGTAGGAATATTGATTTTTGTTTTGTCCCCAGTGGCTCACATTTTTCGTCGTGGGACCACCCAAATTTTCCTCTGCACCTCACTTTGAGCCCTCAAAAACTCCTCACCCAGGACCCAGAACCAAACCGGAGGCAATGAGACACAGTATGGCCTTCCTGGGTGCATGGGGTGCCTCACCTCAGGAAGGGGGAGAAGCTGGAACTGCCGAGAGCCACCACATTGAACTTAAAAACGAAGCCCACACCATAACGGGCAAAGAGAAGAACTACAACAAACAAACAAACAAAAACCACAAACTGATGTCATATTTGAACACCTGGATCAAGCTGTATCTGATGACTAATTTTAGTGTAATTTCATCATCCCCCAAAAGATATCTTGTATCCATGTGCAATCACTTGCCATTATTTCAGTAATCCACTCAGTTGTTCAGAGAAAGTCCTAATCAAGGATGTTTTTCACTGTTTACACTGAAATTCTGGTCTCTGTTTTAAGTTGATTCCTTTCATGCGGCCATCTCTGGGAGGCATTATCTGTAAAGGAGCCCCCCTCAAATCACACCAGAAAGGAAGAAGCAGAGACGTGCAGAAAAGGAGGCCATGTAGAAAGAAAGTTGGTGACTTGAAAGATGTCGCCTCTGGCCAGCACATCAGAGCATCACACTCCTGCATGAACTTTTTCACCTCGAATCCAACATAGATACTTCTCGGGAGTGACTGACGGGGAGAAGGAATAATGGCAGGTTCTGTGCTCAGTAGAGACCATTGATAAAATGTTGGCCATCTAGAGATGTCTAGCACATAAAACAAAACAAACAAAAAAACCACACCTCCCCATTTTTCTGACCTTTACCCAGATCTAAGAGATTCTCTCCATGTAAAAGGCACTATGGGAAGCCAAAGATAGAATTAAGTCACTCATTCACCAAGCAATAGAGCCTCCTATGTGCCAGACACAGAGGCTGCTAAGCAAAACAGATATATACAACAGTGAATGAGACAGAAAATACTTTCTGTTCTCACACAGCTTAAATTCTAGGGGAGAGGAAGATGGATAAACAAGTGAGTCCAATCTGTGGATTATCTGGTGGTGATAAGTCAAAGGAAAACAACAAAATAGGGAACGGGCACAGAAAGTGCAGTAATGGGAAGAACAGATGGCACAGACAGAGGGGGACCTCTCTATGAGAAGATGACCTGTGATCAGAGACCTGAATGGTCTTAGTGTCTCAGTGGATATCTGGATGTTAACCCACAGCAGTCATGTGCAAAGGCCCTGAGGTCAGGGGGTGGTGAGCACCAGCAAGGAAGCCAATGGGACTGGAACAGAGTGTGTATGTGAGGGCATGGGGGTTGAAATAAGGCCAGAAGGGTGTCAGTAGGATTCTGAACAGAGGACACTGTGATCTCACTGCCTATCAAGAAGAGTTTAAAGGAGGCCTCTACAACCAAGACACAGCTGCTGTGTGTTGAGGGTGGTAGACATTTTGGCCTTCTTTAGAGTTATTAAAGTGAAGTTGTCTCTACAGGACTAGCAGTGATTGAATAAGAAAGTGACACGACCAAATTATTACCAACATATGTGCTTGGAGAACAGGAGGTTAAGACATCTGAGAGCCAAAAAAAAAAAAAAAAAAAAAAAAAAAAAAAAAACCGCTGAGCAAGAAATCCCAGACCCCTGTGGGGTGGTAAGAAGTTAGGGTCTACAGACTTCCTGCTGTAGCTGAGAAAGTGAGCCCCCAGAACCAACAGTCCACCTCCCTGACAAAGCCACTGCTGGCGGACCCACAGTATGGATGGTGGGGGTGGGGTGTCCAAGGGCCACACCATGGCCAGGGAGAGGGCTCAGCAGGAGCAGAGGATGACAGACTCCCGCAAGAAAATGGCATTCTGTTGTTAGGACATCTGCCTCACAGATGAAAATGCTGTTTCAAGACAAAATATAGAGTCTTCGCTTGGAGTCAAGTCATTGCTTACAATTAAAAAAAAAGGCAAAAGTAAAGAAAATGGTCACCCGAGGCTGTGTACTGACCCAAGAGATATACAAAAATTGAAGAAAAGAGCTCTCACTACTTAGAAAGCAGGAAAGAGGAAACAGAGCTGAAACAGAACAAATTGCCCCAAAATGGAGACTTCTCCTGGATTTTTTTTTTTTCCTCATAAATGAGGATGCCACAGCAGGAATCCTTAGGGTTGCTCTCCGTGGCTGACGCAGTAGAGGCTGGTGGCAGGCTGTAGGAACCCAGCACAGAACCCCTTCAAGTCCTGGGTGGGTACCTCTCGGGGAGGACAAGGACCCCTAGTCTGCGAGGAAGGCCGGTGGGTGCCCGGTCCATGGCCAGCCTCATAGGGAAGTCTGTTGGAGGGAGGAGTCGATGAAAAATGGAGAGCCAAAGCAAACACAAAAGAAGAGGAGGCCACTCTGCATTGCAGATGCCTGGGGAAGTAGGCAGGCCGTGAGGCCCTATGCTTGGCAGTGTGTGCCTACAGCTGGAACAACACAGTCACAGTCTGGGGGTCAGCTGCTCCTTGGACTCTGACTATACCTGGGGCAGGCAGCTGTGCAAATGACCTGTGGTTTCCTTCATGTCATTCATTTGGTTACTTGGCTAGATTCTTGCCTGCCCTGTGTCTGTTCCCCTGTGTCTGATTCCACCCAGACTGCCTCTGGGCCGCCAGGCCCTCTGTCCTCTCCGTCCTCATCACTTGGGTGGAGGTGATCTTGGGCTCCCAAGACCAGTGTATCCCAGGCTTCATCAATCCTCAGCTCCATGCTCTCTGGTCACAGTGACAGGTTTACAGTTGGGACAGAAACCCCAGTGAGGGACATGAGATACACTCCATCAACTCTACAATCATTAGGGAAGTCACTTTCTTTTTGCTGGGTGTGCTGTGTCAACAGAAGGTAAAGCTGGGGCTGCTAGTGACAATGACGGCCACCAGAAAATGCAGCCAACACAGAGGGCACAGGAAAGAAGAGATGGGGAGAAGCAATGCCTAGTGGCACTGACTGACGCCTGGATCCAGCAGTGACTGAAGCTCACTCAGGCTTTTTAGTTACCTGACCAACTACATTTCCTCCTCCCACCTTTTTCAGTTTTTTTTTCTTTTCTTTTTTTTCATTGTGTGGCTTTCATACTATTTGCTTACTGCTGGGTTTTTCACCATTTCAATGAAAGGAGTCAATGACTAATAAAGTGAGTCCTTTGGTGCATATTTGAAGACTACTTTCCCTCAGGCAAGTGGGGAAAACTTGCCCCAGGGTTTCAAACACAACCTCATTGTTTCCAATGGAGACAAAAACCTGTCCCCGGGTCACATCCTGTTTATGGTGTGAGGCTTGGGGACAGGTGGCTTCAAATCCTCACTAACCTGGAACCCCAAGGTAAGAGCAGAAATAGCCTTCAGGTCCCTGTGTGTGGTGGGGGTCGGGCTTACTGTTTTTCAAATTCCTTTGTTTATTTTGAGAATAAAAGAATCTTTTATCACCTCCAAGAGCCACTGACGGACCACCATAGGCCAAAACGGGTCATGTTAGACCCACATGTCTACGCATCGGGGAAACAGTGAGGAAACAGGGCAGAAAGCAGACATTATAATGAAAGGGCGAGAGGGGTGCCCCGAACAAGAAAGATGAAAAGTCAGTGGCAGAGCTGGGTGAAAAAATTAACCTCGGAAAGATGACAGAGCTGCTCCAGTTGGTCCTGAGGGCTCTGAGAACCCCAGGGAGGGGAGAAGGGCTGCCTCACGAGTATTGGGAAACTAAGCCAGAGGAGTTAGGTCTAAGCTGCGTGTAAGCATGAAGTACATCAAGGGATGTCTCAGGATATCAACCACCGCCGGCTCTCTGTTTAGGCTGATCATAAATGACGCCCTCGCACGTGGCCCAAACTTTCCTATTCCCTGCTACTGTCAAGTCCACTGTGCGTCTTTGTCTTTCTTTTACGTGATGCTTCGTTATTAAAAAAAATATCCGTGTGTAGTTTCTATCGGATCATATTGTGTGATTCTTCTCCATGGCTTTGATAAGTAGGCATAGGAGAAGAGCTAGGAGTTAACTGAACTTCTATGGGCCTCATCTTACCGTGTGCCATAGGTAGAATGGAGGCCACCAAGAGACACGTCTGCTTAGAACCTGTGAATGTGACCTGATTTGGAAAACAGGTCCTTCTGGTGTCAGTCAGTCAAAGACCTAGGGATGACATCACCCCGGGCTGGGGCGGCAAGGTGCTCAAGTCAGTGACAGGTGACTTTCTAAGACAGAAGGGAAACGGCAGGCAGAGAAAGCTATGTGAGCCACCTGGAAGCTCCTAGAGACAAGGAAGCCAAAAGAACAAAGAAGGAGCCTCCCCCAGAGTCTTCAGAGGAGGCACCATGTTTGACTTTTGACCTCTGGCTCCAGGACGGAGAGAGAAGGGGTTTCTGTTGTATGGAGCTGCCCCAGCTGTGGTCGTCTGTGAGGGCGGCCTCAGGACACTAACCCCCGCCCGTGCTCTTCATGCAACATTCTCAATAATCCTACAAAGCGGTTATTATTATTTCCACATAATAAAACCGAGGCTGCTGGGGACGTGGGTGGTCCTGTCGGCTAGGGTGTCCGGCTCTCGATTTCACCTCAGGTCATGATCTCAGGGTCATGGGACTGAAGTTCTCTCTCCGGGTCCTTCTGCCCCTCCCACTTGTGCTCACACTCTCTCTTTCGGTTAAATAAATAAATCTTTTTGGGGCACCTGGGTGGTTCAGTGGGTTAAGCCTCTGCCTTTAGCTCAGGTCATGATCCCAGGGTCCTGGTATCGAGCCCTGCCTCGGGCTCTCTGCTCGGCGGGGAGTCTGCTCCCCCCCACCCCCCCGCCTGCTTCTCTGCCAACTTAGGATCTCTGTCAAATAAATACTTAAAATCTTTAAAGAAAAAAATAAATCTTTTTTTTTTAAAGACTTTATTTGACAGAGAGACAGTAAGAAAGGGAACACAGGCAGGGGGAGTGGGAGAGAGAGAAGCAGGCTTCCCGCTGAGCAGGGAGCCCGATGCGGGGCTTGATCCCAGGACCGCAGGATCATGACCTGAACCGAAGGCAGCTGCTCAATGACTGAGCCCCGTAAGCACCCCAAATCTTAAAAATAAGTAAGCAAATAAATAAACCTGAGGCAGATGAACATTTGTTGATTCTGCATCCAAAACCCATCCCACCATCTTTTGTAGCAACTCTTCAGTTTTTCTCAGGGAGAAATGCCCTCTTCCCTTGAATACGAAATGGTAGAAATGCCCATCAGACTGCCTTAAACTTTTCTAGACAGAGAAGGGCCTAGGTAGACAACCTGTTCTGATTCCTGGATACAGTAGAAGCACCAGAAGAGCTTCTAAACAATAAAGATGATCAACCTTGCCTCTCTGCCCACCTCTTCTGCCACTAGGGGAAGATCCTGCTTCAATCAGTTTGGGGCAGGGCCTGGGGGGCGGGGTAGCATTTTTGAAAGCTTCCCAGGTGATTCTAGGGTTCAGGCAGGGTTCTGGGCTTCTTTGTCCCTGGAATCTAAAACATGAGCGTAGAGATAAAAACAAATAAAATGGTTGGCACACCCTGAAGCAAGGCATCAGTTGTAACAACAGACACTCTTGAACAGGCAACTTCTGAGCCCCAGGAAGCCTGGTCTCCTACCTTCAGAATCAGGAGCTCCAGATTCCCTATTTTGCAGCTGGCCCTCCTACATTTCTGCAGCTAACATAGGCTTCTGACCGATGCATCTATGGGATGGCAGAATGTAGGCTCAAATTTAAGCTCCTGCTTCTCTGATGCTAAGCCTCCCTAACTAATCCAGAAGTGAGAGCTCTGCACGTTGCTGACAAAGCGAAGGGTGCTGAGGAAGAAAGAAAAGGCATTTTATGTTAAGAAAACATGGAGCTTTTGAATGGCCTCAGCATCCCAGACATTTCCAAGTGTGAACCTAACACGCCTCTCCTACCACTTAATCAGTAAAAAAGAAATGTACACACTGCAGAAGACAAGGAATCAGTCACTCTGGGAGAGTATCTAGAACCATTGTCCTGGAAATTTTGCTAAATCAGACTTGGCCGCATTGCATTTCACCTTTGTTCTCTCCTTAAAGGCAGTTAACTTCTAAATCCCTGAGGTGTCTGAACACTTTTGTTCAGCTCAGCACACACACACAGGAGAGAGAACAAGGTCTTGCGGAGAAAACTGTTTCAAGGGTACCAGAAGTACCCACCCAGAAACCAAGGCAAGCCAAGAAAATGTAATTTTTATCCTTCCTTGAAATATATACAAAAAAATCCCTAATTAGAAATTCTCTTAGCCATATCTAGGGGGTAGGATGCATACACTTGAAAAGGATTATATGTGGGGTAAAGTATTAGAGATACAGGGTTTTAAGTTTCTTAACACAACAAAAAAGCAGCATAACGTATTTTGAATGTAGGCTTTGATTAATTAAAGATGTATAATGTAAACCTGAGAGCACTAATATTTAAAGAGGTATAAACAGTGAACAAATATGGAGATAGATGGATTCATAAAACATATATCCAATATAAAAACATGCAGAAAAAGAAGAAAAAAAGGTAAAGAATAGGTATAATATAATGAAAACAAAGAGCAAGGTGGTAGATTTCCACACAGACATATCAATAATCACATTAAATATAAATGGTCGAAACATAATGGTTAAAAGACAGAGACTATTAGATTGAATAAACAGACAAAACCCAACTATATGCTGTCTTCAAACAATGCAGGAAGAAAAAGCTGACAGAATTTTCATGAAAAATCGACAAATGCAAAACTTAGTTAGAGATCTCAACACTCCTCTGAGTAATGGACAGAAGGAAAAAATAAAAAATCAGCAGGAATATGAAGTACCCCAACAGCATTGTAAGCATTTGAAGAATCCTTGTGACCTTGGGCTAGGCAAATACTTCTTCCACGTGACACCATATTACTAAGAGAAAAATTAATACATCAAACTTCATTAAAACTAAATACCTTTGCTCTTCCAAAGACACAGACTGGGAGAAAATCTCTGGTAAACATGTATCTGATAAAGGACTCACATCCATACTATATAAAGTACACTCAAAGGTCAATAATGGGAAAATAACAACATATTTTTAAAAAGGCAAAGATTTGAAAAAGACACTTTGCAGAAGATGACAGAAGATGGCAAAGAAACACAAAAAAAGAATGTTCAACATCATTAGTCCTAGGGTGAAAACTAAAATCTCAAAGAAATACCACTGCCCACCTATGAAAACGGTTAAAATCACAGTAAGCAGTGCTGGAGATAATAATCAGCTGGAACTCTTACAACTTGCTGGTAGGAATGCAAAATGTCAGTAGGTGTGAAAAGAGTTTTCAGTCTGATAAAGTGAGGCACACAGTTTCCATATCACCTAGCAATCCCAGCTCTCAGCATTTACCCAAAGGAATTAAAAATCTGTGTCCACATGAAAACGTGTTTATGAATAGTTAGAGTGACATTTCTCCTAATTGCCAAAAGCTAGAAGTAGTCCAAATGTCCCTCAGCTAGGAAACGAATGAACAAGTGTGACACAGTCATTTGATGGAATGTCATGCCTCATTAAAAAGGAACAATCTGCTGCATTGTATATAGGTGAATATTTATTAAAAGCATTGTGATAAGCAAAAGGTAGCAGATTCAAAAGCTGCACACCTCAGGATCCCATTTTTATGGAATTAGGAAAAATCAAAACTACAAGGACCGGAGAAGGGTCAGGGGTTGCCAGGGGCCATGGGGAGGCTACCCGGAGGCCCAGAAGAATTTTGGGGAGTGATGGAAATGTTCTCCACCTTAACCGTGGTGGTGTTTGCATGACTACGTGCATTTGTCAAAACATACAATTGTACTCCAAAGGGTGAATTTTACTGTATGCAAATTATATCTTAATAAATCTGACTTTTAAACAAAGTAGACTGCTATAAAAAAATTCTATCAATCAGACTCCCCATTTATTCCATTAATTCAGTAATACTCCCTTTCACTCCAATTAATATACCAAAGGCTCATTTTTATTAACCTTGCTTCTCATGACTATGGATGTATGAAATATCTAATACATGCAGAGGTTTTGTTTTAACCTCTGTTCGTAGAGCTGCTAACTGCTAATATAATTGAGAGTTCTGAGTTCTCTGCCTAACGCCAGCCACTCTTGTCAGTAAACTAACAGTGAGCAGCCAAATGAGGGAAGAAGAGCCAGAAGCCCAAGTGGCTAGGGGGACCCAGCAAAGAGGGAAAGACAGGTAAATAAACACCACCCTCCCCAGAGGGACTCCCACATTCAGCTTTGGTGCTGTGTAGTCATATGAAAAGATGTGCTCAAGGTTGAAAGAGAACCCACACTCTTAAGGGGAGTTAGAAATACTGCTTTCTATTTGAATTCTCCCCATTTGGGGGAGCTTAATCACTTAGAAAAAAGAAAAACCAGATGGGCAAAACAGTGTCTGTCTGCGTCTGCAGGTTATGAAGCTCGCAAGGACAAGTCAAGTGCTTGGGTATAGAGGAAAGAATTAAGACAAGCCCAGAGTCGGGTGGTTTAACAGAATGGCTTCTAAGAAACTGAAATCAGTTATTTCTAGGAAACTTCAATGCAGCACAGAGTGTTAGCTTGAGGCACGGGCACGGACATAAGGCACACTGTGTCTACCGAGTGTGCGCATGTGATCTAAGTGTAGGAAGGACACATTCTCCAGCGTCATCCTGAACCCTGTGTCATCTCTCCACCCAGACTACCTTCGACTCATGAAACCTACCAAACCCTTTCTCAGAAACTCAGCATCCCAAAAGGTTTGCTTTTTTGGTCTTAATGCACTTGGTGGCCAATGCTGATCTCAAGAAAAGTGAGGCTGTTTGGGGGGTCTTAACCGCCTTCACGTACTTATACAGTTGGTGCAGAATGACCAGTGTGCGTGATGATGGGTATGGCCACGCCCAGCTTGGGATGTTACACAATAGATGTATACAAGCCTATGCTTCTAGCTAGCTAGCTATTCAAAGATCTCCATAATTCTGAATCTTGAAGCATATCTGCCCCCAAAGGCTTCAGAATAGGTTGTGGTCCTGTGTGACCTTCCCGGGGGTCCCATATGTGACCAACGACCATTAGAACATGCTGATAGCCTCTCAGCCCACCCAGACCCTCCCACCGCTCCGTATGGGGTCAATACCTCAACCTCTAACTGAAGGACACTTCACCTCACCTACCCAAGCCTTAAATCTTGGGTCTTAAATCTTAAATCTTTCAATGCCCTGGCTATTTATAGAACCTCCCAGGAACAATGACTCCACTCCAACCCTTGCAGAATCGCAGAGCCTTAAATCCAACAGTTGAGAATAAACATACAATTGGTACTAAAAATTGATCAGCGGTTTTGAGGATTCTAGAAATCAGCACTTAAATCCTTGGGCAGGAAGAGTCAGAGATGGATTTTTTTCCCCCTTTTTTTAAAAGACAGCACAAATTTAAATGAGGGTCAGGAAACTTTCCTCTCTATAAGAAATCTCATGGCGCACACATTTTCTTGGAAGAATCAGAGGAGAAATGCAGTGCTGTTATTGGTCCTGGGAAACAATGAAAGACATTTGGCAGAGGATGAATTGGGGACCACAGGCCCCTAGACCACAGTCGGGAAATTGTCAAGCCAAGGCCAGGAGAGGAAACTCAAGGTTGCGCTAAGCCAGGAAGGGATGGCTTTGGGGGTAGGGGTGGGACATCTCCATGCCCACAATCTTCATCACCCCAACCTTGCTGTGTAAATAGCATCTTTAAAACAAAATTCCCAGTTCCACTTTCCAACCAAATTGCTGCCCCTAGTCTCTTCTACGTGGACATTTGTAATGGCTACTCCTAAATTACAGCTAAAATCCTCTAGATAGGAAAAAAAAAAAAAGGAATTTAATTAAGAGAAGCCCACAACTTACTTTAAAAAGGACATTCAACATTCAGAGTTCGGGGCTGAGGAAATCCTCTCCAGGTGGGGGGAAAACCTGATCCGGGACTCTCACCCCTTGCCCGGTTTAAAATGACACCACCTTCCCCTACAAAGCCCTTTCCATCCATCAAGTCTCTTTACCTACCACCCATAAGTCCCTGGCAAGTATTTGGGGGAAAGGATTTTTCTTTTTTGAGTGGCCACTTTACATTTTGGGAAACTGAGTCTTCAAAACGCTAGAACGCAGAGCTAGCGGCCGAATTAAAGCTTCGGATACTGCATGTTTGCTCTTTCGGTCCCGTTCTAAACCAAAGTCGCCCCATTTCTACCAGCACCGCGCGGGCGCGCGCGCGCGCGCGCACACGCACACACACACACACACACACACACACACACACACACACACACTCTGCTGTCTACCTGGGGCTCTCCGGAGAGAGAACACTATTTCAAACAGCGATTTTCGCCCAGCTGGTGTGCCTGAGAACCTGCAGCCTTAAGGAAAGCCGATTTCTCTGGGATTTCAGGCGCTGCATAAGGACTTTTAAAAAAGCAAATGCTACTTTTTAACCTCAATTGGTAACTTGTCTCTCTACGCATTTGTAGCCCAACCCGCAGAGCTTCGGGCAGGAGACAGCCGGGATTCTCGGCGGGCTGCACTTGCCTGGGCCCGAGCCGCGGCGCCGCTCAAAGGCGCACGGACGCCTGTGCCCCCGCGGTCTCACCCAGTGGACCTGGGAACCCCGACCCGAGCGGCGCGGGCGGCAGCGAAGCGTCTCTCTCATTTTCCGCCCCGGGCCGAGCAGCCAGGACTCCGCACCGCTGTGTGCGTGCCGCCCGCCCCGCCTGCCCGCGGCGCCCAAGTCCCACCGAGCCCCGCAGGGCACGGGCGACTCCCCGGTCAGGACCCCGCTCCCAGCGCGGCTCGCGCGGGCGACCCCCGCACACACACCTACCACCGCCACAGCAGCAGCCGCCGCGACCCTCCATGAGCCCTCTGCGCGGCGGGCTTTCGCTCGCTGCAGCCTCGCCAGCCTCGGGCAGGGTCGCGGTCGTCCCCATTGCCGAGATGAGAAGACTGAGGCGCTCGGCCTCCCGGGACCGCGCTGCCGGGAAGCCCAGGGCCAAGGCCGCCACCGCGCCCACCAGGCACACCGGACCGCCCCTGGGCTCCGGCGGGGCCCCCGCGAGCTGCGCTGTGAGCGCACGTTCCTCCTGCGGCCAAGGTCGCTTCTCGGGACCCCACGGCCCGGGCGCAAACCCGGTATGCCCTCCCGGATCTCCAGTCCCAGTCTGACTGACCCGCGGACTGGGGCTCAAAGCTGGGAGGAAAGGGGGCAAAGAAGCCGGTCCCCCCACTCCACACTGGGACTGCTGGGGCTGGGTTAGGTCCGCACAGAACTCGGGCGTGGGGGACACAGTCTCCCCCCAGCCACGCCCCCCCACCCCTGGAAAGCACCCCGAATCCGGAGGTGTCGGACCAGCCGAATCTGCCCAGCTCCTACGTCCTCCCGGCTAAGGAAGGGCCTCTCGGCGCCCCGCACTCGGGCGCTCCTGGCGGGACCGGCGGCCTCCCCCAGGTTCCCGCGACACCCCCGCCTTCCGGCTCCCCCCGCCCCGGCTCATCCCGACCGGGGAACTTCCCGAGCGCCGGCGAGACAGACGCCCGCCCTGCCTTACCTTTGCCCAGCAGCGCGCCCAGCACCAGGCTCAGCGCCCCGCACAGCGGCGCCACCGGCCCGGGGGCCGCGCCCTCGGAGCGCATCCTGCGTCCCGGCAGCTCAGGCCGCTCTCCGCCCGCCTGGGGCGCAGCGCCGGCCCGCGGTCCCCGCCGGCTGTCCCATGCCCCGGGGCGACCCCCGGCTGCGAGTCGGCCGGCCCGGCTGCAGATCCGGTGGTCTCGCCTGCCCCCGCCGTGGCGCCGCGGCGGTTCTGGATCCCGCGGCAGCGCGCGCTCTGGCCAGGACAACTTTTCTCCAGCCGCCGCCGCAGCCGCCGCCCGCCCCGCCCCGCCCCCCGGGTCCGCCCACCCCGGCCCGCCTCCGGCCCCGCCCCCTGCCCCGCCCCGGGCCCGAGCAGAGCGGGGAGAGCTGGGAGGGGCGCGGGTGCGGGATCCCTGGGGGCGGAAGAGGTTGGGGAGCCGGGAAAGCGGGGTTCGGGCCGCACCCGGGGTCCGCTCCGTCCGTTTGCGGCCTCCCGCCCCCGCGCCCTGCGGCTCGCGCCCCGGAGACTTCTGCGCAGGGACCCGCGGCTCAAGATGGAGCTGGACCCTTCCCCTCGCCACCCTCCCGCGGCCGCGGCGGGGCGAGTGGGAGTCCCTCCCCGCTCTGCAATTTCAGGTCATCCCCCGATTTTTTGTCTCGAGAGCTGGGGACATCTGGAATGGAAAGTCCCGTGCATCAGCTGCGGAAAGCTCTGGACGGATCATTCGCTGGGGAAAGCAGCGCGCGGAACAGCCTACCGAGGGGCGCGGGTGGAGGGAAGCGTGTGCACATCTGTGCATGTCTGTGTGTGGAGCAGAGGCTCGCAGCGGCATCTCGGGGCGTGGGGACTGGAACGCGGCGGTGGAGAAAAGGTTCCTTTTTCACTGCGGATCCTTTTATATTATTAGGGCTCGGCCCCACTCCCCATGTGTTTTCACTAACTCTTCGGGGAGGAAATACACCCTCCCCCAGCCAGACCTGCTTCTGCAACAACTAGTAACCTGCAGTTCGGGCCAGAAAGATGTGCACGCGCCGCGCCACCCCACTTCGCGACGCTGCCAGAGCTGCCCTCCTTCCTCGCGGGGGCGCCAGCCGCTTGCCTGGGCGGTTACTGACGCTCCGGCCTCACGGGGGTGGGGGGAGGCCTGAACAATCCGAAGGCGGGACCCCAACTCCCTCTCCTGCCTGTGAGTGAGAGGTGGTGCACCGGGAGCCCAGAAGCTTCCCTGGGAGGCCCAGCCCACCCCAGGCACGCCAGACGCTCCCCTGGGGTTGGCGTCTGGGCTCCTGGAAGGCAGGGTCCACCCGTCCAGCTCTCACCAGAGCCGCAAAGCCTCGGGAAAAGGCAGCCAGCCCACTTCTCAAGGGAGGCCTGCCTGGGTGGCAGAGATTTTCAGGTTTTCAGTGGATTATGCTGATAATTGCCCAATTCTTCAGTTGATTCAGCTAGTGTAGACACACCTCGGGAAGCGGTCGTAAAGGAGACGTGGGCTCCTAAAATGGAAAACATATTTCCTTCTCATTTTTATTTGTTAGCCTAAAGTCACTGGAAAGAAATATTTTTCATTTAAATGTTTCTATCGTTAGTGAGAAATGCGACATACCTGTTATTCCTGAGGGAGGGGTTCAGATCATCTTCATCCTCCTCCCACCCCGTCAGATGATGGAAACAAAAAGCCCCTAGTGATGCCCCCCATGCCCCTGCCCTTCTCCTTTGTAAGCTTATAATTCGCAACCCACCCTCTCTCCCCCATGCATACACATAATTTCTTTCCTTTTGGCACAGAATACTGCTTTCCACTGCAAAGCCAAAGGCAGATGGTGGTCTGGGACTCCACGGTGCAAATCATCAAGAAGCAAAAAACTGAACGAACCACAGAAATATGCATAACAGGTAAAGATGAGAAGAAAAACAAGAGGTCCTTGGCCAGGTAAACCTGCTTCACGTTACCCTCAGGTGTTCTGAATCTCGCGAGCTCCCTCAGACTGATTGTCCAAGCGTGGGTGGCAACAGCCTCCCTCCGGCTCCTTCAGGGGTGGACACAAGGAGACTCAGGTAATGGGTGCTTCTTTTCTGCAAATCTGTTTAGGATCCCATTTAATCTATCCGGTGACCTTCTAGGTATCAAACATGTGTGCAAAACCAAATAGAAGGGAGGATGTGGTCGAATTATCTTTTAAGGAAAATCCCCCCAAATGGAGGTGAGAACTTAAGAGATTCATGGGCTAACAGTTTCCTGTATTTATTTTTTTTAAGGCATGTATTATTTAACCCCCAAATCATTAATTCCTTAACTTAAATTACTTCCAGATGCTTTTCTGAATTTCATAACAAACATCAGAGACCACTAATCCCCTCAAAGGCTTTTTCAAAACTCCCCATGGGCTGTGGGCACATGGAGACAATTAACATGATTTATAGGACACAAGAGCTATTGGAAAGAGGAAACCCGCTGCCTCCACATGCGCCTGAGTTCCTAAGTCAAAGAGATGACTTCAGACTATGTTGTTGTTCATGCCTACATTCCAAATTTTTAATACCGTTGTAAACTGAGGGATGGAGCTCGCAAAGTTAGCTCATGAGATGTGTTTCTCGTGAGATGTGCCTCTGGGCAGGACCTATAGGCATATATTACCAAGGACAAGGAAAATAAGGGCTATGTGTTGGCCTTACGAGACAGCTATAGCTGTCTTGCAGATGTAATGTCAAGTCCTTGGTGTTAGAAGAAGGAAGGAAAGAAGGAATAGGGGAGGGAGGAAAGGAGGACATTTTTCTCAATGTTTATAGACCTCATCCCATTTAAGCTTTCCCAAGCCCTAACGGGAGAACTGTCACTGTCCTTTGACATTTCCTTCATTCGCTCAGCAAATATTTCTCTATTGGTCACCATTTGTTGGGCCCAGATATGGGGTTCTAGCATTGAACAAAACAGATGGAAGTCCTACACTCACGGATCTCACTTTCCAGGAGACAGACTCTAAAGAAAGCCATCCTACAAGACAGCAGGTTCCGGGAGAAGAGCTTTTCAGGCTGAGGCACCCAGAGTGCAAAGGCCAGGAGGCGGAAGAGCCAAGGGTCCCAGCGGCAGAGGAAGCCTGGCGTTCATTAAGTCGGCTGGAGGCCGGCAGGAGCGCTGTGGGCTGGCATTGGAAGCACTGGAAGGTGGGCACGGAGGCCTGCCCTGGAGGCGGAGACCCATGAATGCTGCTGGCTGCTGGTGGAGGCAAAGAGTCTGCGGATGGATGGTGGGGCCATGGGAGAACATCAGTAGTCCGGGGTTTTGGCCCAAGCCACTGGGTGCCAAATACACCCTTCAGGGAGGAAGGAAAAGAGCAGGAGTGAGCCGTCTTGGGGGTACATTAGCACAGAAGGATGCTGAGGCTCAGATGGGAGTTGAAGCTAGAATGCTAGAAGATGGCAGTGGTGGCGATCAAGGTGAGCCCTCCACCTGCTCCAGAAGTGGCACAGTTCATAGCCCCCAGCTCTGAGTTAATATTGGCTTTGACCTTGGTAAGATCCACAAGCTTTAGGTTCTCTCTTCTTCTGGCAAACTCCAGGAGCTCCGCCGGGCTCACATGGAACAGGGTGGGGAAGTAGAATGGAGAAACAGAGGGTCCTTCCTTCCTTCCTACCGCCACACCTACCACGCCTGCATCAAGAGTCCAGCCTCGTGGCGTGCAGTAAAAAAGGAAGCACCGAGGCAACCCTGGGGGCCATTCACTGTCCACTCTTGCTCACTCACATGCATATTTGCTGATGTCTATCTGCAACCTCCCCCAGCCCGTGTCAGCTCTGTGGGGGAGGTCTGGCCTGCTCAGCCCTGTGTTCCTAGCCCCGCCACAAATGTGTGCATAAAGATGAAGCCCGTCACCCGTCCAGGGAGTAGCTATCCTGGAGCTACAGATTACTAGCCCCGCCTTCCCAACCAGAAAGCTGAGCTCCACACATTTTTACCTTGAGCTCACTTGGCCAGGAGTAGTGCAACAGTGATGATCCCAGTAATGGCAGTAACATGTATTAGATGCTTGCTAATTGCCAAACAACTCTGTTCACAACCGACGGATATGTACCTTATTAGCCCATTGTACAGACAAGGAAGCTGATGTCCAGGTGGTTATGTGGCTTGTTCAGGGTCATCCAGCTGGGATGTGGTCAAACAGGGTTGAATTGGGGCCATCTGTGACCACTCACTACCCTTACCTGTTCGAGGTGCATGCTTATGTCCGCCCATTCTCTGCACGAGGTGTCTTGGTAACTTGTGTTAGGTCTCACTTGCTAGACCTTTCTATTTTGAACAAACACCGAAAAATTATTCCTTTGTCATTTCCACTTAGCCTAACAGACAAGCTCCCCAGTGTCTTGTGCTGCTCTGGCATCTTTGCCTGAACCTGGCCTCTGTGGAGATTAATTTCCTCTGGCAGGAACACAGGCTCAGCTACCCCAGCTAAAAGGCGAGATGTAAGTGACGTTTGGCCTGTGAGGCTGGCTTTTTAAATTAATTATTTTTATTAACATATAACGTATTATTTGCTCCAGGGGTACCGGTCTGTGAATCGTTAGGCTTACGTACTTCACAGCACTTGTGAAGATGATTTTTAAGACTGATGCTCAAATGGCCACACTGACGCTTGTCCTGTCAGATGACCTGCAGGCTTGTTAGCCTCTTGGTACCTGCTGCCTTCCCAGGCTTTGGGTAAAGACCCACAGGGCAGATTTTCTACCCATCACCTTTCTACTCAGAGTTCAAGGTCAGCAAATGGTCCTTTTAGTATAGGAGCTGAGTAATAACGCTTCAGATTAAGTGATAAATGAAGTAATCACACCAACATCGCCTTAATGGCATTTGTTTCCTGATCATCACCATCACCACCATCATCGTCATCACTACCATCATCATGTCCACCATAACCATCATCACTATCTCCACCACCATCATCATCACTGTCATCATCGTGTCCACCATAACCATCATCACCATCACCACCATCATCATCATCACTGCCATCATCTTGTCCACCATAACCATCCTCACCATCTCCACCATCATCATCATCACTGCCATCATCTTGTCCACCATAACCATCATCACCATCTCCACCGTCATCATCATCATCATCATTGCCACCATCTCCACCATAAGCCTCACCATCACCACAATCCTCATCATCCACCATCATGACCATCACCACCATCACCATTACCATCATCATCACCATCATTGCCATCATCGTGTCCACCATAGCCATCATCATCATTGTTGACATTATGACTACCATCACCATTACCACCACAGTCACTGTCTTCATCTCGAACACTTACAGACTCCTTATTTCGTGCTAGGCACTATTTTAAATACTGTGACAAGTTTTTGACTCATTTACTACTTGAACTCATTTAATCCTCACAATGATCTTATGACGTTAATATTGTCATTAACCCCATTTACCAACAAATTGAGAAACAGAGTTTAGGCAACTTATTCAATATCACTGAGCTAGTAGTTGGCAGCCCTGGGATTTGAATCCAATTAGTCTGGCTGGGGAATCCCTGTAAACAATTGTCAGACCTTCCTGTGCTTACACAGCACCTTGGGAACTTGTCAAAATGTTGATTCTAATTCAGTAGATCAGGATGGGGGGGTGGGGGGGGGCTTGCGACACTTCTCCTAACAAGCCTGCAAGTCATCTTGAGGCTCTGCGTCAGGGGACCAGCTTTTGGGGAGCAATTCCCTAAATCATTACTCCATTATACTCCCTACCTAATCATCCAAAGTCATTATTCCAACTATTTTTATCTGAAAATGTCACCGAAGTGAAACTCTCACTTGGGTCTCAATAAGAAGTCGGCATGCGCATACTCAGTGCATTGCATCATTCCAGAAGAAGCATGAGGTTGGACAGTTTATCATGGAGTCAGCTAAGGACAGTTGCTTAATACACATCTCAATGAACTCTGTATTCAGATAGGATGGACGTGGGGATAGGCTTTGGTCAAAGTGGCCCCTGCTCTATCACTTGGGTCCCTGAATGACCTCAGTGAGCAGAGTTCCCTGCCAACCAGCAGTGGTCACCAAAACATTGAGTGATACATGGGTGTTCACTGTTTTAAGCCATTGGCATTTTGGGCCTGTTTGATGTTGTACCATAACATTGCCCAACCTCACTGAGACACCCAACATTCAATGCCACACTTCACTCGCTCAGCAGTGCCCTTGTTCCTTGTCTATTATCAGATTTTGGTACAGGAGGAAAACAATCTCCATGTTTCATCCATCTTTGATCCTATGAGTAATTGTTGAGTGATTACTATGGGTGGGAACTGGGCTAGGACCCTGCCCTCAGAGAGTGTACCAGGGGAGACAATACGCAAACACAGATGTCTTGAGGGACCATCAGAAAACAGACACAAATGAAATGTTACAAGAGCCCGAGATGAGGAGTTCTCATCGCCTACTTATCTTCCATCTACACGGATTTGCTTCTGTTCCCTACACGTGCTCTGCTCATTCTCCCTTCAGAGACTTCCTCCTTGATGTTTTCTCCCCCCTGAGAGCCCCTGAATAACTTCCTTCTCCTTTTAAATGTCCCACCTCAGCCAGGTCTTTCTCCACATGGCCACTCACCTTGAACCCAGAGAGGAACCAGAATGTGCCTGGCCCGAAGGTGTTGAACACGTTCCAAGCCATAGCTTTGAGGGAGTGATGTTCTATCACTGGCTTTAGGGATGATGAGAGATGGTGTGTGGGGGATGGGTGGGAAGCCTGGCCGGCTCTGTCCGGAAGATGTGTGACCCTTGACCTCAAGGTTGTGAGTTCGAGCCCTTTGTTGGGTGTAGAGATTACTTGAAAATAAAATCTTAAAAAAAAAAAAAAAGTGTGGAGATGGGCAAGACAGGAGGGCAGAGTCTTTGTGGAAGGGAGAACAGGACAGGAACACAGGACAGCCCATAAAGAGGTATAGAAATAGTCCCTTCCATTCAGTCTTCTCACTGCTGGCCAGAAGAAACAGACGGAGTCCGCTCCAAAGTCATTGGCCCTGAGATGTGACGGGTCTAGCCATTCCACTGACTGCATCCTCTCCAACCCCACGTCTTCGGTTTGGTTTGGCTTTTCAATTTTATAGTCATTACTTGGTAGGAAGTAAACATTGAATTGTTAATAGGGAATAATTCATTTCAAACTCAACCAACCACTGTGAGATGCAAGCCAGCATGTAAGCGGCGATATTACTCTTCCTTTTAAAGCCCCTCCCGGCCGTCCGTGATCAGCATCTGAAGCCAAGGATTCATGACCGTCCTGGCTGGCTGCCTTCAGCCACCTCTCCCAGGTTCCGACGGTCCGGGTACCTTCTGGGTACCTTCAGAAGCTGTGCAGCTAGACCCACTGCATTGTTCTGGACTCCCCTTAAAAGTCTCTGATGGCCTGTTAAAAAAAGATTGAGCTTCGAATGGAAAACTGCCAAAATTGTGTTGTTTTGACAGTTGGAACAATGCAGTGCCAATTCGGTGAATTTATGGAAGGCATAGCTCTGCTCCCTCCCCAGGACTCAGATGGTTCTAGAGTCAGCAGTGCCCCCTGGTGGCGCTGAGAGGCATTTTTCTGCAGACCCAGTGGAAAAAGGAGAAATGCTCCAATTTTGGGGGCTGAGCAAAGAGGCAGACGGATCATTAGTGCCATTAAGCCCAGCAGCGTTTCACACAAAGGGATGTCTTTCTTCTCAAGAGACCCCTACTGCTCACTACAGTTTCCTTGCCTCTGACTTTGAATACGAGGTGGGATGCGTCCCTGCCCACCATCTGTAGGACCTCAGGAGCCCATGCTTCCCCACATAGCCATTGTCCTCACAGAATTCAGGCAACTGGCATTTGGTCTTTGTCAAGCGCTCAAGAGAAGAAAGGTCATGCCAGGCAGAACCAGGAATGAGGCTGGCCAGGGGACGGAGTGGGACCCTCTCCCTGTACGACTGCTGCAGAAGGCGATACCAAAATCATGTAGGTGGCCCTTGTATTTGCTGATGGAGTTCTGGGGCCATGATTCATCAAGGTGGGACTAGGGGAGCTCAACCACTATAAACAAGGAAATTAGTTCAGGAAAGAGACCTTATATAATTGTGGGAGAAGCTAGGTGAAGAAAAATCCAGAAGGGGGAGTCGGAGGATAAGCAAAAGTCAGTAACCAGTGTTCCTAAGTGCTGATGTGATTCAGGGAGAGCTGAGTTATCTGCCTGTTTCAGGGGGATGGATTGGACCTTACAGAAGGACCAGAGAGGCAAGAGTGTCCAGCTTCCAGAGCAAGACAATTCAGGGGGAACTCATTGAAGAGGCAATGGAGGAGTTTAGCCTCAGCTGTGGTGGGTAAGTAAATGCCTACTTGATGGACAGTCATACAGCTTACAGCTCCAGATTCTAAGTAAAATAAAATACAAAACCAAAACAGAAGCATGAACAAATGACCCAAACAAACTTCCGGGAGGCTCTGAAGAGTGAAGGGAGGCAAGGAGGCAGATTCCAGAAGGAAGCCAACACTTGGAAGAAGGAAAAGGGGTGAAAAAAAACGCCTGTTTCTGTGGCTCTTCCCCCTAAGGTTACTACTGCTTAGGAACAATGGATTCTCCTGTAGAAACCAATCCTTGTGGGCTGAAGAACCAGAGGACAGAGTCTGGAACAATCACAGTCACTGAAAGTAGAGAGGAGGGGTCTAACAACAGACAAGACCAGAGAGGAGCATCCCCAAATTCGGGGTATCAATTCTGCCCACATTTTTGGAAGACTGATGGACCACATAGGCATGGGAGTAAAAGAACTGAACTAAATTAAGCTGCAGCCCAGGACGTAGCTTTCTAACTGGACCAAGTTGCTCGCCAGCCAAACCTAAGAAGTTAACACTTTTCAGAGGAATGTAACAGAACCCAGAATCACCACAGAATTCAGAATTCTCACAGAATCTTCTTGCAGAAGATAATCCATAATTATTTGACATCCAGAAGCCAGGAACATGTGGAAACAGAGCCTAAAACCTCCTCCTTTGGCCAGCCTGATGATTTTTCTTAGTGCTCATTCCTGTGTTAGATAACTATGTTTGAAGGATTTACAGTAGCTCCTGTTTCTTGCTCTGTTCCTTGGCTAAAACAAGGCCAGCTAGTAGGTATTTTGAATTCCTATAACCAAGAGAAAGTGATCATAGGACCCAGAGGAGAAACTGCAGGGTGCATGCTTTCATATAGAGGGATACTACATGATTTTAAGGCTCGTAGAGGCAAGTGAACTTCAGTGAAAACCTTGCCTTTCCGTCTCTTCACTGTAAAGGATCTTCTTTCTTTCCTTTTCTCCATCTTCCCTCCTCCTCATCTCTGCTGAACGTGAGTACCAAGTGTTCATGGAGCCCTAGGTAAGTGACTTACCTGCTCAGCCTCTTTTTTTTTTTTTTTTTTTTTTTGCTTGCCAAAATAGGGAAAATTACACTTACCTTTCAAGTTGGTCTTGTTAGTGAGAGTGAGAACTCTTCTCAGTATGTTAAAGCAGACGGAAACATTAATTAACTTTCACAAATGGAAAATTCAGGGATACAGGCAACTTCAGGTATGGCTGAATCCAGGGTCGATGAAAGAATCATATATCTAACTTATCTCTATCTGTTCATCTACTGACTTTGTTTCTATTTGTATGTTAGGATCACTTGTCCTAAAAATCACTTAGTGTCCCCAAGCCACAATTTGCTCATCTGTACCATAGAATATTAATAACATTATCACCATAGACTGGTAGTATGGATTATGACATTGTATGTGTGACCCGTGTATAGTAAGTGGTCAAAATCTTATTAGTGGGGGCTTTGTCTTAATACTATAGTAGTGGGAGTAGCAATTATATTCCAGTAGAAGAGTGGACGTCCAGGTAAACAGGTGTCTGTTGCATCAATAACAAACATTCATGCAGCCTTTTTAATGATCCAGTGGAACTTAAAAGCTGCTAATGATAGGGGAAGAAAAAAGAAGAACACTTCACCGGGAGAGCAGCTGAATGGTCCAGAGAAGGTGGGGAGACCCGCCTCAACTCTTGCCGTCGTGCCAGGATAGGGAAACCGAGAGATGCTTCTGGAAGTCTGGATGTGGACCCCAGAACTGGTCGGAAAAGATGCTCTGCACCTAAAGGAGGAAAGAGAAACCAGACTGCCCAGTGGCTTCCAGCGAGGCCGACCACAGAGTCAGAAGACAACACAGAGGCTCCTTAGCTCTGTCCCCCGCTCAAGGTAGGGCCTAGAAGCTGTGCTCACCCCCAGGCCCACGTGGTGGCTTCTGTGAGCTTGAACCACGTGAGCTCAGAGAAGCAGACCACAGAGTGACGGCTCCTGGGCTAACAGGTGTATGACTCACCAGCTTGACCACCTCAGTAGAGAAGATCTCTCTCTCTCCTGGTTGCTGAAACCCCAGGCCCCAATAGGGTTGCTGTTAACAGAAGGAAAAAGAATCCCAGGTGAGCCAAATTGTCATCCAAAGGTTTTCCTGTGACAGTGGTGCCCGTATTTCTTGTTCTTTTTTTGCAAATTAATAGATTTTAAATATTCAGCGAACTATAAATTGCAATCAGTGGTGGCTATAATTTCATATAAGAAAGAATCTTCTGATTTTTAAAAGGCTGGGCAGGACAGAATGGAAGAAGAAGGCACAGGCTCGCAGAGGTGGGCAGGGGAGGGGCATGGTATCCCGCCACGTGGTGTCTATGCCTTGTGTCTGCTCCTGCTCCGGTGGGAGCTCTCTCGGGCTCCGGGTGGAGATGGCAGTTTGCACAGCACTGCCTTTTGACAGGCTGCCCCTGAATGGCCCGCACCCAGGAGACCTGCAGGTGTCTTCTTTCATCTAGAGGCGTGCGGTGATATTTATCACAGTGCTACAGCAAGATTTCTCCATTAATAAACTGGGCAGCCTCCTGTGACTTGCCGGACAAGATGAAGGTGGTCACTCATGCATTCCTTTATTGCAAAAATGGTTATTAATCACTTCTCCTTCTGCATTTGTCAGGCCACTTGGTTGAAATTGGCAGAAACCCACAAAAATGGGGAAAAAAATTCTCCTACGTTATCAACCTTCGGAAGAGCCCTGTGGTCCCTTTCTCCTCCTCCCTCTCTCTTCCTTCTTCCTTCCCTCCACATCTCCCTTGGCAACAACTGTCTTCTCTTAGCCTTCCTGTTCTCCAAGAACCTGGGGCCAGGAGTGCCAATATGGGTTCATGGTCTTCCATTGTGACTTTAGAAATCCTGGGAAGGGGCTCTGATCAGTGCAGTGGGTCAGAAGTCTAGGTTTTCCTCCAATCCTGTCATCAGAAAGGCCATGTTGCATGAATGGATGGTATTGGTACCTTGAGCCACAGAAGTGTGTGTATGGGGCGTGGAGGGCGGCGGTCTAGAGCATCGCTCTCCAAAGAAGAAGGCTGCATTTCCGTAAGAGAGAGGAAACGTCTAGGAGGTTTGTGAAACAGTGCCATGTGCTGGGGGTGGGACTAGACCAGGGCATCACACATGCTCTTTATTTGGGTAATTTGTACATACCTGGGTGCTGACTGTGCCCACGGGGGGCACATGGAAATTGTGGGGCACTTAATGCAATGTCCAGGGGCCAGAGGGGACCACCCACGGAGTGCATGAATGTCCCCATGGAGAGGAGGTCCTACCAGATGCTATCTGGGTCTTTGCTGAGAGGCAGAGTCTTCCTGGAAGGGGACAGATGCATACCCAAATGACAAACGGCGCCTCTTCCCCAGCTGAAACACTCGTCAAGATCTAAGGGAGCTTTCCTCTCGCTCTGCAAATAAAATGCCTTGGAACACAATACGTCTGTAACCCCTCGGTATGACATGGTTTATTAGGCCTTTACCCCAGAGAAGCCGAGGATGGTGGTGGCTACAGATGAATGGGACTTCTGAGCGCTGTGGACAGGAAGGGATGGTGGGGCTTCAAAGAAAATCAGAATCACAGTCGGCACCAGCCCCAGACGGTGGGAGGAACGCCATGCGGGGGAGTAAGACGGCTCCCGATGTCCGGTGGGCGTCCCTCCATCCCCTCCTCTTGGGGCTCCAAGTGTCCCCAACTGGGCCCTGTCTCACCCGGGACCGACCCCAGGATGACCCAATCCTAACCCCTTCCCTAAGAGCAAAGCAAGGAATGGCATCTCCTTTCTCCTGAAATTGCTCATTTAAATTTCAAATGTGCCTGCAAAGTCACTCACAGGACAAGTGGCCCTGGGGGTCAGATGACCCAGCCACTCCAGCCCACAGGGCACCCCCACTTCCGGGACTGGCCTGGAAAAAAATCCTCAGACCCAGACATGGCCGTTGGAATGAATTGGAGCATTTTGTGACACTTTTTCAAAAGAAAAGCCTTTTCGATTTCCTTACAGCTATGAATGTTTGCCTGACATTAGGATAAACTGTTCGGGCTTTATTTGGGTAAAAATATGCTGTTTTTAGTGGGTGGGAAAGCTCCTGGCTCTGGGAGACCACTGCGTTACCTCTTCTCCTCGACAGAGGGAGGGCCTTCTAACTTTTCCTAATGTGCTTGCTGTATGCACTTTATTTGACTGTGGCTTAGAAACTCTCTGTGTTGCCTTTTCTTTTCTTTTTTTTTCTTTCTACTAAAACCAAATGCCGGGTCCTGTCTTGTGACTAGGAGCTCCATGAATAGGGTGAAGCGTAGGCAAAGGTTAGGTTTGGATCTCGTGATCCAGGGGGCCCACTGCACACCCCTCGTGATTCCCTTCCGCATCCCTGTTCCGGTGCTCTTTGGCAATGATCCTGGATGACTGTTCTTCCTATGGGTGTGGCAGCGGGCGGAGGGGACATCTTGAATGTGTCATGGTGACAGAGGCAGCCTGAAGACAAAGCCGGCATCCCGGATGGCAGAGCCCAATTAGGACGAGGTGTCACTGACATCAATTAGCCAGCCCTGGCTCGGATGCCCTTTTATTAATGAGATAATAAATGCCAGTGTCAGCGGAGTCATGTCAGGTGAGTTCTCCGCAGCCGCACACGGCACAGGGAAGAATGCAGGTCCTTTTGCCCCTGCACGCCGTTCCTTGCCCTGCGCACGGCCGGCAGGGACCTTGAAGTGACATCACTTAATTTCTTTAGCTGACATCCATGAGTGAGACCATCTCACCGACTTGAAATATAATTTCCAGTGCTTTCGTTTATTTAGGCCTCAAGGATTGGAGACGTAGCTCTTCCCAGCAGCAAGACCAGGATGGCAGCCACCTGGAGAGGAAAGGGAGAAAGGTCTTCAGCTGCTGTATGAGCTGAGCCCTCTATTGTATTTAACTTTTTTAAAAAATATTTTATTTATTTACTAGAGAGAGAGAGAGAGAGAGAGAGCCCATGCATAAGCAGAGAGAGGGGGAGAAGCAGACTCTCTGCAGAGCAGGGAGCCCAGTGCAGGGCTCGATCCCAGGACCCTGAGCAGAAGACAACCGCTTAACCAGCTGAGCCACCCAGGCGTCCCTGTGCTGAGCCCTTTAAATGAGAAGACTCCCTTAATCCAGCACGGAAGTCCCACCCCCCCCGAGATTACTCATTCCAGTTTATGGCTGATAGGACCAAGGCCCAGAGAGGGTTCCTCACTTGCTCAAGATCATACAGCTGGACCCTCACTGCCTAAAGGTCAATGTTACCTACTCAGGTTCTGGGGTCCACACCAGAATCCAGCCTGCACACCCTCTCCCCAACCCCCCAAAAGGGACCAGATCACTGGGGCCAGAGCTCAAGCCATTGGGGGAGATAGCACAGAGCAGCTGGGCTGGGCTGGCCTCGCTCAGTAGAGGTGCCGTCTTGTTTAAGTAGAGAAACCATCCGGTTCCCACTCTGTCCAATATGCTAATAAGGGGAGGGTTAAAAATGCCTCCTCCTGTTTGTTCGGAGGGCCTCGTCCTGACTGGTTGATACTGGCAGGTGCCTGTTGTTTTTTTTTCAAACATTGATTTTTTAAAAAAATTAATTTCTTTTCAGTGTACCAGAATTCGTTGTTTATGCACCACACAATGCTCCATGTGCTCCATGCAATCTGTGCCCTCCATGTTATCCACCACCAGGCTCCCCCAAACCCCCACCCTCCTCCCGTCCAAACCCCTCAGAGTGTTTCTCAGAGTCCACAGTCTCTCATGGTTCACCTCCCCTTCCAATTTCCCCCAACTCCCTTCTCCTCTCCATCTCCCCTTGTCCTCCATGCTATGTGTTATGCTCCACAAATAAGTGAAACCATGTGATAATTGACTCTCTCTGCTTGACTTATTTCACTCAGCAGAATCTCTTCCAGTCCCGTCCATGTTGCTACAAAAGTTGGGTATTCATCCTTTCTGATGGAGGCATAACACTCCATAGTGTATATGGACCACATCTTCCTTATCCATTCGTCTGTTGAAGGGCATCTTGGCTCTTTCCACAGTTTGGCGACTGTGGCTATTGCTGCTATGAACATTGGGGTACAGATGGCCCTTCTTTTCACTGCACCTGTATCTTTGGAGTAAATACCCAGGAGTGCAATTGCAGCGTCATAGGGAAGCTTTATTTGTAATTTCGTAAGGAATCTCCACACTATTTCCCAACTGGAAATGCAAGTTGGAATGCACCAACTTGCATTCCCACCAACAGTTCCACATCCTCGCCAACACACGTTGTTTCCTGTCTTGCTAATTTTGGCCGTTCTAACTGGTGTAAGGTGGTATCTTGGTGCGGTTTTAATTTGAATCTCCCTGATGGCTAATGATGATGAACATTTTTTCATGTGTCTGATAGCCATTTGTATGTCGTCATTGGAGAAGTGTCTGTTCATGTCTTCTGCCCATTTTGGTGCCTGTTTTAAACCCAGCTTGGCCCTGGGCCCAACCTGGCTGTAAGGGACCTGGTTTAGCAGCGACCTCCGGCTGACAGTGGCCCAGCTGGGCCTTGTTTTTCACGTGGGCCTTGCTCCCATGGTCCTTAAGTGTCTCACCAGTGCCTGGGATTTTGCTGGTTGCCTCTGCCGGGGTGGGGATGGGGTGTTGAGGAAGAGGAATCACCCTCTTTCCCACGTCCACGGGAGAAAGTTTTATACACAGCAGACATTTTCACATTTAATTGCACTGTTGTGCACTGTTTTCCCACATCTGGACACCACCATCCAAGCAAGATGTTTGGGGTAAACAAAGAATTAGACCAGCGGAGACTTTGGCATCTGGCCAGGCTCCTTCTGGCTGCCCAGTCGAGCTCATGTTCTGCAGGAAGCCCACTGAGTCCCTGAGCCTGGAGCCGGCCACCAGGGAAGCAGATGCCCCTCCCCGGCTCAGGGTCCCTGGCCCCTTTCTCTCATCAGCACTGGACTCAGGTTGTTCCGCAGTCTGGCCAGTGATGCTGGACGGCAGTTTGTCAGCCAGAGGAATTCGACTCATGGCTCTGTGAGCTGGATCCGGTGAACAAAAGCTAGTTTCCTGGTGGTTTTGGAACTGGCCTTCCCTGCCTTTTTCCTCGTAATTAAAAGCTTCCTTCAGTGGAAGCAATCCAGCAGTTACAGGCATGGGTTTAACCCGTCTGGATCTTCGATTCAGTCTCTATTTATTTTCTCAGTTCCCGTGAATAACGACCAAACCACCTTGCAGAAGATCCAGCTAGGCAAGATCACTTGGAAGTCAGGACAGCCCTCGAAGACGGCTAATCCCACACTCCGCCGCAGGGGCTCATCTCGGGGCTATGGGACATTGGGTAGCTTCTGTTCTCCTAGGCAAAGGAGAGCGACTCAAAAACTCCAACTGCTCTAAAGCTGTTTTCCCTGACACTGCAGGACCGAGCAAGTGCTTGAGGCAAAAGGTCACGGGCTCCGTCAAGACCAAAGATTCCTATTTTATTACGCAAACAGACCCAAAGGTGAAAGTGCTTGCTCCAGTGAAAAGAGAAGTTCTTCCTGTCGAGCCACTGTGCTGAGGCTGCTTTATGTAATAAAAATCAGATCAAGCTCTGTTTTACTCGGATAGCTCCGGAGCGTGGGAGAATTACATTACCTGTCTGACCTCGTTAGGCTCCGGGCTAGCAAAGGGATCGAACAAGAAGATGCAATTTGCTCTGTAAGGCTGCGCTCTGAATTTAGACGTGCAGTCGGAGGGCAGACGAGGAGAGCAGAGCGCGAGTCCGGAACGTGGGCTGGACCCCAGCCTTGGCAGCAGGGGAAGGAGCGTCTTTTCTGTTCTCCAAGCTGTGTGCGCCGTAGCTGAGAATGTGGAGCCCAGGAGGAACAAAGAAACAGGTCTGGAAGCTGCTGTCACCACCTATTCCTCCCCTGCCCAAGAAAACACGCCTGAGCTTGGGATGGCGAAGGTCACCTGTGGAAAGCAGAGAGGGCCAGCCCTGGTGTATCACATAGGATGGTGTCTGAGAGGATGAACATGACACTCAGCTAGTTGTAGCTTCAGAGAAGGAGTTTCCAGAGATTCCAGACTGTGCGGTAGCTTCATTTTGTCTCAGAGACCGGGTCCTATCGTTCAGCCACAGTCCTTAATGCTTGGTGGCTTCATGGTTGCAAAATGGTTGCTGCAGCTCCAGGTTTCACGCCTGCATTCTAGATGGGATGAAGGAGGAAGGGGGAGAAAAAAGCAGAAGGCCTTCTGTGGTAGACAGCATTCTGAGATGGTCCCGCAAGATTTTCTGCCCTAATCCCAGACACTGTCAGTATAATATCTGCCTGTGGTTATAATTACAGGGTAAAAGGAATTTTGCAGAAGTAAGCAAGGTTACTCGTCATTTTGCATTAATCAAAAGGAGTTTATCTTGGCAGGCCAGATGTAATCCAGTCTGGGCCATCTCTAGGGACTGAGAGTGGGTGGCCCCAGGAGGACAACCCAGTCCCCGACCACACACACCTGGATCCCAGTGACCTGGGTGACCTTGGAAGCTGGTAATTCTCCAGAGCCTCCAGATGAGACTCCAGCCTGACTGACAGCTTGAGCTCAGCTCTGTAGGGCCATTAGTATGGGACCTCGTGGAGCCCATGTGTGACCCCCCCCATCCCCCCAGAGCCAGGAGCTGGCTGTTGTGTTGTTCTAAGCTGCTGTGTTTGTGGTATGTGCTGCGGCTACAATAGAAAATACACCTTCTGAGGAGGGTTGGACTTTCTTCGGGGCAGGGCCCTCCCCCAGCAGATTCTGGGTCCCAGGCCCAGCAGTGGATACATTCGGGGGGAGGCCACATGATGTCTCAGTGGGCTTCCTTTCTCAGACTTCGCACAACCCGGGAGATCGGATGGACACGGGTCTTTGCTGAACCCTCTGCCTGGCATGCAGAGGACTGGTGTGCTGCTTTGCAGGTGCGGCTTCTGAGAGGGTGTGGGAAGGAGGGGGTCTCAGAGCAGAGCCAGGTGAGAGAGAAAGGAAGAGCGATTCGCCTTCTCTCCCACCTGCTGCTGGGCAGATGCTCACGTCCTGTGTGTGAAGTCTTGCACTCCTGGGTGTGCACGTGTGCGTGCTGGGGGGTCCTCACTCCCCACTTGGCTCCTGGGGGCAGCAGGTGTGGTCCCTGCTAGAGGGGAGCCAAGGGGTGAGCAGGTGGCACCCCCAGACGAGATAGGTCAGTTTGCACGCACGAGAAGTCAGACGGGGCTGCGACAGAGCTGGGCTGGGACGGGAGATTCCAGATGTGTGCTGGCGGGGCGGCTCTTCTGTCCCCAAAGACGGGGCAAGACAGGGCTTGCGGGGAGGTGGGAGGGGAGAGGGTTGGCAGAGGCTGGAAGGGAAGGAAGGAAGGGTGTGGGCACGGCTGCCAGGAGGCGGGAGGACAGGACAGGCAGCAACGCAGGGGCAGCACAGCAGGGACCGAGTGCGGAGGCCTCCTGCAGGTGTCGCCCCCGCCAGACACAAGCAAACACGGGGAGCAGAAGGACAGGGTTTGGGCCATCTGGGGGTGGTGGCAGTGCGAAGAGAAAACCCCATCCTCTGACCGAAGTGGACATTCTGTTTGAGCATGGACAGCGATGGCCACGCCCCCAGGCTCACGGCCACGCCCCCAGGCTCACGGCCACGCCCCCACGCTCAGGTCCACATCCCCGGGGACGTTGCACCTGCTCCCAGCAAGGGTGCTGTCAGTTCCCGTGGTAATTTCACAGGCTATTTTGAAGATCCTGCTGAAAAAGAGACATCAAAGTTCTCAGCAAAGGTACAAGCGCTCTTCAAACAGAAGATCTCCAGGAGGGAAGCTCTTTTCAGAACGGCTTTGTTTTTCCGTAATGATGGCAATGGTTACCGGGCTGGAGGTCTCGGAGGGGACATGAACCTGGAGACCTGAGGGACCTTGGGAGGCTCCTCACGTTCCTGTCCTTGGAATGGGGTTCTGCCTGCAGTTCTCACGGCGGGAGCGGGTTTCCAGCCAACCCTTGAGGGTTGTGTGGCTCTGGGACCATGTGGATGGTGCAGGGACTCTGCTGAGGACCGTGTGGATGGTGCAGGGACTCTGCTGAGGCCTCTCCATGAACCCCAAGGTGCCGGCAGGCGGGCTGAGAGCCTCCTGCTGAAGACCAGCCCTCCGGATAGGGCCGGCTTCAGACGTCCCTCCAAGGCTCCTAAGGTTTCCACACAGAGTGAGCGTTGGAAGACCCGGGTGATGGACATAAAAAACAATAACAACAAAAAACCCGAAACAGTCTCCTAATTAAAGCAACCATGGATTAACCCTAAAACAGGTTATTTTCTCAATTACATCAAAGGGCTGTCTTCCACGGTGAGGAGCTTCTGTGAGGAACCCTCTAGTTACACAATGAACAAAAGAGTCAACGTTGAGTTCCTGCAGGTTGGGGAAGGAATCTTAACCGGACAAGAATTTTCATTTTCAAGGTCAAAACCTGCATCCTTTTTTTGGGATAGATCGGCTGTCAGCTGGTGTTACGGGAAGTCCAGAAGGTACAGGATGATGCTGGGAATTCGGGCCGGTGATTGAATGTTCCTGAGGCCAGTGAGAACCTCAAATACAACCGTAATCCCACTATTAACCTCCAGCCTGACTGCCGCTTTGTACCCTGTATGCTGGGGAGTGAACATTATAGACAGCAAAGCCTATTTGGCAAGTCCTAAATCTTGGAGATGACACAGCAGGCGTTCGGTTTTGTCTCCTTGTCCCATAATGCTAGGACCATGGTTGTCGACTTGGATATAAGCCCCTTGAAGGAAGGGACTGTGCCTGTCTTGTGCACTGTTGCATTCCTAGGACTTAACAGTGTTTGGCTGGACTTGGTGCTCCGTAAGGACTTGTAAGTAAGATGTCTCTGCCTCAGAGACTGGGAACTCAGATCTAGAGAGACCTGCTAAGCTGAGTCACAAAGAGCAGGCATCAGACAGTAGGGAGAAGTGGGGACTGTGGCAAATTGTCATGCACCATCTGGGTTAAAAGGCAAGATTTTTATTTATTTATTTGAGAGAGAGAGAGAGGACGGACGAGGGGGGAGGTGGAGCAGAGAGAGAGAGGGAAGCAGACTCCCCGCTGAGCAGGGAGCCCAATGTGGGGCTCAATCCCAGGACCCTGAGATCATGACCTGAGCCAAAGGCAAATGCTTAACCTACTGAGCCACCCAGAGCCCCTCAAATGCGAACCATTAAAAACAACAACAGCAACAACAACAACAAAAAGACTTGTGGTCTATGAGTTTTTACAGCTCCTACCTTGTGATCTTCATCCTAGAGAAGCAAACAAAACCCCAAGGGAAATCTCTGCATAAAAATACGCCCGGAGAGCGCGAGGTATAACACAGTGAGCAGCTTTGGCCCCACAGCAAACAAACTCACGGAATCTCAGAAGCACCACGGTGGCCACAAACATCGTGAAGTCGGGGAATGATGCGTGGGTTCGGGCTCTGGAAGGAACCTGGGCCTCCTGAGACTTTCATATAAACGAACAGCAGACAGAAGGACACTTTGGAGTCGGGGGTACCAGAGACAGAGACTGGGGGCTCCACGCAGATGTGGTCCCGATAGCGGCTGTGCTGTACCCCCTGCCGGGCTGGGCCGAGCTGGACGGGAGGCTGCAGTCAGCTTGCAGAAGGGCAGGTGTCATGGAAAAAGCCCATCTCTTGGGAGCTTATCACCTAAGTATCCCTGGGGTGCTCGTCTTCGGGGTCACCTGGGGGGAGGGATTTGGGTGTGTTTTGTGGGAGCTCCAGAAGCTGTCCTAAGAGATGTCAGATGTCACTCATCAGTTAGGTTGTGTGTCAGTGCCCTCGGGCTGCTCTAACAGAACACCAAACTGGGGAGGGGGGGCTTAGAACACAGCAACAGGCCCTCCCATAGGCCTGCAGGCCACACTCCCCGAGTGAAGCTGTCAGTGGGCCTCGTTCCTCGGAGGAGGACTCTTGCTGCCTCTCCTTGCTTCTGGGGGTCCCGAGTGTTCCTTGGTCATAGACACGTCTCCAGCCCCTCCCTTTGTCTTCATGGGGCCTCTTGCCCTGAGTGTCCTGTTCTGTCTCTGATCAGGGCACTCTCGCTGGGTTTAGGGCACACCCCAAACCACAGTGAGCTCCTCTCCGTCCTTCCCTTAATCACACCTGCAAAGACCCTGTTTCCAAATAAGGCCATGTCCTGCGGCTTCAGGAGGGCATGCGGATTTGGGGGCATAAGTCGACCCACCGGAGGACCCGAAGGCAGGGTCGGGGGATGGGGAGGGAGAGGATTCATTATATCTTTGTTTCTCTGGTCACGAAGATACGAGGCCATGAGATAGCAGGTGTGGCAGGGAGATGGGGCCCGGCCAGCAAGACCTGGGAGGGTCCAGCTGCGTGCAGAGGACAGGGAGCCCAGATGCCCCTTCGATGGGCACAGAGAGGGGAGGTTCAGTGGGGACAACAGAGGTCACCAGCTCACCCTCCCCGTTCGGAATCAGCTGAGAGGGAGATACAGGAGCCAGAAGGATGGGGGAAAATCTCTATGCTCTGTTACTGGAAGAGCTGGCCTGGAGAATGCACCCGACCTGAGGCCTCAGGGCAGACTCAGGTCCTCCCCTTTCCTCCTGTGGGAGCCACGCCACCTTGAATGCCGCTGACAGAAGGGGGGGCACGGGGCTCTGAAGACGAGTGGGCTAGGGCTGAGCTCCATGGCTCTGTCCTTCCGGTTGGCCTCACCCATCAGAGAAGTCGCTCTTTCTCCGTGGACAGGAGTCAGTGAGGGGCAAGGAGCAAAGTGCATGGCAGCTCCCAGCCCCCCTGGTGTGTGGGGGCTGAGAGGGATCTTCACACACCCTCCGTAGAAAGGGGAGCTGTCTAGGGTAAGCAGCCTCCCTATGAAGACAAATCCATTAATTGTATACAGCAGGCGTTGGCACATACAGACGGTGGACCAAACCCGGCCCCTTGCCTGTTTTTTTAAATAAAGTTTTATTGGAACATAGCCATGCCTGTCCATTAACATATTATCCACGGACTTTTCCTACTACAATGGCCAGGCTGAGGAGCTGTGGCAGTAACCTTGTGTCCCACAAAGCTAAAAATACCTCATGGCCCTTGGAAACATTTTTCCAACACCTATCGTACGGAATTTGAAAACTCGTTTCAATTTCTCCCTAAATACAGTGTAAAGAGCAGAGGTGGTGCGTTACTGATTTATGAAAGGCTCTCTGGAGATCAGTGGGGATGTCCAGAGGGGCCAGGAGAGCCTCCCTCTCACCCTCGCCCTGGGCTCAGAGAGAGGACCCTGATTATTTCAATGGTCTTTTTCTGTCTTTCTCTCTCTCTCTCCCTCTTAGCAGAGAGGATATCGTCAAATTTGTGCAAGCTGAATGGGCATCCGACGCAAATCTACTTTTTGTTAAAACTTTGTGAGATTTCACGGAAAGGGAACAGTCAAGACAGTTATTCGGAAAGTAGGAGTGAGTCAGAATGAATGAGGAAGAAGAGGGAGAGGGCGGGGTCCTGACAGACCCTGGGTGGGCCCCGCCCCCGCCCACCTCCCCGCCCACCTCCCCGCCCACCTCCCTGCTCCCTTAGGGCTCACGGACCTGTGGTCTACATCATCGTGGCTGGGTTGTGGTCAAACAAAGAGATACATTCTCACCATGGGCCCCACTTGAATACCTATATGTAACATGATATGAAACAGGGTATCCATAAAGATACACAGAGAAACAATACCTGCTGGATCCAGCGACAGCTAGGGACCAGAAAGGGAAAAAATAGTAAAAATGTGACAAGTGGCTAGAACGTGGGGTTTTTTTTTCTTTTTAATCTCTCTCCCAGGTTCTTCATGTTGAACATGTATTTATTCTACAATCCAAAAAAAGAGGAAGGAAGGGAATTGTGTGTAATTCAACATCCCTTGCCCACCAGGAAAGCTAGCTGTTCCCTGGGAGGTCTGCCCTCATGGCGGGTGTTTTGAGGGCAGTCCTGCCGTCTCCTAGGAAGTGTCCTCTCCAGAGAGCTGCATCGGATGAAGGTCTTCAGGGACGATTTAGTAAATGGGGGGGGGGTGTCAACACCACTTCCCTGAGAACTCTGGAAGGATCCAAATGGGCAGATGTCCATGTGCAATGGCAACGCTTAACAATCTGGCGTATCTTTTTTCTTTTATTTTCCAAATCGATGCAGTCAAGTTCGGTTGTTTTCAAAATCTCTAATTATTCCCTGCCTGGATGTGATAGGGACTGAGAAATTCAGCCCAGGACGTCCCTGCTTGGAAGATGGCCATGGGTCTCTCCTTACAGCAGGGTCTGAGGGGATGCTAACAGTTTAGAGAAGTCTCTCCCTTTACAAAAGGGAAGCAAGACCCGGATGCATCTACTTTCTCCTTCACAGGATTACTGTGCTCCTGTGATGCCGTTGTCATGCCTCATCGTCCGAGGCAGCTGGGTGTCTGGGCCTGTGTTGCCCCAGGATCTGTCCCCTCATTTTTAAACACTGTGTTGTGACCCATTAGGAGGTCATAGCATTGATCGGTTGTGTGGCTGCCGGCATTTAAAGCAGGACATAGAACCGAGCGAGGTAAGAAGTTCCTGGGAGGGTGGTCCACGGTGCCCGTCGCCGACAGGAGGCAGATGACAGCCGCCAGCCACAGGTGCACAGGGTCTGAGCCCCTAGCTGTCGCCGGATCCAGCAGGGGCCTCAGGGATGTCAGTGACCCCCTCCCCCCAGCACACGGTTGCTCCTCAAGGCCCACACAGGGTGGGTAAGAAGAAGACGTTTCAGTAGGTGCCACTGGGGAGAAAGTGGTCCGGACCGGTGCCCACAGTGCACGCCCTTGAGCACTGTGGAGCGTGTGAGCTGATTTCTGCGGGCCAGATGGAAAACACACGCACAGGCTCCTGATCTGACAGCCGAGCGCCCAGCAGAGGGAGAATCCCCACGGAAGCCTCATGGGCCTGGTGTGGGGCACTGGCCACTAGGGAGCCCATCGCTATGGCTGGGGCTGTGGGTCACCTGCATGCCTGGACCTGGGTCACCTTCAGCCTCCCCAGCCTCACAAACGGACTACGGAGAGGGTCAGGGTCCCAGAGGGAGGCGGTGGACAAACAGCCCAGCAGGTGTCAGTGAGGCCGTCAGGGCAAGACGTACCTCCAGCCATAGCCCAGACCCTCTCCTATTCCAGGGACGGGGCAGACAACTGAGCTCTGCAGGAGTGCGGTGGGGACAGCGGCTAGGTCCCCGGGGAGACCATGAGAAGCAGGACTGCTGTCTTCCGGGCGTTGGCTTCTGCCGAGAGTGGCTTCCTTCCTTCACTGCACCTTCAGCTACGCACACACGCAGGGGAGGGTCGTGTCTGCATTAACAGACAAGAATAAATAGCTTTCGCATCGTTGTTGTTAAAGCGTTCCTGCCGTGGTGCTGTTTGGAGCTGCCTTTACGGGGGAGCCACAGCTGCAGGGCACCCAGAAGAAGCCGGTAATCAGCTAACAAGGAGAAGTGATTTTTAGCTCCCTCCTCCTCCTGGTCTGTTCTTCCCCTAACCAAGCTTTATCGTCCCTTATTAAAGAAGAAGGATATGCACATTCATCCGGAGTGATGGGAGGGAGGCGGAGAAGGAAAGGCGGAGGGCACGGAGCGCTCATGGCCGGACTCTGGCCAAGACCACTGGGGGTCTGAGCGCCATCTTGGTCTTGGACACCAACACGCTCGGGCAGCTGCCTGTGTTTCGTGAGCCTCAGTTTTCCCTTCTGTAAAATGGGGATGGTCGCAATTCTGACATCAGAAGCTTGCAGTGAGGATTAATTGGGTTTATCAGTGGAGAGGCCTAATGGCCATCAAACAATGGTAACCATGAGATTGGGAAGAAGAGACAGAAAGGAGGGGGCAGAGGAGGAGCGGTGCTCCGGGGCAGGGGAGGGGCTGGAGAGAGGACTCTGGTGAGGCCGAAGTGTCAGGAGCCCCTGCTTTCTCCCTGGCGTTATCTGGCCGTTTGCTTTTGGAGCCCAGAGCATCTCAGCGGCATTATTCGGAGAGTAGGAAATGTAACTGCTGTTGCAGCCGCTGGTTTCTGCTGGGAAGCATGGAGAGGACCACCGTGCCCCCAGGCATTTTGTCTGCACTCCAGGGGTCGTGGACCGGCCAGGAGGAGGTAGGATCGCAGGGTGATTCAGAGGGTGACTCCTGCAGCCACTCTGCGGGACCTGGACCAAACCCTGGGTGGGACTTGGGCCAAGTCCAAGTGAAGGAAAGTGGGGGTCTGGCTCTCCCTGCAGGGGTGAGGACTGAGAGGCTCCCCACAGGACCACCGATGGCACAGCTCCAGGGAGCACCCTGTGCAGGGGACACCCCGGGCAAAGCACCACCACGGGACACAGGCAAAGTCTTCTCCATCGTTGTGGGGACAGGTGCACACTTGCCTCCCAGCCTACGTGCTGGGAACCTGGTCTCCGCTGGACACCCCTTCACTTCAACACGAAACACCAGGGCAAAGTGTCCCCGGGTCCCTGTGTGATGGGTGCGGCTAAGGAGAGGCCAGTATCCTGGGGGACATCCAACATTTGTGCTCAGGGTGTCACAGAACCCAGATTCCCTGCGGGAGAGCCATTCGTTGGAGTTCAAATGCATTTCCAAAGGGGATTATGTAAACAAGAGCATTTGGCATGTGAGGGAAGCTATAGTTTCAACCCATCCACCCGGGGGTCCTGCCTGGAGTCCCTTGGCAGCCATGGTGTGCACACACAGACAGACAGACAGATAGACACACACACACACACACACACACACACACACACACACACACTCACGGCTCTCTTAGACTCTCCTGGTTGCATCCCCCCTGAGCACTACACACCCCCTGAGATTCCCACTTTATTCTGACTTTGCCATCTGTCCGGGCTGTGTCCCGGGGTCTGGAAGGGCGCCTGGCACGGACGGGGTGCCTTGCCCACTGACCGACTCCATGAGGGGGTGCGGACCTGTCTTCACTCAAAGAGGCTGCGACTCTTTTTAGCACCTGACGTTTTATTTATTTTACGGTAGTCGAATACCCATAACATAAAATCTACCATTTTCATCATTTTAAAGTGAACGATTTGGTGACGTTAGGTGCCCTCAAAGGACCTGGAACTGCTGCCTCCTGTCTCGTTCCAGAACCTTCCGTCGCCTCCAAAGGAACCCCCGTGCCTGTTAAGCAGTTACTTTCTGTCCTAAACAGAGATATGCCTTTGACTATGACAGCTTTGCTAAATGACAAAGTTTAACAAATATTTTCAGGTGTACGCCTTCCCTTTCCCGAAAACCGGCCATCTATCCTAATATTGTTACTGCACAGCACTAAGCCTCTTCCGAGACAGAGCTGCACAGACTGGGTATCTAGACGTGGAAATTACACCAGCTGCATCATAAAACTTGCTGAAAGACGGTCTTAAGTAGGTTTCTCAAGTATTTCAAAATCCCTGGGGTTTCAGACCAAAGACTTTGTCATTTAAAATCAAACTACGAGACACTTTGTATTTACTGTTTGAACGCTCAAGAAGCCAGATTTGGGATTGGAAAGGCAGAGTCTCTGTGATCCCATAACAGCCCCGGTTTCTTGGCTGCGAGATTCCCCCCACCCCCTACCCCAAGTGCAGGAGACACAAGGGCTCTGAGGGCAGCTCCTGCCTTTAGGATCTATACCATCTAGAACCTGGAAAGTGGGGGGTGATCTTATGTCCGTAAGGCCAGCAGGTGCATGATCTGCGACTCTGGGTCATGAGTTCACAGTGGGTGGCTTCCTCGCAGCTGAGGTCAAGGCAGAGTGTAGTGGGGAGCCTCTGTGATGACAGAGGAGTTTCTAGCCGATTCTGTGGGGCTCCCGAAAAGCCAGGCAGACTCAGTGGCTCACTCCTTTGTCCATCTAGTGGGGATGAAGCTGTCCCCCCACTTTTCCCACATGCCCCAAGGGCCCTCCCGGGTTAGTCTGCTGGAGGAGCGTTCCTGACGCCCGAAGGACCCCAGTGCGTGCTCTGAAGGGACGCCTCATCTCTGTGTTGCCAGCGGGGCCAGCTGCCGGGAACACAGACCAGCTCTGATGTCGGATGCCGCCGTGTGTCATAACCTAGTGGAGCAAGGCGGGGGTTTGAAACCTTGTCTTCTGTTACGGCCCCAGCGCCTGCATTAGCCCTGACACAGACAGGGGCTCAGCGTGAAGGAGGCTCGTCCCTACCCAAGCCGCGGCGTCCCCTGCTGAGTGTTGCCCTGTGGGAAGCTGGCTCTACAGGACGGGCAAACCCAGAGTTTGCTTTTTATGACAATGAAAAAAATTAAAACACTGTGTAGGAAAACCAGACCGGAACAAAGCTGCCACGTCACTGGGGTGCGGATGGGCAGCTCCTGGGTGCTTCGGGGGACAAACAACACCAGGAGGAAGGGACCAAGAGAATTGAAGAGCTGGAGAAAAGGGATTCTGGGGACAGAAAAGGAACCTGGAGATCTAGGAAGGGAAGCCGGCTGAGAACCTCTCTCCCTTTCATCCACGGGTTTGTTGACTCCGGGGTCTTCAGGAAGATTCTCGAAAACGGGGGCCTTCTAGCTGCTTTGGTGGAAGGAAGCGGCTTTTTTGAGGTTTCACACACACGCACACTCCCACGCACACACGCACTCGGGAGACTACGGGAAGACGACAGAATATGTCCAGAGGGAAAAACAGTAAGAAACGAAAACACAGGGGCGCCTGGGGGGCTCAGTGGGTTAAGCCTCTGCCTTTGGCTCAGGTCATGATCCCAGGGTCCTGGGATCGAGCCCCTCATCAGGCTCTCTGCTTAGCGGGGAGCCTGCTTCCTCCTCCCTCTCTGCCTGCCTCTCCGCCTACTTGTGATCTCTGTCTGTCAAATAAATAAATAAAATCTTAAAGAAAAAAAAAAGAAATGCAAACCCAGCTAAAACTTCAGCATCTGGGGGTGCCTGGGTGGCTCAGTCATTAAGCATTTGCCTTCGGCTCAGCTCATGGTTTCAGGGTCCTGGGATCGAGCCCCACATTGGGCTCCCTCCTCAGCGGGGAGCCTGCATCTCCCTGTCCTTCTGCCTGCTGCTCCCCTGCTTGTCTCTCTTCTTCTCAAATAAATAAATAAAATCTTTTAAAAAATAAAAATAACAAAATAAGATCTCAGCATCAAAGCCTCTTCATGGGAACTAGAAATCTGGAGAAGACACTGCAGGTTCCTCTCTACCCCGACCCCGGGGGTGTGCACGGGAGATGTGTTGGGGCACAGGTTCCCAGAGACCATACTGCCCACTAGACTCGTCCCCCAGGAAGGTGATGGCTCCATCCATGTTAGAACTGCAAGGAACAGCTGGGGTCGAGCAAGGAGCGGCCAGGTGTAGAGACTGCTCTCTGGGTTGCAGGAACAGTATGATCAAGCATCCCATGGGACACGGTGTCCCGAGCCAGATGGGGCTGTGTGAGCCTCAGACAGAGCTGGGACTATGGGCAGGTAGGTTTGGGTGCTGCTCTACCCCTTCCCATTCCTCTGACAGCCTCAAGGTCCCATGGCTCTCCCTTGGCAAGGGAACTCAAATCTCATTCTGGGAAGTCCAAATTCCAAGGTCACAGTCCAGCACCTCCCGCCTCCCTGAGATCCCTGGGAAAAGCCCTCGGTGTTTGGATTCTCTGAGAAAAGGAACCTCAGCCTGGATATTGTTCTGCTTTGAGTGGGACCAGTGAGCGCTCCAGTGGTTGCGAGGGCCCGCGGGGTGGCTGTGCGTTAGGAGCTGGGATGGCGGTTCTGCTCCTGCCCCATGGCAAGATGCCCCGCTTGACCGCGGGAGCAGAGTCATAGTGTGGTGTGGGCTCTCACTGTAACTCAGAGCCTTGCACCCTTCCGCCCCGGGAGGGGGATCAATACTCCCACTTCATCACCTGGCAATGCTGAACAAGCCGATTCTTCAACTCCAGGCTGCAGGGCTCCCGAGGGCTGGAGGATAACTAATGGGCTCGGTGCTCAGAGGCAAGGCTCGTGCCGGGAGGAAGGTGGCGTGACAAACCGGCGCTGACGTTGGAGGTCAGCGAGGAAAGTCGATGTTGGGCGTCAGGAAACACATTGTTCGTGGCGAGCCCTCCGGCGGGGGACACGGACTCCCCATGCACCGCGGTGGTGGCCCAGGCAAGAGGGCCGTCCTTCAGAGCGAAGGGAGTTACCCTGCATCCTTCTATGTGTTCCCGGGGCTGTGCTCAGGACATAGGGCTGCCCTCGAGGTCCCAAACTCTTTGCTCCACGTGGGAGCTACCTCTTTGGAGGGACACGGAGCTTCCGCAGAAGAGACCAAGTTCTTTCCCCCATTGCTGGTCCTGCGAGAAGAGCTTTCTTCACTCCTTTGTCCTGGGTTCTCAAGCCTCAGGCCTGAGCACGGAGCGGAGATGGGTCTCCCGGGCCCCGGGAGGGTTGGGTCCCATGCCAGCACGTTCACGCACGACATGCTCCGCCAGGCCTTGAGCCAACATTCCAAAAACCCAACCTCAGATCTGTTTCCCTCTCTAAGTCCGTCAGGGGACTTGGACCTTCTCTGTTGGATGAGCAAGGCTCTGATCGCGCGGGGAGTCGGGCAGGGCTGGTGGCAGAACCTTGTCTCCCCAGTCAGGTGGCAAAAGGCGCCGTGGTCCTTTGACCCCCTCGGGTCCTACCTCCACAGAGACTCTCTGAACTTCTTGTGGACCCGGCCCTTCTGCAGGAGTCCCTCAGTGCCCCTGCTGTGCTCTCTGGCTGTGCCCAGCCCTCAGTCTCCGGGGCAGGACATCGAGCACATGGAGGGCACGGGTCACTCCGTACTGATGGGAAACAGGCTGGAACGGAGGTGTCTGGTGTGTGCATGCGGGGCAGCGGGCAAAGGGAAGACCAGAACACCGTGGGTGTCCTGAGCCACGTACTGGAGTTTATGACGCCTGATCAAAGAGTCTTTCCTTTGGCTCCTCCCCTAGGAGTTTCTCAGCGAATTCAGAAGAGCTCAATGATGTTTTGTAAAATAGGTTGTTGAGAAGGGTGTGGTCGATTAACGTGGGTTAAGACGATCGCGGAACAGTGACTCTGATCGGGGCCTGACCTGTATTACCGTGTGAAGCCAACCGCCAGCCCAGACCCGGGAGCTCTTACCTGTGGGGGGAGAAGGCCAGAGCTCTTGGCCTTCTCGATGTCCCCCTGTCTCGGCGGCGTTGGAGCTGGTGTACTGGTTCCCTATTGCTGTTGTGCCAGTGACCCCAAGCCTAGGAGCTAACCCACCCAAACCTACTCTCTTCCACATCTGCAGGCCAGAATTCTAAACCCAATACACTGGCACGGATGTGTTCCTTCTGCGGATTCCCGGAGAGAAACTGTTTTCTTGCGGTTCCCAGCTTCTAGAGGCTGCCCGTGCGCTGGCTCCGGGTCCCTTCCTCCAACTCCAGAGTGTGTCCCCGTAATCTCAGCTTCTGCGGTCACATCTCCTGTGTGACCTTCCTGCCTCCCTCCCACAGGGACCTTTGTGACCACACGGGGCCCACCAGATAACGCAGGATAATCTCTCCATCTCGAGATCCTCAACGCGATGCCATTCGCCAAGTCCCTTTTGCCGTGTAACATACATGTTCATGGGTTCTGAAGATCGGGTCATGGACATCTTCGGGGGAGGGGGAAGGTCATTACCCATTCTAACAGAGCTGGGCTCCAACCAGGTGTTCTAACCCCAGAGCCCTCACCCAGCTGGCCCCCTGTCGTCATCCGGGGACAAGATACACTGAGTCATGGTAAAAATTGGTGGACGTGAATGACAGGCTGTCGTCAGAGGACGGACATTTGGGGCTACATTCTGCATTCAGTGAAGGACAGAGTCGGCGGTTAGTTAACTGGATGGGAGGACTTTCTTCCTGCGTGTTGTGTTAGTGCAGGTGCTTGTCCCAAGTAGGTGTCTCTGAACTACGGTGGGCTCCACGCAGCCAGCCAAGAGCCTTTCTGTTTAAAGACGGTGCAGAGTTTCAGTAAACATCCTTCCAGAAACACTGCTCCGGGTAGCGAAATGACAAGGAAAATCTCCAGAAGCCCCAAGGTGTGGAGGTTCCAACAGAGGTTAGTTTATAATAGCTCCGAGTCGAGTTTCTTCTTGTCTCTCTGCTTCTGGGTCCTCAGCTTCGAGCTCGGGTCTCACGCTGGTTCCCCTCACTTTGCAAGATGGCGGCTGAAGCTCCAGGCTTTCTATCATGATCTGGCGGCACCCTGCGTGTCCCCTCCCTCAGCAAGGGACCTTTTCTAGGGACTTCCCAGCACCTTGGTCAGAATTTTCCTAAACCAACCACTGGCAAGGGAAGGGATGCCAGGACTGGCTTAGACCCTTCTGGGTTTACCGCTGAGCTGGGTTGGACGCACCTGCTCTGAGGGGTGAGGCGGGGGAGGGGAGGAAACCAACACCCTGTGCCCCCCGTAGGACCAAATTGCCTGAAACGGTGGGGGGAGGCTCGGAGCCTTCCCTGTAGCCCCTCGCCCCATCAGTCACCAACACAGTCCCCGGGACACCCAGCTGGCCAAAGATGCGATCATCAAAGATGATCCCCAGGCTGGCTACGTCCCTTGGGTTCACTTGCCATCCGGTCCCCGTGCGTGATGGATTGCTGGGGGCCCCAGGGAGCGCTCGGAAGTCGGACGAATCACTTCTTCTAGACCATCTCCGCCTTGGAGCAGGAGAAATGTATTCTGTACCTCTTCAAAAGCACCTTTTTTATTATTAATATTTTTTATTAAGATATAATGTATTATCAGCCCCAGGGGTACAGGTCTGTGGATCGCCAGGCTTACACCCTTCACAGCACTCACCGTAGCACATACCCTCCCCAGTGTCCATAACCCCACCCCCCGTCCCTACCCCCGTGCCCCCGGCCACTCTCAGTTTGTTTTGTGAGATTAAGAGACTCTTATAGTTGTCTCCCTCCCGATACCGTCTTGTTTCATTTATTCTTTTCCTACTCCCCAAACCCCCCACATTACCTCTCCACTTCCTCATACCAGGGAGATCCTATGATAGTTGTCTTTCTCCTTCAACAGCAACTTTTAAAAGAAGACTTTACAGGAACATTTCAAAGTATCATTTGACAGTTGCTCAAAAACACCGTGATGGCTTCTGATACCGCGAGCTGGGCCCGGTATGGCATCACTGGGGGAAGGCGAGAACATTCCCGTTTTTAAAATTGGGATTTTTTTCAGTCGACTGAAACGTCTGTCCGCGTCTACGGTCGACAAGGGGCACAACTCTGCCCTCTTATGCTGTGTGTCGGTTCGGGGTTTTGAGAAAACAGACTTGACCTCGAGAGACGTGACAAAGCAGGGTCTGGGCAGAGGCGGTTTTCTAACCGTAGCTCTTAAGGAAGGAGGGAGTTGTAACAGGATCACCGATAATTGGCTCCGGGTGTCCCGAGGGGATCCTCATCTTCCAATGAGGATCAAGAAGAGACACCTCTAAAGTAGGAAGCCGGCAGGAGAGGTGTTGAGGAACCCGGTTTGAAATCTCGAAATGTTCCCCAGGAGAGCAAGGCTCAGACACGACCTCACTATGATCCTTCTTGGTTTGGTTTTGTTGCCAGCAAAGGTCTGCAATCCGTGGAGAAACCAGGCACTGGACATGCCTTCCCTACTCTGGATTCTGCACCTTCTAGCAAGTCCCCAGCATCCACCTGGAATTGTCCCAGGCCTCGGGTATCACAGCGTCGTGGGGTGAGCAGATCTGCCGTGTGATGGACTCCCCTTCGCTGGACGCAAGGGTCGGAAGAGCCTAAGTGAAGTGTTCCACTTGGAGAGTGAATCAATTCGGGACTGGCTACTCATATTCCGGAAAGGATCCTTCCCTTTCTTTAAACGCCAGCCCGTCGGAGCCATCCCCTTATAGTTGTTCATAGGTCCTGAGCTACAAAAGTTCAGCCCGAGGCTCTACTCGTACATTTGAGTGGAGTGGAATTAAGAGACTGGACAGGCATGAGACATCGAGAAACAAAAGTTAGGTTTGTACGGACAATTAGAGAAGGAGAGGAAGGTTTGTTTTATTTTATTTTTTTTCCGACAGCTTAATGTATATTAATGGGGAAAGCAGAGTGTAATTCATCCAAATTTAGTGCCAAGGGTTTATCAGTGACATAAAATGGTCTTTTTTGGAAGGAGGCTGGGAATAAATGGAGCGTGTCCTCAGGGACCTTCTGTCCCTCAGCTTCAGGGAAATCTGGGTCAGGGTCCCCACCAGTCCCCGGACAAGGCTCCCTCCCCCGCCTTTTCCACTCAGCCCACACTCCCCAAATGCCATCCTTGAAAATCACCACCTCCCCCGCCGGTAGCAGTAATCCTGACCTGACCGAGCCCAGAGGTCTCAGGCTGTTCCTGGTCCTGCCTTTGCCTGGGTCTCGGGTGCGTCATGGGGCAGGTGGGCCTCAGTTTCCCTGTCTTGATAATCAGGGGAGAACAAAGATGACCCCCAGGCTGGCTTCCGCTGTGAACGTTCCATGATGTCAGTTGATAAAGAAATAATTGGAACACCTCATGAAGTGACGCTAAAATGTCTATTTTATAATATTCTTCGGGCCAGGATCCGAGAGACTGACAATGGCCTTGTTTTAAGATATGAGCCCCCAAATCTTGGGGTGGCTCAGTTGTGAAGCGTCTGCCTTCAGCTCATATCATGATCTCAGGGTCCTGGGATCGAGCTCTGCATCGGGCTCCCTGCTCAGTAGGGGGCCTGCTTCTCCCTCTCCCACTCCCCCTGCTTGTGTTCCCTTTCTTGCTAAAGGGACGGATGGAAACGGGGGTCCAGTCCCCCTGGGGTTGCCGGAATGGCTGTTACTCTGATGGACAAGGGTCACCAAGTCTGTGAGCATCCCTATTGGGGTCAAGACCACCAGGTCAAACTACAGACCCGACTCGCCCGTGACTGGACAGAGACGTGCTTTCCTCATCACGGGTCCTGCCTCTTCGCACCAATGGCACCCACAAAAAGAGCTCCAGCGGCTAGTGGCCCTTCTCCAAAGCCATGTGCTGCCTCCCGAGGGGCACTGGGGCCGGAGCTCCAAGGCCACGGTCAGAGAGCCGAGCGCCACCTCTCAAGTCCCGTGCACAACCTCAGCTCCCCTGAGATGGGTGTGATGACCCAGCCCCTGGGACCCCTGTCCATGTCCGGGGCCTCTGCTGGCCCAGGAGAGAAACCCCAAGGAGGCATGGGGCAGAAACCACGTCAACAACAACAAAAAAACGTGAAGGGTTTGGGGTGCTGCTGGATTCGAGTAGGCGGTGAGGAAACACAGAAGCTGGGATGTCTCAGGGTAGAAAATGCTTTCTCTCTTTCATCTGCCCAGGGAGAGACAGCACAACGATGCAAATTCTGCTTTAAAATCACAAGGCAAGCTGAATCGTGTAGAAACTTTGAAGGGAAACAAACCCCTTTCGCTTTAATTACTGACATTAATTGCTTCCACGTAGGAGGGAAGTCCTTTTCATGTTTGCCTGAATTGTGTCACCTCGGCTAGAGCAGACCGGGACTTATGAAAAATTCAAAAAAATGCCAGCTCTTCCCGATGACATGCTTACTGCCACCTGTCAGAGGAGATAGTCCCGCGACACCAAGCTTGTTAGAACGAGAAACCTCACAGTCACGGGGGAGACATTTTCTGAGAATAAATAACCTTATTTTACCAACACTGAGATTCCTTCTGTTGTAAGATGTTTCAATATTTTGCAGACCACGCTTCACGAATGCCTCCAGGGACAATCGGCCGGTGCCATTGTTTTAAGTGGGTCCCAGGGAAAGGAGGGTTCATGGGTGGAGAAATGTGTATCCTGGAATTGGGGATGGGGAACAGACAAATACGTAATGTTGGTGGTAGATACTGATCTGTTGGATGGGGTGGGCGTGGGGGGAGCACGCAGAGCCCCACTGGCTTCTAGAATCTAGAATCACCGTCCTTGCATTTTTCTAGAGCTTGTTGATTCCACAAACTCCTTCTGAAGACAAACTTTGAGTGCCTGTCTTGCAGAAATAATAAAGGTCACAAGGGAAACATTTCCCTTTGTCTGGGAGCTTCAAGTGACAGACCCTCAGCTTGAAGAATGAGGAAGTGGGGGCGTCCACAGCACCACCCCTCGCCAGCTCTATGCCCTTGGCCACAACCCTGGGTCTCCCCTTCCTTGGCTCTGCAAACAGCAATGGCAACAACACACACCTGGGTGGGTGCTCAGGTTCTAGGACCCACCGGGAGGACTCAGGATGGTCACACTCATGGCTGTGACTTGTTACAGCAAGAGGACACAAAACAAAATCAGCAAAGGCAAAAAGCATGTGGGGTGAAGTCCGGGGAAACCCGGGACAAGGTTCCAGAGCTTTCTTCTAGTGGAGAGTCCCACTGGAGACCCACACATAGGGTCTTTATGGGAGGCTGGTCACACAGGCACTCTGGCTGGCACGAACCCAAATTCCAGGTCCTACAGGAAAGCAGGGGTCAGAATGACTAGGCAACTGTACACACAGTTTAGGTGCAGAGAGTCTTCGTTTCGGGTACATTTAATCACCAGTAAAGTCTCAGATGCCAGCTTGGGGCCAACCTTGCAAGCAGACCTTTCTGAGAACGACAGTCTGACCTCTTTCCTGCACGCCACCCTCAGGGTTGTTGGAGGAACACATAAAATATTCCCTGTAAAATTCTGTGCTCAATAAATGCTACTTAGACTCCTTTCCTTCAGAGTCTTCTGCAGAGGAAACCCACGGTTCCTACAAGACATGCTCACTTAGATAAGCCAGAGTATGAAACACATTCTCTTTCACCAGGAGGGTTTTTTTGGGCAGGAGAATTAGAAGATTTAAATACTTTTCATCATATTGACATTGGGAGTGATTTTCAAGTGAGCTTATGAGGAAAAATACAGATATTTATTTATTTATTTATTTATTTTGCCTGTGTAAATCCAACATACTTCGTATTGGAATGTGATAGGGACCAGTTTGGTGGGACAGTCCTTCAGCCATGGAAAAGATGTATAAAGTCACCTAGCTAAAAGAAGCAGAGGAGAAATATCACAAGTAGGGTGGTAAATGGCATCTCGTGCCTTCTCCATTCTGTTGTGAGAGCAAAAGACCAAATGACATTTCCATAATGCCGAGAACGCTGGTGACAAACCAAGTCCCAACCGAAATGCTGGAGATTAGAATGAGCTCCTTGACTCTACTCATAGGCACAGCCTAATAATCATGATAACAACAAAAATCCCCATACATTTAATGGAATTCTCACCCAGGCTGACCCAGGGTATGTAGACAAATCAATATTTCAGTAAAAAGCAATACAAACATACAGGGGAAAGATTAACAAAAAAAGAAGCCCAATCTCATGAATGCAGTGAAAACAAGTATTTCTTGGACTATTGGTAGACCAGGAAGTAGGTGATAAAAAAAACAGAAGAAGATAATGAGTAGATTCTAACTGAAACTAGCAGAAGCCCCACATTCAAGAACATCCTAGAGCTTCCATTTTTCTTTGAGCTATGGGTTGTACCTCTAAGAAATTTAAGTCTAAAATATTAGTACCTGAACCTCCACCTCTAAGTATCTGGTATCGAGGGCCTCTCTAAGACGGAGGCCCCATGAAGGCAGGCACTGGGACTGCCTCGTGTACCTCCATATCCTCAGTGCCTAGAACAGCGGTGGCCTCAGAGAAGGCACGCAGTTAAAAATAGATCGCCTCACTACACACTTACTAAAATGACCAAGATTCAGAACGCTGACAACACCAAACTGTGGTAAAGATGTGGAATGGTAGGAACTCTCTTTCACTGCTGGTAGGAATCAACACAGGGCAGCCACTTCTAAAGACAGCTTGGTGGTTTCTTCCAAAACTACACATAAAAGGACCGTAGGATCCAGCAGTCGTGCTCTTTAGCATTTACCCCCAAAGAGCTGAGGACTTACAGCTACGCAAAAACCTGCCCACGGATGTTTATAGCAGATGTGTTCATAATCGCCCAAACTTAGCAGTAACCGAGATGTCCTCCAATAGTTGAGTCGTTGAAACATAAACACACAATGGACTACTATTCAGAGCTGAAAAGAAATGAGCTATCAAGCCATGAAAAGACATGGAAGAACCTGAAATGCATATGATTACATGATAGAAACCAGTCTGAAAAGGCTACAGACTGTATGATTCCAACTACATGACCTAGAAAAGGCACAGCGATGGACAGAGTGAAAAGACCAGTGAGTGACAGGGCTGGAAGGGTAGAGATGGATGGAAAGGCAGAGCACAGAGGATCATTTGAGCAGTGAAAACCCTGCGTGTGTTATTATCCATGGATATGGATACATTGCACATTTGTCCAAACCCATAGAATGTCCAATACCAAGAATAAAACTGAAGGTACAGTTCGGACTTGAGTAATTATGATGTGTCATTCCAGGTTTGTCAGTTGTGACAAATGAGATAGTTTGTGTTTTCAAGAACTGGTCTGCTTCATCTGAGTTGTCAAATGTACGTGTACTGAGTAGTTGGTAGCATTTCCTTATTATCCTTTGGATTTCTGCAGTGTCTGTTGTGATAGCTCCTGTTTCATTCCTGATAATAGTCATCAATATCCATTTGTTTCTTCTTTATTTTTTTTCTTTGTTAATTTGATTGAATCCCCCCTGCCCAAGAATCAGTTCTTTGTTTCTTTGATTTTCTATATTTTTGTTTTCTGTTTTTATTGATTCCTGCTTTTTACTGTTCCAACCTTCTGTTCGCCTTGAGTTTCTTTCGATTTTTCTTTTTTAGGTTCTGGAGGTGGAAGCTTAGATTTTTTATTTGATACTCTCTCTTCTCCAGTCTCTGTATTTAAAACAATAGATTTCTCTCACAGCACTGTTTGGGCTGCATCTCACTGATTTTGGTATATTTTATCCTCCGGTTCATTTAGTTCAACGTCCTGTTTGATTGAGACATGAGACTTCTTCTTCGTCTATGGATTACTCAGAAGCATGTTATTTCATTTCCAAATGTTTGAAGGGTTTCCTGTTATCTTTCTATTAGTGATTTCCAGTTGAAGTCCAGAGTGGCTGGAAACATGTTCTGTATGATTTCCAGATGTAAAGCCACATAGTGTTGCCGGGGTCTGGGGGATGCCCTGCTTACTTGAGATAGGGTTTTATTTTGATGTGATGGAAATGATTTGAAAGCAGACTGAAGAGGCATCACACAACTTTGCGGCCATACTAAATGCTACTGAATCATGTACTCTAAGATGGCTAATTTTAAGTTATGTGAATTTCATGTCAATATATGAAAATGGGTCAGCAAGGAGATGGGAGAAAAAAGAAAGTTGCTTAGCAATGATCTAGATACATAATAAAAGCCAGATAAATGATGACTAGGTTTTGCTCTTTCATCTCTTTCTCTTATCCCTGTCTCTTCCAGGCCCGAACTCCTTTGTCTACCTCTGTTCTCTTGTCATGCTCTACATCAGTCAGCATCCTAGTGGGAAGCAGATGGTGCCCTTGGATTTGAGGAAAGCTCATTAAAGGAATGATTTGCAAGGGAGTGGGCAGGATGTTGGGAAAAGGAGGTGACCCTGTACCCATGCTTGGTAATAGCAAGGAGTCCTCACCCTCATGTCGGAAAGGGAGACAGAGCCTCCTGGCGGTGACACCAAAGGACTAAAGAGAATAAGATCCTTCTCCCTGCTCTCCTGCAGGGGCTGCTCTTTGACTGAATCCCACTGAAAGCCAGAGTCCAGGTTCCCCAAACAGTGGTGGCCCAGTCCCCATGGTGGGAGGAGCAGGGAACATTTTTGGGATTCTTACACTGAAAGACAGGCCCAGAGGGGACTCCAAGGACAAGTCTCTGTTCAGTGTGGTAAAGCAATTCTCATCAACAGGGGAGTGACGACCTGGGCTTTGGTGAGGCCATCCATGACTGATGACATCTGGCTTTGATCTCACCTGCTTGCCTCCCTGTCCACACCACAGGTCAGCTGAGTCAGCTGGGATCACTTATACCGCCGACCTCAATAGCTGCCATCATCTGGCACTCGTGGGGGGATTGTTCTCCATTATTAATCTTCTTGGCCACCTCTAATTCAAAGTCGACTGGTCTAATCAAATTAAGACAAATGTGAATTGATGACTTCGGGTGCTTGACTGTATCTGAGGGTCTGAAGTCTCTCTTCCCTGTCAGGCTTCCAGGAGATCATTTCTCTTGAGTGTCCCACTGCCTCACGGAGCCAGGGCATGGCTGAAGGAGGTTTGCCAGTTGTCAGAAAAGCCACCCTGTTAATCTCTGCAACATCGTTCCCCAGGGCCCAGTAGGAATCAGGTGGAACGTTCAGGAATTTTGGAGCCTGATGTCTCATCTCTGGAACTCAGAAACATTGCATAATGTCAGTGAGAGCCAGCAAGAGGACGTTTCTAGGACTGTCGTTGGGTCCTTAGGTGGGTCACTGAGATCTGTGATGCTGACGCGCTTTCATTTTGCATATTTGCGATTTGCCATCTTCATCAAAATGACCCAGTTATTTTGTCAACTTGTCACCTGCTGAAGGCACTGCGGTCTTTGGGAGAGACGCAGGACATCCATGCCCCTGAGAGGGACTCGGGCGCGCATCCTGCATCCGGCCTCCGCTCCGCCTCTGGGTGCCCTGCGCCAGCTCTCCCGTCTGCCTCCCCACATGTGCAGGAATTAGATGCCCTCTCCCGTTCCCCTGCTGCATCCATCACTCTTGTCCTCGGCTCTGGGAGGACGGATCCTGGGTGTCAGATTCTTATTGCTTTCTACACAGTTCAGGGATTTTCTCCAAAGGTGGTCCAGAAACAACGTCCCTTAGACTCAGAGGTGGAGGCTAATGACAGCCACCATGTCCATTAATCACCACGGAAACGTGACTGATGCGCAAGGACTCCTAACCCCAGGCTGCCGAGGGGCAGGTGCTCCCAGATGCGCTGCTGGATGGGGCTGATGGTCCTCGTTGTGTATCCAAACACACCACTTTCCTTGATGACCAAAGTCTCGGGAGCTGCCCACTGCATTTCTCTATCTAGGGGGTTTTAGTTTTCCCACGCTTTAAGAAGAAGCCACAACCATTTACAATGGCTGTTGGAATTCAGAGACAAAGGCTACATTTAATTCTGCCTGTAGACAGAGCTGTTGAAAGCCAAAATCAAATGAAACCCAGAATATGTCAATATCAGAGATGACACGGGTCAGATAGGGCACCTGCCTGACCTTCTCAAGGATGTAATTATCTCCAGTGCTGCAAAAGGTCTGAGAACCTGATTCTGGAAAAGAGATGACTGGGAGACGGAGGATTAATGAACCGAGAGTAAGGTTACATTTTGTGTTGGACAAATCCGTCGTCAGGACAAGAGAAGGCACTTGTCACAGGGCAAACAGGTAGGAGGGGGAGGCAGCGTAGCACCCAGCAGGGGCCAACTACCCCGCTGTGTCTTGAGAAATCTGAACCTGGACATGCCCCAGACCCTGGGCCACTCTGTCCACATCACTCTGGCTGGGAGCAGCTCTTCCAGCCAGAAAGCAGGTGCCTCTTGCCTTTCTGGGAGAAACGGCTGATCAGCTCAGGAACAGGAACTTCTGTCCCATCCCTGTTGTGCACGTTGGTTCCCAGAGTGAGGGCTGTGGATGACCATGGGGAGGTCACCCTGCTGGGCTGGACTGGGGCCCAGTTCTACCCTCCCAGGGTCGGGAGCCTCCTGCCGGCCACAGCTACATCCAGCCTCAACCCGAGGCGGAAGGACGGGCTCCTGCAGTGAGTGGTCGGCAGTCCCTCGGGGGACGGGTGTGATCAGACAGCAGCCAGGCAAACAGGAGGGCACAGAGCATGTGGCCACACGGACACGGACTGACCGAGGGACCAGGCTTCGCTGGTGACAAATGTCACTTCCACGGTTTCTTCCTGAATTAAAGGAACTCATCTGTCCGACTGATCACCGGGCAGAGATGTGACACCAGGTTCTGGGGCTCCGTCTAGTCTGGTCCACTGGACACAACCAGGGACACTATCTAGGGATGCATTTCCCCAGTCCGAGCTTTCTTTTCCCAGACTTGAGTCTGTAATTATTCTATTCATGAGTTTCCTAAATTTTGAATTGAGAAATTGTAATCTATTTAGAAACTCAAATGCACCTCATACGGTAAATTTCCCCACCTTGTAATTGTCAGAGGTCACGGGCACGAGGACCCCAGGCGTGAGGTGATGTTGCATGTGACGGGGAAGAAGCAGACCTGGAGCTCCTGGGGGCCAAGACCGTCCCAGGGGGCATCTCAGGCTGGCGGGGGCCCTGCAGGGAAGTGGTCCCGAGGGGTCTGGTCCCCTGTCTTGAGGGACAGGGCTGTACTATTGGGGTGCCCTCCCTGCATCCCTCCTGTCTGCCCAACAAGGTGCTGGGCTTCGGGGGCCGTCAACAAGGCCTGCCTGCACTGACATTGGGGGTCACCGGGGTGCACAGTCATGGTGGCCCACCGGGGCTATTCCCAGCCCTTCTCCTCACTTCCAAACCCTTCTCCCTCCTTGCACAGAGGCTGAACATGCCAGATGCACAAGAGCTTCTTTTGGAGCCGGGGCTCGGAAGCACCTCCACTTCTGGTGGGTGGGAGGGGGAGGAAGCCTCTGGGGAGCTCCTGGGAGTTACTGTCGTCCCCAGGAGAGAGAGAGAGAAATGTGTGGCAGACGTCCCCTCCCTTAGTTCTGCTCTGCATGATGCTGCTTGAACACTAGATGGCTGGAGCTGTGGCAGCCCTCTTGGCACCATGAAAAAAGCCCTAGACCATCCCAGAGAGGCCCATCCAGAGCTCTGAGATCACGAGTCACCAAACCAGCCCTGGAACTAAGGGCTTCCTTTTGGGTTGCAAAACAGTTGCCTCCTTTAGCCGGCCATTCTGTGGTCTAAAATCAAACGCTGGGTTTTGAGCCATTACACAGACTCTTCTGTGTGCTGCTGTCTGATCTAACCAGTTTGGGAGACTCCTCTGAGCTACCACTTCTGCAGGCTTGAAGCCATCCCTCCTCCATAGTGTCCAGGGTGCCATCGGAAACCATCGCCCTTTGCTCAGAGTCCCAGAAAGACCCCAATTCTCTGTCATTCTGAACACATGGCTTAGAATATCTGGGGCCATGGCCTGGGCTCCTTCTCCAGTGTCGACATCCTCAAGATCCTTCCAGAAGCCAGTGTGCAGAGAGCCATCCCTGGGGGAGGGGGAGGGCCAGCTGAGCACAGGTGGAGGGTCCGCCTTCCTGCTCGCGGTGATGCGGGGGAGGGGGGACGCGCACGGTGACTCAGGCCGGAGCCAGCTTCTCAGACTAATTACCGTGTGTCCATAAATGTCAAGGTTCTTTAAAATCTCAGTCCAAGGGCGTATGTTAAAGACGGATTACTTGACATTCTGAACATGCTTGTCCACGCGGGAGGCTATGGGAACGTCTCTCAGAGGCTTTTAATCAGGGCAGGCATTTAGGCAGTGAAAGTGAGGGCCGGTGGGATGCAGGCCTCGGCCGTTGGACGGGGTGGCATCCGAGCGCGCTGACCCCCTGAGTAAAACACCGCAGGGCACGTGGCCGGCCTCACTGAGTGGGATTATTCTGTGCGGTTCCCTGCAGGACCCCTCAGTTCAGCGTCTAGTCTCCTCTTTCTTCTGGGCCCCAAGGGCTCTCAGAGACGCACCCAGGTCCCCAGCCTGCTCAGCAGCTGAAGCGCAGGGGGGTTGCCTGCATGGGGGGCTGGGGACGCTCCCCGTTTGGCCAGGAGGCTGCCCTGCAAACCCTTTCTGGGTGGCGCCCTCAGCCTCACCTGGGCCTGGACACGGAGACCAGAGCCCCCGGTTCTTGGTCCCCACGGAGTCAGCTCCAGTCCTGCACCAGGAGCCAGCGGGGACGCTGCCTGGCCCGGGGGCAGCAGGAGCAAGGGGCTCGGCGTCCAAGCCCTCAGGGGACACCCGTTTCAGGGCATTGTGCTCTGTGTTTTAGGGGCCCCGGGCCAGGCTGCGTGTGGGCTTGCTGGGGGGGACCGCTGCTGTTTGCCCACTTTCCAGTTCCCCACGTCCTAATGCTCGCATCTCCCGCCCCGTTTGCTCTGTCCTTGGGATTGGGGTCCCCACCCCCCTCTAGTCATCCCTGTAGGGTCCTCATTTTGGGGGACGGCAGGAAGGAGTAAGGTAGTCACGTGTGCACACCTGACTTAACCTCACTTCTGGGTTACGTTGAGGGAGCTCACGGTAACAGGGGCTTTTCTCCCCAAATCTGTGCTCGACAGCCGCCCAAAGGGCAGCACCGTGAGCAGTTGGGGCCTCATCTCCAGAAACAGGACGTCTAGGTCAGAGCCTCCCTCCCCCTCCCTGGCTGTGGGACGCTGGGTACATTTCTGACCCTCTCTGTGCCTGCGTGTCTCAGCTCTAAGAGGCAGGATGACGGAATCACTTCCTCACAGATCTCTCTGAGAATTAAAGCGTGAAGGCGGGACATGGACACACGAGCCTCCTATTGTCCTTGGCCTCCAGGTGAGAGGAAGCATCCTTGCCCGCAGTTCGAAAGGTGCCGCTCCCTTGTCCATGAGCAGCAGCAAGCAGGTGGCAGACATCTCGGAAGACCCAGCTGGCTTTCTACTTTCCTCCTTTTTCCTTCTTTTCTCGGCCACGGAGCCCCGCCCTCCAGCCACAGGAGGTAGGGGTGCAGCATCCTTATGTTGGTGGGCTGGTCTCCCTGCGGTGCTGTCCCGCTCTGACATCAAATGTGCATCCTGGCCTTGGGAACTCCACCCCGCGGACCTCGAACGCCCCCGTGGATGGATGAGCAGACGGACCAGGTGAGCAGCCCCTTCCCAGCTGCTCCTGAGGAAAAGGACAAGAGCCCCTGACATCAGACTAAAGGGCCATGAGCATCTCCTTTCTTTTAGAGATATGCCAGCTGCTCTGCTCCCCATGTGGGCATTCCGGGTGTGACATCACTTCCTGTCCTGCTGGCTTGTCTGAAACCCCACCGGGGAGTGACCAGGGAGGGCCCCTCAGCGGCTCCAAGGATGAAGCCTTCCCAGGACTTTTGAGAGGCTCTGGGATTCTCCCCGAGGCGAGTCTGCTGCTGGGACCTGGGGCCGGAAGCTCGGATGTTTGCTGAAATTCAAGCCAACTGGTTACAGTTCTGAGGACAAGGATGAATCGTTGACTCTCACACCCTCTGTGCAGCCTCCCCGAGGCCTTCTCTCTCCCTCCACCGCTTCTGTCCCTGTTACTCGAGTCCGGACGGTCGCCTCCTCTTTCTGGGACGCACCCTCTGACTGTGTGTTCAGCTGCGGCTGCGGCCGTGAACCAGGCATGGTCCCGTCTGCAGGAGCTCGGTGCGTGCAGGGCTGGGAGCGCGGAGGACGGCCCTCCTGCAGGGAAGCCGGGTGCAGATGGGTGTAACGGGTGCAAACGGGCAGCCGGAGGTGTGAACCCCAAGGAGAAGTCAGGATGTCCGTTCAGGAGGGTCAGGGACCCCACTCTGTGGGGTGAGGCAGGAGGAGAGGGGGTGCCCGCCCAGGAGGAGCAGGGAACTCGGGGGGAAGGTGAGGTGATGGGGAAACGCGGCTGCGGTGCCCCCAGGTGGGTCCCAGGATGACGGAACGGGGATGGAGGGAAGCCCTGCTGGAGGGGTGGGTCCCAACGACAGGCAGCCCCTGGGGCAGCTCAGAGCCTCGCGGGCAACAGGGCTACGCCTGTGCGGGATGACACTAGAGACCGAGGCGCACGGCTGTCTGTCCGTCCCATGTGAAACTGGACACCGAGGTGGCAAAGCAGACACGTCCAGTGGGCCACTAGCTCATGGCTGCTTGGCACGTTCCCCTAGAGACGCAGCGGAGCCGGAGGAAACAAGACCCGGGGCCTCCCACATTCATGCTCTTGGGCTCCTTCTGTGTCCGGGACCAACACTGCGGCCCTGAAATGTGCGTCTGAACTTGACGTCCTACCAAACAATCACTGGGAATCTCCACAGGCCTGATCTCTTCCACAGTCAGGTTCCAGCAGCACCCACCTGTCCCCTCTTGTCTCCTCTTGTCCCTGGACACTGTGTCACTGTTGGGAAAATAACCCAGTCCCCCTTCACTGTCGGGGGCAGGGTCGTCAGAATAAGGCCGTCGGCCCAGGATGCCCAAGTCCTAAGCCCAGGAGCAGCCAGTGTGCTCTTAGGAGGCCGGAGGGGGTCCGCAGGTGTGAGTAATCGAGGGAGCGGCCGTGGAGTGTTCTGGATGACGCAGGTGCATCCACTGTAATCACTAGAGTCCGCAGAAGAGGGAGGGGGGCCGCTCGGGTCTAGGAGGACCTGCGGGCCGGTGCTGGGAAGCCGGGAAGCCGGCAGTCTGGGTGCCTCTAGCAGCCGGAGGAGGTCGGGAAACGGCCTCTCCCGGGAAGCCAGAGGGACGCAGGTGTTGATTTTAACCTCCAAGACTTTCAACTTTCTGAATTTCAGAGAGAGCCTTAACGTAAAAACTTGGGTTATTTGAAGCCGGGAAGTGGGGATCTCCCAGCAGCCCCAGCGCCCTTGCCCGGGGACCTGGGTGGGCAGCGTCACCCCCGGGAGCTAAGGGCCCGCTCCTCCAGGAGAAGGAGCCGTTTGTCCCGTGTCAGGTCGCCGCTCGGCCAAGTGCTGGAGAGATGACAGTTCTGCTTCAGAGCTTCTAGAAAACGTGACTCTGGAAGGGGAGCCTGACGCTGCCCTGACCCCTACATGGTGTCCACGCCGCTGTCCTGGCTGGTGGCCACAGGGGACGGACACGGGCTGGGAGCACTTCGGCTGTGACAAGTAGACCTGCGTGCGTCTGGGGTCCAGAGGCGGGAGAGGGAGGAGGCCCCGCGGGCGGGTGAGGGGCTGGCTGGAGGGGAGGCCCTGCCCGAAGGGACCCGTGACATGCCCCGGGGGTTGTTCCTGCTGCTTCGTCTGCACGTCTCTGCTGCGTGGCCTGGAGCCCCCAACGCCCACGGAGCTCCGTGTTTTGGAGAAGCTGCGGTTCTGGGGAGAACTGCGGATTTCCACTGGCCTGGCAGCCGGGGCAGAGAGGCTGGGGTGAGTCCTGAACGGGCTTCTGGGGGTGGAATGCCTCATGTCCGCCGTGAGGGTGACCCGGGGCTCCCGTGATGGGGAAAGTGCTGGGCGGGTGCGGGGTTGAGTGAGGGCTGAGCAGGTTGGCTCAAGCCTGCCTGGGGCACCTGCTGGCCTCTGTGGGACTTGGGGCTCGATTCCCGAGGGTTCCTCTGGGTTCCTACCTGTGACGTTGGGCAACAACCGTGTGCAGCAGCTGGGGGCGTGGGTGCTGACTGAGCGCGGGCAGAGCGGTGAGAGGGCGCTGGGCAGGGCCTGGGGGACGCTGCAGGAGGTCCCCGTCGTGTTAGCAGCACCGTCTGCAGACTTGGGGTTGGGGGAGCTGCTGTCAGGGCTCCCTGAATGCTGACAGCTCTTACGTGTCCCAGAGACACTCCTGGGTAGTGGGTGACGCTGGCTCCCAGCTGGACCCGCGTGGTGCCCTCGTCTCCTCCTGTGGGACTCGGGCAAGTTACCTGAATTCTCTGTGCCTCCACGTCCTGGGAAATGGGGACCCTAGGAGTCACTGCAGCGGCCGCCGTGCAGACGACCCCAGGGGCTCTCAGAAAGCCCCCACATATGAGGGGAATAGCATGGTCCTCCGTGCTGTGGGCGAAGCCCCGAGATGCCGTGTGTGGGCTCCAAAGCCAGACAGTCTGGCTTCCCATCCCTGCCCTAAACCAGGCTTGCTGTGTGGACCCAGGCAAGCGGCTGCCGTTCTGTGTCTCGCTGCTGCATCCGCAGAACGAAGGATGGCCGTCCTGTCTCCCTGTAGTCCTCCGTTCCTCCTTCGTGACCTGCCCCACGCTTGGGGGCCCAGACAACCCTGTTGTCGCTAGTTCTGGGGGTGGGAGTCTTGGTGAGTGCGTGGCAGCAGGTGTGCAGCAGGGATCAAGGGGGCGGCTGCTAGACGTCCCCCAACTGGGGACGGAGGATGAACTGGCTTCAGAGGACACGGCTCTCATCCTGCACTTGCAGACCTGAGCCCTGTCCCCCCACCAGTGTCAGCCTGGGGCCCCCTCTGCTTCCAGAGGCCCCTGCAATTAGCTGGCTGGCGGCTGCCTTGGATGCGGGCCCTGGGAGGGGCGGTCCCGCTGATGTCTAATCTGTGGGTCTCCTGGTAACTACGAATTCTCCAGAAGTTATCCCCCGAACCCCACACTCAGGGTCTCCTAGGACACAGCTGTGCAGCCATGCCCAGCTTAGTGCTGGAACATTCTTTCTATAACGACCCCGGAGCCCCCTGATGGGACTCCAGGGCTCACCTGTGTCACCTAGTGGCTTATGTTCCTTACTGAGGAAGGACTTCACGGGCAAGTCCCTTCCCAGTGGTCTAGGAGTCCTGGAATAATCAGGTGATGGGAGGGGGTCCGTATTGGGCCTCACCTGCCCCATAGGCACTGGGATCCTAACCGAGCTGGTGCACGGAGGACACGCAGAACCGGTGCCGTGCAGACTGCCCCGGTGCTGGCGGGCAACGTGCTGGGGAGAGGAGCCCCGGAACCCTACACGGCGCTGAGCAGTGGACACCCCCTCATCTCTAACAGTCCAACCAGGTGGGGTTCCTAGAGCTCATCCTACATCCTACAGAGCTCATCCACCCCGAGACCCACGTGTCCACGGGGCAAACTTCACCTGCTTTGTCTTTGGCCTAATGCCCTCTAATTAGGACCCATCACGGGAGCCTGTTTGCAGAGCACGAGCCCTCCCCGTCCTCAGCGGCTCGCACCTGCTGTGTGACTCCGACAGCCCTGGGCGGGTAGCCCGCGGGGGTTAGGTTTCCTGTGTCTGTGGCTCTCCCTCCAGAGCAAGGGCCGGCAAACGGGCAGCCACACTCCACGGATTGTTGTTTTTCAAGCTTCTTAAAGAACGTCCCTGCACTTTTAACCAGGATAGAGACACAGCTACAGGTGTGACTTGCTCAAAGCCTCAAGTATTTACGGTGCGGCCCCCGAGAGCGAGAACTCGCTCTTTGAAGAACATGGGCTGCGTGAGAGCAGACCAGTGTCCTCTCTCCTCCCAGAACTCTGAGTATACGGTCCCTGAGTGTGGAGGGATGCTGGGCACGGGCAGGCCTGGGGCTTGGGCCCAGAAAACACTGGGGTAAGTAAGGAGCGTCATGCATTCATTTCACTGTGTCCGTGGTCCTCAAATGTGCGTGGGGACACGCGGAGAGCTGCAGAGCATGGGACCAATGTTCCTCCTGCTCCGGGAGCCGGGTCCTGTCCTCTCCTCCATCTCGGGACCCATGACAAGCTACACCTGCCCCATTCTGACCCCTGGGCTCCACAGGCCTGCCCGGTCCTGTGATTGACAGAATACTAGGGCCACGCCTAATCCTTTGAACCTGGGACCTTGGCAGTCAGGGTTTAAGGTCAAGATGAGGTGGCCCTTCAAACAGGGAGAGGATCCTGGGTCTCCAGGTGAGCCCTTGAAAGCAGACAGCACACACTGGTTGCAGGAGAAGCAGGCCGGAGCTGGAAAGACAGAGCACGAGGGGCACTTGGAGACCTGAAGCAGGATGGGGACCTGGTCCCCTGAGACTGGGGGGTACGGGGGCTCCATGCACAACTGGAACTGCAACATGGGCAGTTCTGGTTGCAAAGGATGCCCCTGGCAGGCAGCAGGCTTTCACTCCTGGGACCATAAAGAGCTGAACTCGGTCAACACCCTCCACCAGTGTGGAAACAGACCCCCAGAGCCTGCAGGAAAGAGCATACCCTTGCGGAGGGGGCCTTCCTGAGACCGGGGACCCCACTGAGCCCCTAGACTTCTGGTTAAGGAATAGAGGTAGGACGTGGATACTCCCCTGAGCATTGAGGTGTCATAGGGAAAGAAATCCTACAGCCTAGAGAACCTAGAGGACCTGACAGGGATAAGGGGGACGGATCGCTGCTGCACTGCCTCTCCAGGAACGGATGGGGCTGGGTGAGGCTGTGGGGGCCGCGGGGCTGGACGGGGGTGGAGGGAATGTTGGGCAGAGTGGTCACCGTGGAGCTTGGCCAGGGGTGATGCTGGGGACGCGGCAGCTGGTGAGGCCGTGTTGGGGGCTGGTGGTGATGGTGGGGATGGTGGGGCCGGGGCCCTTTCCCTCCTCTGTACCGAACGGTGCCTGCAGGCAGGGAACTCCTTCCATGGCCGGAGAACAGAGCAGGTGCGCTCGTCTTGAGGGCACCTCGTCCTCCTTAGGTCTCAAGGTCAGGGCTTCTGGGGTGAGGGAGGAAGGGGCGTGAGCAAGCTGACCTGGGGGACTTTTTGAGGAGGAGCCTTCTCTGAATCAGTGCCACCTCTTTCCTTTCCGTAAATGGGCACAGTGGGGCCCTATAGGGTGTGGTAGTTGTGTGACTAGGATTAGATGGTAATGACCCTGGGTTTGCTGGGGGTATTACAGCGTCTGCACGGAAGCCGGTCAAAAACTGGGTCATGGGGACTGGTTGGGAGCTTGTGACTTCTGGCGTCAGCCTTCCGGTGGCCGGTAGCATCTGGAAGCAGACTTGGAAACAGGGCTCTGGTGGACCCGGTCCCAGTGCAGTGCGGGCCAGAGACGCCTGGGCACCACAGCAGCAGAACCAATGGGGGTGGGTGGACAGGTGCATCTTGGAGGCTGATGACAAGGAGCCGGCTCATGTGATTGTGGAGGCTGAGGGGTCCCAGGCTCTACATCCTGCCCGGGGAGACCCCAGGGAGCTAGAGCAGCTCCAAGCCTGGAGAGCTGGGGAGCAAGGGTATCGGTTCCACTCTGTGTTCGAAGGTCTGACTCTGCAGGCAGGATGAGGTCGGTGTCCCGGCTCAGCCAGGCAGGGGCTCTTTCCAACCCGTACCTTCTTGTTCTGTCCCGCCTCTGGCCCTACGAAGGGATGCCCAGGGATGTTAGCGGCCGCCCAGCAGTCCAGCCAAGTTGGCACAGAACACTGGCCATCCCGGGCTGTGTCTCAGGGACGCCTGCCATGCCTTCCTCTCTGGTCCCCCGGGAGCCCTCCTGAGCAGACTGTGTTCCTTCCCCAGGACGCCTCCCCATCGTATGAACGATGCCCAGAGTCTGTCCACACTGGTCTCCTGGGTGTCACAGAGCCATCTTGATTGAGTTCTCAGCGCCATGCCTGGCAGGGAGCAGTGGAGGGACTTAGTCTCTGGAGGGGCTCGTGATCTCAGGGCAGAGGAAGAAGACAGGCAGCTGCTGCCTTAACTCCACCCCCACCAGCCCAGGTTCCCAGGAGGAGTTCCAGGCTTGGCCTGACCTTCACGATGCTGCTGATGGCTGGGCCCCTCCCCCCATGTTAATGCACCTGTTCCCCCAGGGTAGAGCTGGCATTTGCTGGGTTAGCGATGCCCTCCCGCCGTTCCTCTCCCGGGGTGATGGCACAGATGTACCCGGTTCTGAGTCTACAGAGGTGAGCTGCTTACAAGCCAATTTCCCTGGGCTTTGTTGAAGGTACAAACCAATCAGCCTTCTCTTCCGTGAGTGTTAACCTTCTGAAAGACCAGTTCCCCCTCACCTGACCCATGACAGAGACTAGACCCCTCTGGCTGCTCCTCACCTGTCCCCACGTGGGGCTGCACAAGAGGTTCGGGGAGACCAGAGAAGCAGGTCCGAATGCAGGGGTTCCTCGGTCTCTCCCACAGTGGGACAGAGCTGACGGTCCCTCACGCTGCAGGAACTGACTTCTGGAACACGAGGTCCTCCACGGAGCTGGGCTCTGGTGTCTGCCCTCTCCTCCGTCCGAGGCACTGAAGGTGCAATCAGAAGAGCCCCGCCCCCGCCTCACCAGACCTCTAGGGTTGGGGTCCTGGGAGACCATGTAGCCCAGCATCTGTTTTAGGGGAATCCTGTGGGTTCTTAAACCTCCCCCGTGTCGGAAATGACTGCAGGTTCAACAGCATGACATCCCCTTGGTGGGGACGGGAGCTTTCTGCAGATTGAACACTCCAATCAGCCAGCTTAATTCCTGCCCCCCCCTCCATCCCCGCCAGTCCAGAAGCCACGAACAACCCTTCCAGGTTGGGAATAAGCATGGAAAAAGCCTATTTCACCCTCCCCTGGCTCAGACTGGGGGTTAGAAGCCGCTGTGGTGAGGGGAGCCCCAGCCGCTGCACTCACTGGGCAGGAATGTCCAGTCCTCGGTCCCTGGCCCCTCAGCGCTGGCCCGGGAGAAAGCCAGGAGGAGAGCAGTGTGCTGAGGCTCCCCCGGGACGCCCGGTGTCTCTGTGCAGGAAGGACGCTGATCTCCACGGGAGGCTAGATTCTGGGGGATGTGGTTGACACAGTGTTACGTTAGGGCGGCTGCGTGGTTGTATACACCGTGCATGTTCGTCACAAGCAGTGTGGGCTCCCGGTTCCACACCTTCCTGGTGTTGCCTGTGTTCTGGGACTCAGAGCTGGAGTTTGGACCTCTTGGTCCTGGTCCCCTAACACCTGTACCCCTCTCCCCTCCGGCAGCCACTGGTTCTCTGTATTGCATTTTAACCCCACTAGAGTTAACATAAAGTGGTGTTTCAGCTGAACAGTATTGTGACTCGACGGTTCAGTACATGACTCAGTGCTCCTCATGACTGGTGTCTCTCAGTCCGTCCACCTGTTTCCCTCCTCACCCCCTCCGGTAACCGTGGGTTTGTTCTCTACCGTTGACAGTCTCTTTCCTGGTTTCTTTGTCCTTTGCTTGTGTTCTTAAATTCCACCTATATGTGAAGTCATCAGGTAATTATCTGACTTATTTTTCTTAGCATTGTATCTTCTAGGTCCATCCATGTTGCAAACGGCAAGATTTCTTTCTTTCTTTCTTTCTTTCTTTCTTTCTTTCTTTCTTTCTTTTTTTTATGGCTGGGTAATATTCTGTTGTATGTGTATTTGCCTCTAATGCATTCCTCAGTCAGTGGACCCGTGGGCTTCCCTAATGTGACTATTGTAAATAACGCTGCTGTAAACATCGGGATGCGTGCATTCCTTTACGCAGTGGGGCAGAGAGCCTGAACAGGCTTGGGGGGGTGTGTAAATGCCCAGGAGTGTGATTACAGATCATAGGGTAGATCTATTTTTTGAGGAACCTCGTAAGGTTTGCCACCATGGCTGTGCCAGTTTGCATTCCCACCCACAGTGCAAAAGTTTTCCCTTTTCTCCACATCTCACCAACACCTGTTTCTCTTATAAATTTTAGCCATTCTGACAAGTGTAAGGCGATAATCTCATTGTGGTTTTGAAGTGTTTCCCTGATGAGTGATGTTGAGCATCTGTAGGTCTTTGGAGAAATGTTAGTTCACGTCTTCTGCCTATTTTTAATTGGGTTATTTGGGTTTTGGTGTTGAGTGTATCAATTCATGTATATTTTGGACATGTCATTTGCAAGTACTTCTCTAATTCAGTAGGGTTTTTTTAAGTTGTTTCCTTTGCTGTGGGGAAGCTTTTTATTTTGATGTAGTCCTAGTAGTTTTTGTTACCTTTGCTTCAGGAGACGTATCTGGAAAGAAGTTGCTATGGCTGATGTCAGAGAAATTACTGCCTATGCTCTCTTCTGGGATCTTTATGGTTTCAAGTCTCCCATTTAGGTCTTTAATCCATTTTGAGATTATTTTTAGTATATGGTTAAGAAAGTTCTCCTGTTTTGTTCTTTTATGTGTAGCTGTCTAGCTTTTCCAAGATCATGTATCAAAGAGACCTTTCCCCATGGCACATTTTTCCTCCTTTACCAGAGATTGACCATAAAATTGTGGGTTTGTGTCTGGGTTTTCTAATCCATTGATTTGTGTGTCTGTTTCTGGGACAGTGCCATACTTTTTTGATTACTACAGCTTTGTAGTGTGACTTGAAATCTTGAAGTGTAATACCTCCATCTTTGTCTTCTTCAAGATTGTTTTGGGCATTCAAGGTCTTTTTTGATTCCATACAGGTCTTAGGATTGCTCAGTGAAAAATGCTGTTGGTGTTTTGATAGGGGTTGTATTACATCTGTAGATTGCTTTGGGTAATAGGGACACTTTAACAATATTCTAATTCACGAGCATGGAATGTCTCTCATTTATGTTACCATGAATTTCTTTCATCAGTGTTCTATAATTTCAAAATTCGGGTCTCTTACCTCCTTAGTTAATTCCTAGGTAATTGTTTTTGGAGCAATTATAAATGGGATTGACTCCTTAATTTCTCTTCCTGTTTCATTATTCCTGTATAGAAATGCTTGGATCTCTGCATGTTGATTTTGTATCCTGCGGCCTTACTAAAATAAATTCATTTATCAGTTCTAGTGGTTTTTGGTGGAGTCTTTATGGTTTTCTGTACATAGCGCATATCATCAGCAAATTGTGGAAGTTTTACTTCTTGCCAATTTGGATGCCCTTTATTCCTTGTCTAATTGCTGTGGCGAGGCCTTCCAGTAGTGTGTTGAATAAAACAGGTGATAGTAGACATCCTTGCCTTGGTGCCGATTTAGAGGGAAAGCAGCCTTTCTCCCATTGAGTATGGTGTTTGTTCATATACGACCTTTATTATATTGAGGTAGGTTTCCTCTGTCCTGCTTCAAGGGTTTTTATTGTTAATGGATGTTTTATTTTGTTGAATGATTTTCTTGATTCTATTTTAATGAGCCCGTGGTTTTCATCCTTTCTTTTACTGATGGGATGCACTGCATGGATTCGGGAATATTGAACCATACATGCATCCTGGGAGTAAATCCTGTGATTGTGGATGATTTTTACTGTATTGTGGATTTGGTGTTCTATTCTGTTCAGGATTTAGCATCTATGTTCATCAGGGATGTAGGCCTCTAGTTGTCTTCTTTCATGGTGTCTTTATCTGGTTTTGGGATCAGGGGTATGCTGGACACATATGGTGAATTTGGAGTTTCTTTTATCCATTTTTCAGAATAGTTTGAGAAGGAAAGGTATTAATTCTTTAAATGTTGGGCAGAATTCACCTGTGAGGCCACCTGGTCCTGGACTTTTGGGAGTTTGGTTACTGATTCTGTTTCACAGCTGGTAATTGATCTCAAATTTTCTGTCTCTTCACAATTCAATTTCGGATGGTTATGCCTCTAGGAATTGATCCATTTCTTCTAGGTTGTCCAATTTATTGGCATATGATTTTTCATAATACTAAAATCCTTGGGTCACCAGAGTGGCCCAGTTGGATGATGTCCAACTCTTAGTTTCTGGTCAGGTCATGAGCTCAGGTCCAGGGATCGAGCCCCGTGCTGGGCTCTGGGCATGGAGTCGACCTGAGATTCTTTCTCTCTCCTTCTCCTCTGCTCATGCTCCTGCACTTTTTCTCAAAAAACATTTAAAAAAATTCTTCTGTGGGACATGTTATTTCTGATTGTTTTAAATTTTTATTTATTTACTTATTTAGTTTTTTAGTCTGGTTAGGTATTTATTAATTTTGTTGACCTTTTCAAAGAACTAGTTCCTGGTTTCACTGACCTATTTGTTCTCTATTTTATTTCTGCTCTAAAATTTTTTTCCTTCTACTGGTTTGGAGTCTTGTTCTTTTTTTCTAGCTCCTGCTGGTGTAATGTTGGTGATTTACTTGAAATTTTTCTTGAGGTAGGCATGCATTGCTCTAAACTTCTTCAAATAGCATTTTGCTGAATTCTGAAAGTGTTGGACCATTTTGTTTTCATTTTCATTTGTCTCCATGTATTTTAAAATTTCCTCTGATTTCTCGGTTGGCCCATTCATTGTTTAATAATATGTTATTTAACCTCCATGTATCTGGTCTTCCCAGATTTTTTTTTTCTTGCCGTTGATTTCCAGTTTCACCGTGTTGTGGTCAGAAAAGATGTGTATGGAATGACCTTGACCTTTGAATTTGTTGACTTGTTTTGTGGCTTATGTGATTTATTCTGGAGAATGTTCTGTGTACACGTGAAAAGTGTGTATTCTGTTTGAGGATGGGACTTTGTGAATATGTCTGAGTCCATCTGGTTCAGTGTCATTCAAGGTCACTGTGTCCTTGTTGAGTTTGATTTTAAGTGATCGGTCCATTGCTGTAAGTGGGGTGTTAAAGTCCCCAACTGTTGTATTCTCCAGTAGTTTTTGTTATTAAAGGCTTTAAGTCTCAGTGCTCCCATGTTGGTACATAAATATTTACCATTGTTAGGCTGTCCTCTTGATGGTCCCCTTAGTGATCATATAGTTCCTCCTTTCTCTTATTAGTCTTTTAAAAATTTAATTTAATTTTCAGTGTTCCAGAATTCATTGTTTATGCACCACACCCAGGGCAATATGTGCCCTCCTTGATACCCACCACTGGGCTCACCCAACCCTCTTGCCCCCTCCTCCAAAAGTCTCAGTTTGTTTCTCAGTGTCCATAGTCTCTCACGGTTTGTCTCCCCGTCTGATTTCCCCCAATTCCCTTCTCCTCTCCCTTTCCCACATCCTTCATCTTCTTCTTATGCTCCACAAGTAAGTGAAGCCATAAAATAACTGACTCTCTCTGCTTGACTTATTTCACTCAGCATAATCTCCTCCAGTCCTGTCCATGTTGATACAAAAGTTGGGTATTCATCCTTTCTGATGGCTGTGTAATATTCCATTGTATATATGGAACCACATCTCCTTTATCCGCTCATCTGTTGAAGTGCATCTTGATTCTTTCCACAGCTTGGCTACCGTGGCCATTGCTGCTATGAACATTGAGGTACCAATGGTCCTTCTTTTCACTGCATCTGTATCTTTGGGGTAAATACCCCGTTGTGCAATTGCAGGGTCATAGGGAAGCTCTATTTTAAATTTCTTAAGGAATCCACACACTGTTTTCCAAAGTATCTGCATGAACTTGCATTCCCACCAACAGTGGAAGAGGGTTCCCCTTTCTCCACATCCTCTCCAACACTTGCTGTTTCCTGTCTCGTTAATTTTGGCCATTCTAACTGGTGTGAAGTGGAATCTCAATGTGGTTTTAATTTGAATCTCCCTGATGGCTAATGATGATGAACATTTTTTCATGTGTCTGTTAGCCATTTGTACGTCTTCTTTGGAGAAGTGTCTGTTCATGTCTTCTGCCCATTTTTTGACTCAATTATCTGTTTTGTGTGTGTTGAGTTTGAGAAGTTCTTTATAGATTTTTGGATATGAGCCCTTTGTACTGTCATTTGCAAATACCTTCTCCCATTCCATGGGTTGCCTCTTTGTTTTGTTGACTGTTTCCTTTTCTGTGCAGAAGATTTTTATCTTGATGAAGTCCCAAAAGCTCATTTTTAACTTTTGTTTCCTTTGCCTTTGGAGATGTATCTTGAAAGAAGTTGTTGTGGCTGATGCTGAAGGGGTTACTGTCTATGTCCTCCTCTAGGATTTTGATAGATTCCTGCCTCATGTTGAGGCCTTTTATCCATTTTGAGTTTATCTTTGTGTATCATGTAAGAGAATGGTTGAGTTTCATTCTTCTACACATAGCTTTCCAATTTTCCCAGCACCATTTATTGAAGAGACTTTTTTCCACTGTGTATCTTTTCCTGCTTTGTTGAAGATTATTTGACCATAGGGTTGTGGGTCCATATCTGGGCTCTCTACTCTGTTACACTGGTTAATGTGTCTGTTTTTGTGCCAGTACCATGCTGTCTTGGTGATCACAGCTTTGTAGTGAAGCTTAAAATCAGGGAATGTGATGTCCCTAGTTTTGTTTTTTCTTTTTCAACATTTCCTTAGCAATTTAGGATCTCTTGTTCCATACAAATTTTAGGATTGTTTGTTCTAACTCTTTGAAAAATGCCAGTGGAATTTTGATAAAAATGCCAGTGGAATTTTGATCGGAATGACATTGAAAGTATAGATTGCTCTAGGCAATATAGACATTTTGACAAAGTTTATTTTTCTGATCTATGAGCATGAAATGGTCTTCCATCTTTTGGTGTCATCTTCAACTTCTTTCATAAGTGTTCTGTAGTTCCTCAAGTACAGATCCTTTACCTCTTTGATTAGGTTTATTCCTAGGTATCTTATGGTTCTTGGTGCTATAGTAAATGGAATTGATTCTTTAATTTCCCTTTCTGTATTTTCATTGTTTGTGTATAAGAAAGCTGATTTCTGTACATGGATTTTGTATCCTGCCCCATTACTGAACTGCTGAAGGAGTTCTAGTAGTTTGGGGGTACAGTCTTTTGGGTTTTCCATATAATGTATCATGTCATCTGCGAAGAGAGAGAGTTTGACTTCTTCATTGTCAATACATTTTATTTCTCTTTGTTTCTAATTTCTGTTGCTAGGACATCTAGTACTATGTTGAATAACATTGGTGAGAGTGGGGAATCCTTGTGTTCCTGATCTCAAAGGGAAGGCTGTCAGCTTTTCTCCATTGAGAATGGTATTTGCTGTGGGTTTTTCAGAGATAGATTTTATGAAGTTGAGGAATATTCCCTCTATCGCTGTACTTTGAAGTGTTTTAATCAGGAATGGGTGATGTATCTTGTCAAATGCTTTTTCTGTGTCAATTGAGAGGACCATCTTCTCTCTTCTCTTACTGATTTGTTCTGTCACATTGACTGATTTGCGAATGTTGAACCACCCTTGCTTCCCATGGATAAATCCCACCTGGTCATGGTGGATAATCTTTTCAATGTACTGTTGGATCCTATTAGCTAAGATCTTGTTGAGAATCTTGGCATCCATATTCATCGGGATATTGGTCTGAAATTCTCCTTTTTGGTGGGGTCTTTGGCTGGTTTGGGGATCAGGGTAATGCTGGCTTCATAGAAAGAGTCTGGGAGTTTTCCTTCTGTTTCTATCTTTTGAAACAGCTTCAGGAGAATAGGTATTATTTCTTCTTTGAATGTTTGGTAGAATTCTCCAGGGTATGTGTCAGGTCCTAGGCTCTTGTGTTTTGGGAGGTTTTTGATCACTGCTTCAATCTCATTACTAGCTTTTGGTCTATTCAGGTTGTCAGTTTCTTCCTGATTCAGTTTTGGAAGTTCTCCTATTAGTCTTAAAGCCTATTTTGTCCAATATTACCTTCACATTTCAGATTTTCACATCTATTTGCATGATAAATATATCTCCATTCCTTCACTCTGAATCTTCTGGGAGCTTTAGGTCTGAGATGAGTCTCCTGTGGGCAGCATAAAGATGGGTCTTTCTTTCTTTTCTTCTTCTTTTTTAATCTGCGGCCTTATGTCTTTAGATTAGAGCATTTAGTCCTTTTAAATTCAAAGTAATTATTGACACACCTGTATTGCCATTTTGTTTTATGTTCCTTATTCTTTTGATTAATTGGCTTTCTTTAGTGATCTACTTGCATTTCCCTTATTTTTTTGCATATCTTCTAGTGGGATTTGGTTCGTAATTACCCTGTGGTTTGTATATAACATTCCCTGAATATAGCAGTCTATATTTAGCTGATGGTCCTTAATTTGAACTCATTCTTTACCCCTCTCTTGCCCATGTTTTGGGTATATGGTGTCCTACTTTACATCTTTTCATTTTGCGTGTCCCTCAACTGATTTTTTTTTCCTGTTTTGTTTGCTTGTTTACAGATCTTATATTTGCTGCGTTTGTGTTTCCTACTTTGAATGGAAAAGAAGGAATTTAAGAATAACAAAGACTCTCCCTTAACATGTTTTTGTAGGGCTTGTGTAGTAGTCTCAGAATTCCTTTGTCTGGGATACTCTATCTTTCCTTATCTTGTGAATGATTGACTTTATGGGTAAAGTAATCTTGCTGCAGATTTTTTCCAGCACTTTGACTATATCCTGCCATTGCTTTTTGGCCTGTGCAGTTTCTGTTGAGAAATCAGCTTATGGGGTTCTCCTGTATGTAACTAGTTTCTTTTCTCTTGGTGCTTTTAAAATTCTGTCACTACCTCTTTGCCATCGTAATTACTGTGTGTTGTGCTGCCAACCTCCTTACCTTGATTTGTTTGAGGGAACTCTCTGCCTTCTGGATCTGATCTGTTTCCATCTCTGAACTAGGAAAATTTAGAGCTCTTCTGTAATTATTATGTATTTATTCAAATATCTTTTCATGTATTTTCAAATAACTTTTCTGTCCCCCTTTCTCTCCATATGTGACTGTTATTACACTTGGTGTTGCTGAGTTTCCTAAGTCTATTCTCATGTTGCAGGATACTTCTCACCTGCTCGATGTAGCTTCTATTACTCTGTCCTCTAGATCTGATTTCTTCCTCTGCTTCATCCATTCTAGCTAGTGTATTTTGAATTTCATTTGTGTGTGTGTGTATGTGTGTGTGTGTGTTCTTCGTCTCTGGTTTTTCTCTTCTAGGGTCTCACTGGGGTCCTCCACCGTTCTATAAAGTCTCGTGAGTGTCTTCATGACCATGACTTCCCATCCTTCAGCAGGTGTATTCTATCCATTTCACTGATGTCTCTTGCTGAAATATTCATCTGTTCTTTCATTGGGGAAAGTTCTTCATCTCATTAACTCTCAGTTTCTCTGTGTTAGGAAATTCTGCTACTTCTGCTCCTGCAGGTGGTGGCCTTATGAAGAAAAGGTCCTGCCATGCAGTGTCCCCTGTTCCCAGTGACTGGTGCTCCAAGGAGTGTCTGTGTGTCATGTAAGCCTGGCTATCCTGTCCTGGCCACTTCTGTCTTGTATCCTTGGCAATGGCTCTCCTGGGCTATTGTGGGCAGGCTTTAGTCCCTGTGGTGTTAGTGGGCCAGTCTGGGGACACCTTGGGTTTCCCCTTGGGTTTCCCGCTGAGTCCGTCCAGGCATTTGCCAGAGCTGCAGTAACACCAGACTACAGAGTGCATTCCCCGGGGTGTCTGCTGAGAAGCTTGGGGGTTAGGGTAGCAGTCAAGCAGTTGTCTGCCTCCAGTCCACTTCTGGGGCCTCTGTGTGTGTCTGGGGGGGGTATCATTCCCTCTTGGGCAAGAGTCCCTTTGGGGTGTGACCCGTAAGCCTTGTGCATCCCCCCCTCCATTTGGCCACTGCAGGAGGGGACCTGCAGTCCCCAGACAGGGGTGGGAGTCTGGAGGGGTAGATGGGTGGAAGCGTATCATGGGGGTTAGGGGAGGGTAGTGCTAGCAAGTTAGGGAGCTAGTCCTGCAGATGGCCATGTGTTGATGCTGGGGGCAAGCGAAGGAAAGGGCTCCTGCCAGTTCCTTTGTTCCTGGAGGAGTTTCCCAGCAACTGCTGTCCCTCTAGGACCTGCTCTGAGGTTGGTAAAAACCCTCCCTCCCCTGTGCCTGAGGCTTCTCCCAAACTGCTGCTTCCAGCTCTGTCTCCAGGGGCTGGTGTGTGGTCCCTGCAAGGGCAGGGACCCAGTATCCTGGCCCAGCTGCTCTCCCAGAGTTAGGTCTGCTGATTTTTTTTTTTTAATTCCAGGTTTTAAAAAAATTCCTGCTGTTTGTAAGCACTCATGAAATTCTGCCTCTCTGCCTTTCAAAGTCAAATGTCAGTGGATCCGTCGTCCCCACGCAGGTTCCCCAGTGTGAGGGTCTGCTTCTGTTCCCTCTCTGTGTCCACAGCCTCTCTCCCGCGGACACTGCCACGAGTCCTACTAGTTCCCAAACATGTCTGCCCTCTTCCTGGCCTCTTCCCCGTGGCCTCTTGTCTACGCTGACGGATGGAGTTCATTCTGTCACTCTCTGGGTCATTTTCTAGGTCTTTACATTGATGTGGGTGTTACCAAGGTGTCGTCCTGGGATGAGGGGAGCCTAGGGTCCTCCTCCACCATCTCCCCTGGAAGTCCTTGTTTTTATTCCTTAGATTGTACGTCATTGAAATTGTCCATCCACTATTTCCCTCAGTAAGTTCACCCTCTAGGTCCACCCATGTTGTCCCAGACGGCAACCTTCCCTTCATGGCGGAGCAACACTCCATTGTGTACAGACCCCATTTTATCTGCTCGTCTGCCACGGACACTTGAGTTGCTCCCACATCCTGGCTATCGTAGATGCTGCAGTAAACCTCCGGCTGCGTATCTCATATTTGGATTCGCGTTTCTGTTTTCCTTGGGCCAATACCCAGTAGTGGAATTACTGGGTCAATTGAGTTTCTATTTTTAATTTCTGTTGAACTTCCTTGCTTTTCTCCACAGAGGCTACACCAGCTTGGATTCCCACCAACAGGGCTCCTGTTTCTCCGCATCCTCACCCAGACTTACCCTCCTGATTGTAGCCATTGCCCGGTGTAAGGCGATACAGCTCATTATGGTTTTAATTTGCACTTTCCTGATCAGTGAGTTGAGCACCTTTTCACCGGTCTGGCCATCTGTGTGTCCTCTTCGGAGAAATGTTCATGTTCCCTGCCCACTTTCTAATCAGACTTTTTGATGTTGTGGAAGTTCTCCATATATTTTGGATCTTAGTCCCTTATCGAATATGTCCTTTGCGAAGGTCTTCTCCTGTTCAGTGGGTGGTCTCTGTTGGTTTCTTCATGAAAAATGCTTTTGTTCTGATGTAGTCTCAGCAAACTATTTTGCTTTGGGGTCTCTTGCGTAAGGAGAAACCTCTAGAAAAATGCTGCTAAGGCTGCTGTAAGAGCTTATTGCCTGCTGCCTAGGAGCTCTGTGGATTTAGGTATTCATTCCCTTTTGAGTTCAGTTTTGTGTAAGAGAGTGGTCTGCTTTCCTCCGTTCACACGTGGCTGTCTAGTTCTCCCAACATCTTTCACTGAAGAGATGGCCTTTTCCCTGCTGGATATTCTTGCCTCCTCTGCGGGCTATTTCCCAGACACTCTATTCTCTTAGTTGGCATCTATTTTGGTCTCAGCACCACAGTATCTTGATTACTACGGCTTCGTGTATCTTAATCTGGGATCGTGGTCACTCCAGCTTTGTCTTAAGATGACTTCGACTCTTTGGAAATTCTGTGGTTGCATAAAAATTTTGGTGTTCTAATTGTGCATAATGCTATTTGGAAAAGGATGCTGTGGATATTATGGACTTTTATACATATTCTTCTACCCATGTGCTTGGACCGTCTTTCCATTTGCATCATTTTTAATGTCGTCAGTGTTCTGTTACAGGTCTTTTACCTCCATGGTGTGCATTCTCTGAGGTATTTTCGGTGAACTGCAAATGGATTTAATTATATTCATTACTAGTGTAAGGAAAAACAATGCCTTCTGTGTGCTTTGTAGGCTGTAGCTGTACTGAGTTCCTCTAGTCCGGTAGGTTTTGCTGAAGTTACCGTTTTTCCAAGTATAGTATCATGTCACTTGTACATAAAATTTTAAGTTCTCCATTTGGATGTCTTTTATTCTGATGACTATGGCGCGGACTTCCAGCGTGATTTAAATAACAGTGGTGAGCGTGGACATCCTTGTCCTACTCCTGATCTCTGAAGAGAGAGCTCTGTTTCCGCCATGGAGTATGAGGTTAGCTGTGGGTTTGTCACTTGGGGCATTTAGTATGTTGAGTATATTCTCCTTAACCTATTTTGGTGCCAGTTTTCATCACGAACAGCTGCTGAATTTGGTCAAATCCTACTTCTGCATCCAGGGATCCTAATTTTTAATCCTTCATTTTGTTAACGCATATTATGTTGATTTGCGAATTCTGACCCGTCCTCTCCTCACTGGCATAAATCCCACTTGGTCGTGATGAATGATCATTTTAATGTGTTGTTGACTACAGTTTGCTAACATTTTCTTGAGTATTTTTGTATCTAGGTTCATCCGGAGTATTGACCTTGGGTGGGTTGGTTTGTAATGCCTCTGCTTTCAGTATCAGGATAATGCTGGCCTCACAGAATGCGACTGAAGCGCTCTTCCCTCTTCCATTACTTGGAATAGGTGATAACTCTTCTTTAAATGTTCGGTAGAATTCATTTGTGAATCCGTGTGTTCCTGGACTTTGGAGAGTTTCTTTTTTTTTTTTAAAACAGCAGTTTAGGGGTGCCTGGGTGGCTCAGTGGATTAAAGCCTCTGCCTTCAGCTCAGGTCATGATCTCAGGGTCCTGGGATCAAGCCCTGCATCGGGCTGTCTGCTCAGTGGGGCCTGCCTCACCACCTCTCTCTCTGCCTGCCTCTCTGCCTACTTGTGATCTCTCTCTCTCTCTCTGTCAAATAAATAAATCTTTAAAAAAATATTTAAAAATTTTTTTTAAAATATAAAAACAAAACACCAGTTTAACTTTGTTACCTGTGGTTGGTCTGTTCTGATGTTGTTTCTTCCTGATTCCATCTTGGAAGACACGTTACTAGGAATTGACCCATTTCTTCTCGGCTGTTCAGTTTGCATAAACTGTTATCATCTCATAATCTTCGGTATCTCTCTGGTGTCTGCTCTTTTGATTTTGTTTGGGTTCTTTTTAATGACGGGTTAAAGGTTTATCAATTGTATCTTTCCAAGGAACCAGCTGTGGGTTTCATCCCCCCACTCCCCATTTTTAGTCTCTCTCATTTCTGTTCTGATCTTTATTTCCCTTTAGCTTTGTGTTTCGTTCATTTTTTTCTAGTTCCTATAGAGGTAACATTGGATTCTTTGAGATTTTTGAGATTCGCCTGCTTTGCTGCTGACGCCCCTCTTAGGCCAGCTTTCTCTGTGTCCAGAGAATGGTCTGTAGACCATTGTTTTCCTTTTCCTTTGTGTCTTTCATATTTCATTCCCATGTATTTTCTCTTTGATTTCTCCAAACCATTGGTTTAACGGTATGCTCAGCCTGTGTGTGTGCGGGGTTGTTTGTTTTGTTTTGCTTTGTTTACAATTTTCTTCCAGTTTCATACCACTTGTGGTGTGAAAAGACACTTGAAGTGGTTTTGGGCTTCCGGTATTGACACTTGTTTTGTGGCCTGACATGGTCTATCCTAGAAAATGTCCCACGTGTCCTTGATAAGATGACTTCTGGTTGGGGGTGGAATGTTCTGTGTTTATCTGTTCAATTCATTTCGTATCATGTCGAAGATCTTGACTTGTTGATCTTCTGCCAAAATGAACTCTCCGTTCATGTAAGTGGGTGCTGTGGTGTCCCTCCTTTCGTTACCTCAGTGTCTCCCTTCACAGGGGTCAGTGTTCACTTTCTGCATTGCGATGCTCTATTTCGGGCACATAGATGTTTACAACTGTTACAAAGACGCTAACTTTTGTGGTATCTGAATGAAAATACAGAGGTGGTATGTTTTCTGTAGGATAGTTATTGAACTTCAGGTTACATGTCAATATTTCATAACGTTTCGTGTCTATTTTTATTTTTGCTCTTATTTCCTGGCTTCAGAAGACGTGTCTAGAAGAACCCTGCTGCGGCCAACGTCAGAGACATTGCTGCTTGTGCAGTCTTGGGGGATTTTTATGGTTCCAGGTCTCATTTAGAACTTCCGTCCATTTTGAGATTATTTTTGTGTGCGGTGTAAGAAAGTCTCCTGTTCCGTTCTTTTGCATGTAGTTGTCCAGTTTTCCCAACACCATATGTTTGACCTGCTTCCTTTTGGATATAATTTCCTCCCTTCAAGTTGGCCATACAGTTGGTGGGTGGGCTTACTTCTGTTCTATTGGCTCTTCTGTTTCCTTTGTTATGGTCTCCCAGTCACAGAACATGGAATATCTTTCCATTTATATTGTCTTCAATTTCTTTTGTCGGTGTGTTGCAGTTTTCTGAGAACAGGTCTTTAATGTCTGTGGTTTACTTATTCCTACGTATGTCTTTGGTTTAGGTGCAATTGTAAGTAGGACTGATTTCTTAATGTCTTTCTGCTGCATTGTTAGTGTATAGATAAGCAATGGATTTCTGTATGGTGATCTGGTGTCCTGTGTGCTTACAGAATTCATTTGTCAGATCTAGCAGTTTTTAGGTGGAGTCTTTAGGGTTTTCTATGTAGTATCCCATTAGCTGCATAAGCATTGTGCTTACCAATTTGGATGCCTTTGGTTTCCTGTCTGATGCTGTGGGTCGGACTTCCAGGATTACGTTGAACAACGGTGGTTAGAACCGACATCATTGTCTTGTGTCTGACCTTAGAGGAAAAGCTGTTTTCACCATTGTGTGGGATACAAGCTGTGGGTTTTTCATATATGGCCTTTACTACATTCCCTATTCCCAACTATGTTGAGGGATTTTTATCATGAATGGATGTTATACTTTTTCAAATGCCTTTTCTGCATCTATAGAAATGTTCATATGGCTTTTAGCCTTTCTCTTACTAATGCAATGTGTCACACAGATTTTGTAGATATTAAACCACCCTCCCATCTGGGAATAAATCCCATGTGATTGCGGGGAACAGTTTTTTTTTTTTTTTTAATGTACTATTGGATTCAGTTTGGTAATATTTTGTTGAGGATTTTTGCTCTATGTTCATCAGAGATACTGGCCTGTAATTTTTTCTTTGCAGTGTCTTTCTCTGGTTTTGGTGTCCAGGTAATGCTGGTCTCCTAGAATGAATTTGCAAGTTTGCTGTACTCTATTTTTTTTAATAGTTTGAGAATAGATATTCACTCTTCAAATGTTTGGTAATATTCACCTGTGAAGTCATCTGTCCTGGGCTTTTATTTGTTAGGAGTTTTTCCAATTACTGTTTCAATTTCATTGCTGGAGATTGGTCTGTTCAAACTTTTTACTTCTTCCTGATGCAATTTTGGGTAGTTATGTTTCTATGAATTTATTCTCTTCTAGGTTGCTCAATTCCTTGACATGTTTCATAATCTTACAATCTTTTGTATTTGTGTTATTTCTTTCATTTCTGATTTTGCGTCCTTTTTTGATGAGTCTGGCCTAGAGGTTTATCAATTTTGTTGAACTTCTTACACAGCTGGATTCAGGTGTCATTGACCTATTTTTTAGTTTTTTATTTATTTCTGCTCTAATCTTCATTTCCTTACACTGACCTTGGGGTTCTTTCTCTAGCTCTTTTAGATGTAAAATATTATTCATTTGAGATTTTTCTTCTTGAGGTTGGCTGGTCTTGTTATATACTTTTCTCTTAGAATAGTTTTTGGCTGCAACCCAAAGATTTTGGACCATTGTGTTTTCATTTAAATTTGACTCTATGGATGTACGTTACTCTATTTTATTTTATTTTATTTTTTATTTTTTCGATTCCATGTATTTTATTTTATATTTTATTTAATTTTATTTATTTTATTTTTTTGACTCCATGTCTTTCATTTCCTCTTTCATTTCTCCTTTGACCCACTTGTGGCTTTGCAGCATGTTACTTAATATCTATGTATTTGTGGTCCTTCCAGATTTTTTTTTTTTCCAGAAAAGTTTCACGGTGTGACTGATCTTTTAGAATTTGTTGAGGCATATTTTGTGACCTAATATGTTTTCTACCCTGGAGAATGTTCTGCATTCACTTGAAAAGAATGTTTTTTAGGATGGAAGTTTCTGAATATGTTAAATCCGTCTGATCCAATGTATCATGGTCCCTGTTGGCTTGTTTTTCTGTTCGGGTGATCTGTCATTGATGGGAGTGGCTGTTCAAGGCCCCTATTACTGTATTATATATTATGTATTACTGTATTATGTCTCTGTGTCTGTGTGTGTCTCTGTATGTGTCTATGTGTGTTTGTCTGCGTGTGTGTTTATGTGTGTCTCTGTGTGTTGTTGTGTCTGTGTGTCTGTGTCTGGAATGTCTTCTACCTCCTGCTCTTGAAAGCGTGGCCTTAGGAAGAAAAGGTCCCATAATGCCGCATCCCCTGTTCACCAGAACCTGGTGCCCCACGGCTATCTCCCATGTGTTGTCTTGTGTGCCCTGGCCACTTTTTCCTTCAGTCCAGTTGTCTGTGATGGCTCTTTGCTGGTTCAGGGAAATGGTTGGTCCTCATGGTGTTAGTAGGCCATTGCGGGGACCCCTTGGGGCTCAGTTTAGTCCAAGCAGGCATTTGACACAGAGGCAGAAGAACCAACCTGGAGAGGACTTTGCCTGTGTGGTCTCCTGAGAAGCTTCGATTGGTGCACGGAGGCGGCAGTCAGACCCAGTTGTCTGCCCCCAGCCCACCGCTGTGGCCTCCCTTTCAGGGGACATGGTTATTGTTCCCTCTTTCCCGAGCAGGTGTCCTTGGGGAGTGGTGCTGGCCACTATAGGGACTGTGTGCAGACTGCCAGGTCTGAGGCACTGCTCTAGAAAGACTCTGGCCCAGAGCTTATTGGAGAAGGCGGGTCCCCCAAAGCAGAGTACATGAGGTAGAACAGCGGGGCATTGACTCTAGCCAGCTCTACACCCTCAGGGCCCTAGCAGGAGGGGCTCTGCAGTGCCTAGACTGAGGTGGGCTATCTGGGGGGGGTGGGTTTGTGGAAGCACCGCATGGGGGAGGGGCAGCCCTAACAGGTTAGGTAGGGGACCTGCAGGTGGCCTTCTGTTGATGCTAGGGCTCAGTGGACAAAGGGCTCCTTCAGGTTCCTTTGTTCCTAGAGGCATTCGCCAGCAACTGGTGTCCCTCTAGGACCTGCTCTGGGATCAGTAAAGACCCTCCCTCCCCTGTGCCTGAGGCTTCTTCCAAACTGCTGCTTCAGCTCTATCTCCAGGGGCTGGTGTGTGGTTCCTGCAAGGCAGGGACCTCCTGCTCTCCCAGAGATGAACCCCAGATTTTTTTAAATGCAGGTTTGAAGTCTTGGTGGTTGTAAGCACTCAGGGGATTCTACCTCTCTGCCTCTGAAAGCCCCATGTTGAGGATTCGTCTTCCCCATGCAGGCTTCCCGGGGCATGGGAGTCTGTTTCTCTCCCCTCCCTGTGCCCACAGCATCCCTCCCGCCCACAGGGCCTCGAGTCCTTTCAGTTCCCAGCCGTGTCTCCACCCTCCCTGCCCTCTTCCACGTGGCCGCTTGTCTACATTTAGTTGTGGAGTTCATTTCCCATTTTCCAGGTCATTTTCTAGGGTATTTACACTGATGTGGGTGTTACCTAGGTGTATGCCTGGGAATGAGCTTGAGCCCAGGATCTACTGCCTCCATCTTCCCTAGAAATCCTTGTTTCTGTTCCTTAGATGCCGTGTCAATGAATGTCCCTGGTTTTCTCTGACCGCTTTCACTCAGCATATTTACCATCTAGGTCCGTCCATGTTGTGGCACATGTCAAGATCTCATTCTTATTTATGGCTGGAGAAGATTCCATTATGTGTATATCCCTGTGGACCCATTCGTCTACCCGTGGACAGAGTTGCTCTCATGTCTTGGCAGTCAAATGCTGCGTAAACACACAGGTGCACAATCTTTCTGAACTGGTGTTTCTATTTTTGAGGGTGTATACACAATAGTGAAACTACTGGATCATACAATGTTTGTTTTTAATTTTTAAAGGAATCTGCACACTGCTTGCCACAGTGGCTACACCAGGTTATATTCCCACCAACAGCAGGCAAGCATTCCTTTCTCTGCACATGCTCCCAGAGACGTGTCTTTCTGAACTTAGCTGTTTTCCCTGGTGTAAACTGATTATTCTGGTTTTAATCTGCATTTCTCTGATCAGTGAGGTTGAGCACCTTTTCACATGTCCATCAGTATGCCTGTCATCTTTAAAAAAAATGAATATTCATGATCTCTATTTTCTAATCAGATTTTTTTTTTTGGTGTTATGGGAGTTCTGTATTTTCTATGTGTTTAACAATAACCCCTTATCAGATATGTCATTTACATTAGTTCCTTCCATTCAGTAGGTTATCTTTCCATTGAAGGTTTCCTTTGTGCAAAAGCTTTTAATTTCGATGTCTCAACAGATCATTCTTGCTTTTGGTTCTCTTGTCTGAGGAGACCCATCTAGAAAAATGGTACGGCTGGTGTTAGAGAGCTTATTGCCTGTTTCCTAGCAGTCTTATGGATTTAGCTGTTGAATCTATTTCCAGTTAAATTTTGCGTACGGTGTAGGAACGTCCTCCAGTCTCATTCTGTCACACGTAGCCGTCCGGTGTTCCCGGCACCATTTGTCAAACAGCCGTCTTTTTCCCACTGCATATTCTTTCCTCCTCTGTGGAATCTTTTCTGGATTCTCTGTACCATTGGTCTGTGTCTGTTTCTGGAGCTCCACACTACTGTTTGATTCGAGCTCTGTGCAGTGTGCCTTAAACTGGGATCGCTAGAACTCAGCTCTGCTGTTCTCACCATTATTCTGGTTAGTTAGGATCTTTTGTTGTTCCCTACAAATTTTAATATTGCAGATCATAAAAAAACCCTATTATTTTGATGAGGATGCCTTGGGAATGGACTTTCAAACCATATTCTTCCAGCCCACGTGCATGGAATATCCTTTCCATGTGCTGTTTTCAATTTCTTCGGTGTTTCCTAGTGTTCAGTGTACAGGTCTTTCACCTTCTTGTTGGTTACCCTTGTTCCTAGGTCTTTTATTTTATTTTATTTTGGTTCATCGTAAATGGACTTAAGTTTTCTTATATTTCATTAGTGTATAGAAACAACTGGGGGCGCCTGGGTGGCTCAGTGGATTAAAGCCTCTACTTTCGACTCAGGTCATGATCCCAGGGTCCTGGGATTGGGCCACGCATCGGGCTCTCTGCTCAGCGGGGAGCCTGCTTCCTCCTCTCTCTCTGCCTGCCTCTCTGCCTACTTGTGATCTTTGTCTATTGAATAAATAAATAAAATCTTTAAAAAATAGAAACAACTAATTTTTGTCTAAATTTTATAGCTTGTAACTGTATTGAATTCATCTATTTCCAATACTTTTTTTTTTTTTTTGGTAAGTACTTACTGTTTTCTATGTATAGAATCATGTCATCTGCAAATAGAAAGTTTTACTTTTCAATTTGGATGCCTTCTATTTCTTGTCTGATGACTGTAGCTAGGACTTCACTATGTTGAATAAAAGTGAGGAGAGTGGACCTCATTGTCCTATTCCTGATTTCTGAGAACACCGTGTGTGTGTGTGTGTGTGTGTGTGTGTGTGTGTGTGTGTGTGGTGTGTCACCACTGAGTATGATATTAGTGGTGGGTTTGTCACACAGCCTTCATTATGTAGAGTATGTTCCTTTTAAACTCATCTTGCTGAAGTTTGTATGAATGTCTGCCTTCGACAGATGCTTTTCCTGTGTATACTGATAATTTTTAGCCTTCATTTTGTTACTGGGTATTATGTTGACTTGCAAATACTGATCCATCTTCTCATCCCTGGACTAGATCCCACTTGGTCATGAATGATTCTTTTAATATGGCGCTAAATGCAGTTTGCTAGCATTGGCTTGTGAATATTTTGCATCTATGCTCATCAAGGATGTTGACCCGTGTCCAGTTGTTGGTTGGTTTCTTTGGTCGTGTCTTTGGTTTTAGAATCTGGGTGATGCTGGCTTCGTAGAACGTATTTGAAAACATTCTTTCCTCTTCAGTTACTTGGAATACGTAAAACGTCTCCTTAAATGTTTGGTGTAATTCTTTTGTAAATATGTCTGGTCTCTGGTCCTGGACTTCTGAAGAACAGTTTTTAAAATACTAAATCAAATTTGTTACTTGTATGAGATTGGCCTGTTCAGATTTTCTATTTCTTCCTGATTTGGTTTTAGAACATACTTTCTTGGGAATTGATTCATTTCCTCTAGGTTGTCCATTTTCTTGTAAAAATTATCATAATGTCTTACCATCTTTTTACTTCTTTGGTGTCAGTTCTAATTTTGGGGGGGGTTCTCTTGAATGACTCGTTAAAGGTTTATCAATTGTATCTTTCCAAAGAACCAGCTCTTGGTTTCATTGATCTTGTCTAATTTTAGTCTCTATCATTTTTGCTCTGGTCTTTGTTTCTGTTTAACTTTGTCCTTTGGTTTTTCTAATTCCTGTAGGTACAACATTAGATTCCTTGAGATTTTTATTTCTTGAGATAGGCCTGCACTGCTCTTGATGCCATTCTCAAAACAGCTTTGACCTGGTCAGATTTTGGACCATTATTTTCATTTTCCTTTGTATCTTTCATATTGCGTTTCTATGTATTTCCTTTTTGATTTCTCGAGTCCATTACTTTAGCAGCATGGTTCGCCTCCATGTGTTTGATTTTTACAATCGTAATTTCTAGTTTCATGCCATTGTGGTGGGAAAAGTGTTTGATGCGGCTTCTGTCTTCAGTTTATCGAGCCTTGAATTGTGGCCCAATGCGATCTCTCCTGGAAAGTGTTCCCTGTGCACTTGAAATGTGTCCTCTGGTTTGGATGGATGTTCTATATACATCTGTTAAGTCCATTTGGTCTAATGGGTTATTCAAAGGCACTGTTTCATTATTGATTTCTTGCATAAATGGACTATCCATCGATGTTTGTGAGGTGCTCAACTCCCCTACTATTATGGTCCATTTCTCCCTTTATGTCCCTTAATATTTGCTTTATACTGAAGGGTCTGTATTGGGTGCACGGATCTTTACAGCTGCTACAAGGACACTGAATTCTGTGGTATCTGAAGGAACATACAGTGGTACATTTTCCCAGAGGATCGTTACTAGCCTTAAGGTGACATGTCAACAATTCCTAGTATTTCCTGCTTCGGGGATGTGAACACGCTTCCTGCGTCCAAAGACATTTATTCCTTTCAAGTTGTGTGGGCCTTTGGTGTCACACGGATCCGTATTTGTCCTGTTGTAATCCTTGCATCTGGGGCTAGTAAAGTCGCTCAGGGAAGCGTGTGATGAAATTGAGAAGCCCCTGTCCTGTCCGTGCCTCTACCCACACTTCTGAAGCATCGCCCTAAGTGTGGAGGACGTGGATCCGGCGGCTGCGTTCCCCCAGGACGCTCTGACTGCATCACACGCGTATTTCTGCACTTGTCAGCTGAAGCTCACGTTACTCCTCTGTGAAAGAATCTCCCCACTCCCTGCTCCCCTCCAGCTCCGCCAGGTCCACCGGAAGACGGTCTCCGGAATGCTCCCTCTGTTCTCTGTAAGTGTTCTGTCAAGTCCCGTCAGTGACTTGAGTTCCAGAAAGTCCGGCATCCCAGCGGCTTCCTCCTTTCCATCCGCACCGGGACCTCCTCCCGCCTCCTACCTGCCACGTTCCCATCAAGATGACTAACGCTTCTGTTCCGTTCCATACATAGAACCACAGCCTCAGCACCTTGTCCGTCCATGGACTCCCAGGGCAGGAAAACTTCCCAGTGTCCACGGAAGGAGCTTTGCTGTGCACCTTGCAGGGTCCTGAGGGCTAAGGGACACCGTGGGTCCGGAGTGCGGAGACCGCGTTCTCCCTGTACATCGCGCACACGCCTCAGGAGCCGCGTTCAGCCACACTGTCAGGCTGCAGACTGCGCCTAGTAAGTTGGGGCTGACGCAAACACACAACAGAAACGGCCTTTGTCTGCCACAAGAAGGAAGCAGGGACCATTATGGCTCTTGGTCTACAGAATGGACTTGACTTGCTGTACCCTCTCGGCTGCCCGAGTCAGGCCTTAGTTGGAGGCTGTGTAATGAGATGGGGAAGACCGTATCTTCAGGCAGGTCCTAGAATCTCTCCGTAAGGGGAGTGAGACAGCACGTCGATCAACGGTGGGGGAAAGTAGAACCTTTATTTTCAAATAACTCAATGTTGATTTTAAGCTGCTGTTGTGCACAATGGTAGAAAAATTGTAGTGAACGTAGGACTTCGCCATGTTCCCTACGTCAGCTTGTGTCTGTTTGTCCATCTTCCCCCGCTGACCGGTCACTGTAGAGGAGGAAACGTGCCCCAGGGGCCTTAAACGGGAGGACCTCACCCCCAGCTGCAGCATCTCTGCTAGTCCTGCAGCACAGGCCAGAAGCCACGTGGTCCCTACCTACCCGGCCACAGGGGACACAGGGATACGCTGTGGAGGAGCAGATCTGGGAACCACGGGGACCAGCTCTAGGGGCCTGTGGGCTGTGCAGCTTCTCAGCCTTACCTGAAAAGCAGTGCAGGGTGACTGAGAGAGGCTGGCAGGTAACGAGGAAGCAAATGACCAGGGCAGCGTCCTACAGTGATGGGAGCTGGCACCGTGATCCACATTTGCAACACAATCTCCCAAAAAAGACTCCGCATGATGTCAGATTAATTTTCTCGTGGCAGCCCGCAGCCAGGCTGAATTCGGCACCTGAATGACGTGGTCCCAGGCAATGGCAGCCCATGTGGACACTGCTGCCAGCCTGGGCTCTCCTGCTGCTTCCCCTAAACTGCCTTTGCCTCTCTCAGACCCACGTTCATCGCACAAGTGGAGACGTGCTCCTGGGAGCTGCGGGAGGGGGTGGTTCTCGGCATCTTCCCATCTGTTCCAGCAGCTTCCTGCGCAGCCCGAGCATACCCCACGGGTTCCCCAAACCAACCCAGCAGGGACTCCTTCCACAGACTCTTCTGGGGGGGTCCTCCACGGGAACCCTACAGCTGCACGGACGTGTCTAACCGCACGGCGTCGGGAATCTGTCCCCAACCAACTCTTGCCGGCATCTGTGGTCGGTTTTCACCCGTTGAAAGACACATGTGTTTTAGCTCAGGGACCCTTGTGATGGTGCGCGGATGGGTCCCCACCAGAGGTTCTGGTCCTCTTGTTGGGGGAAGGGTGCTCCTTACCCCAGCGTGTGATCCCCTCCTGAGACGCTAAAGGGAAATGGTATTTGAGAAAAGACCGTTCCATAGAGGCAAACCTCCAGGCCCGGGGAGAGGTTCAGGGCATAAACACTGGGCCTGGAATACACGGAAGTCAACCAGACCAATGCGTACTGGTCAGACTCTCAGAAGGAAAGGGATGACCCGTGGAGAGACACTGTAAGTCGTCCTTGAACTGGAACCTTGGTGGAGAAGGCTGGAGGGGCTCGGGGAGAGCATGAAGCACCCGGGGCTTGCGCTGTGGACGGTCCTTCCCTCCCCTAGGCCAGGAGTAGCAGGTGGGGAGCAGGTGGGCCCCAGTGCCCTGGTGGGGGGAGGTACAGGTCTGGGAAGGGCAGCCTGGCAGCTCCGTGACCTTGTCTGGGACCCAGAACATGCCGAAGTATGGCATCTGAGGTGGACGTTGGGCAGGAAGACTCTGACTTAGCTCTACCCTCTCTGATGTGCCCCTGCTGAGGTCAGAGACTCTTAGAGCCACGAGCGGAGAGGACAAGGGAGCCGTTGTGATCAGTGAAGCCACTTGGGGCATGGAGCAGTGTCACTGGCCTTGAGGAAACCGGAGCACGAGCCCAGGCCTGAAGCATGGGGGAGTCGTATGGTAACATGGGAGGACCACTGTGTATGCCCCAGGTCTGGGGACTGGAGGATGGTGGGCCCCTGTAGGCTGGGCTTCTCTGCACAGACTTTATTCAGGAAGAAACCACTCTCCTGGGCTGCACGTTTTCCTTTCAGACCAACCGAACCTTCCTGGTCCTCTCTTGTCTTCTCCTGATGGAGACGGAGTTTAACAACCTTCACACCACATACAGGATCTGTGGTCACCAACTCCTCTAGGCTCCCACACTGAAAACGAGCCAGTGTGTCTTGGTGGACCACACACCCAACTGGCCATGGAACATGGTTCTCGGCTTCCACCATCTCCTCCTCCCTCACCCTTAGTATCTCCGGGATAGGACAGTTCTCTAAAAGACCGTTTCATCTCTGCTCCCTGTGGCAATGTTGGCCCATTACTGGACAAGAGTGAGGTTCAATGGTGAGATCTGCTCCTGGGGCTGCTGGTCAAGCATTAGGATTCATTTACCCACAAACCAGCCCATATGGTCCACCACGTACCCTATGCCCCCCCACCAATCTGCCCTGTGTCCCCTTTTGCAGAACCTCCCAGGACTGTGATTTTCTTAATGGTCTGGAGACTCACGAGCCTGTTTCTGGGCCAATAGTTCCACACTATCCCAGCGTTCTGGGATCCACTGCCCAGTGTGGAATCCAAGCTCACCATGCTGGCCAGGTAATCAGAGTTACTGAATCCTTCCCAGGCTGAACTACTCCTCGGACGAAGGGGGATTATGGGGCATAGTCACAGTGCTGCTGTGCGGGTGAATTAATGCAGTGTTGGGAGGGGGTCCGGGAAGCACTCGGTACGTGGGAGGTAGTTAAGTGGGCATCACGTCTGCATTCTTAGAAACGCCCTTGGTGTTGGCTTCTGTGCAAATCCCTCCCCAGTGCTGGAGTCCTGTCTTTGCTCCTGTGCTCCTGCCTCATCTCCCACTGATGCTGTCCTGATGGGTGGCTGGTAGACAATGGCATCGGGTCTGTTCCTTTGGTAGACATCTGCTGGCTCTATGAAGGCAGGTACTGAGTCATTCTCCTTTTGTCCCTCGGCGCCTGGGGAAGGACACGCCCACTGTAAATGTTAACATGTGGTGCCTCTGGACAGAGGTGGGTTGTGCTGAATCTCGTGACTGAAGGGTTTTGAGGGGTGGAAATAGCATGTGCTCGTTCAGCATCTTGGAACTCAGGAGATGGGCAGGAGCTTGGCCAGATGCTGACTTTGTAGGTAAATATACTGATCTTCAAGTCCCAGAGATGGAAGAGGGTGGTGGAGACGGGTGGTCTAGCCTCAGGGTAGGATGTCTTGGAGGCACTGAGGAAATCGGGATTTGGAATTCAGTCAGGCCTGGGTTGCCATCGGCACAACCCCCTGGTTTGCTTGGGACGCTGGGCAAGTGACTTGACCTGCAAGCTTCCCTGCCTGCTTCAGGGGATAGTTGTGTTATGAGGTAAGGGTTCAGTCACGTGCTTGGCAAATGGAAAGTACTCGGTAGACATTGACTTTGTGAACTGGGAAGAGGACCTCTTCTCTGGGAGGGAAAAGGAGGAGTCAGGACCAGACAAGGCATGGAGAACCCCGTTCTGCAGCACCAGATGAGCAGTTTGGACCTCTGTCTTGGGGGGCTCACCCCAAGTGACCAATACCAAAGCCTTGCCAGGTGCCTTCTCTGGCTCCCTACAGTGAACCTTGCAAACAGGAGCCTCTTGATGGGTCCACAGGACATGGCAAACCTGATGTGCTTTCCTGGCCATTTTGGGGGGGGTTGTTGTAACTGAAGAGCCGTTGCTGAAAGCCTTGAACCTCACTGACCGTAGAAATGGAGGAAAGCACTAATGGGAATGGGCTGGGAACCCAGCCACGTGCTCTAGGTCTCAGAATGAACTTGGCCCTCAGGATGGACCAAACTCCTGATGGTGAAGCTGAAACCTGACTTCCAAGACTCTAGGGGAAGTGGGGCTGCTTCACATACTAGAGTGGCTGGGTCTCTTCCTGTCACCTTGGGTCCCACCTGCTCAGGGAGGTGTGTCCCGCACCTGGCTCTTAATGAACAGCAGCCTGCCTCCCCCCGCCCAGAGGTGCGACTGATCTGCAGAGAAGCCACCTCCGTCCAGCCACACTCCCCACACTCATGATCAGCCTCTGTCCCACTTTGTCTCTGCTAATCGTTCTCCACCCTTCATGACGACGGACTTGTGCCTCGTGTATTTGTCTATAAGAGCGCTGGCTGGCTGGCCCAGAGCTCCTGGGATTTAAGAACTCCACGAGTATGTTCCTTCCTTCTCTCCAAGGTGAGAGCTACTGGAGGCCACTCGTGGGGCTCTGGGCTGAACTTCGCACATCACAGCGAGCTAGAAATTTGGGGACATGTGACTTCAAGGGAGCACTTGCTATCGAAAGCAAAGTCTCTCTGCTCTGTGAAACGTGTACATAAGTTAACTGTGTTGTGGTCCAAAATACAGTTGGAATGATGAATTTCTGAGAATCTGAAAAATTGGTAAATGACTGTCCAGAGCTTACATGATCTACCTTGACCATGCAGTCACCTTCGGTAAATCTAGTTCTTTCTTCCAATGTTTAACGTTTGGGTAATTTTAGTCAATATAACAGTAAGACTGCTCTTGATTTACTTCAAAAAACCCTTTAAGGAGATATAAAGTGAGAAAACTTGAAGGCGGACAGGGCGTCCTGGAGCTTCTAAACAGGATGGGAAGCCACATATGTCAAAGACACGTGGGGAGGTCTGTGGTCGTGCAGCGGGCTAGAGGGGTGTCCAAATGAGTCTGAAACCCCAGGCAGGAACAAGAAGCACTCGCGGTCTGAATCTGAAGGGGCTCCCGTCTTCAAATGCGGGGATGTCTCCCTGCCCCGGGCGGGGTAGGCATGTGCGAATGGTGACCTATCTCGTAGGATCTGTACCTTGTGAATTCCAGCATGTTCTGTGTCCGCTGCGTCTCCCCGCTGCCCCCATTTCCCCCGAGTAGAGAGTCTCCTGTGACGATAGGGTTCCTATTTGGTGGGCGGTGACCTGCGTGTTTCTCCCTGAAGTTGGAGGGTCGGCATCCCCAGTGTAGGAACCCCAGGCTCAGAAGTCACCAGAAGGTGACGTATGAAGAACATGTACTTGTGGTGAAATTGTATTTTGATATATTGAGAGATTTTTCTCTCTTACTCCCCACACCCACAAGCCACCGCATGGTCCTTTATTTTTTTTTTTTAGAGAATTATTTTTATGTGCTCTTTAATGTTTTTGAATCCTGGTTAAGCTACAGTGGTAGGTTAGTTCCAGGTGTATAATATAGTGACTGACACTTCCGGACATCCCCGGTGATTCTCATGACAAACATGCTCCTTACTGCCGTCACCTGTTCCCTCCGTCTCCCGGCCCTGTCCTCTGCTGACCATCAGCTCTGAACCGTTGAGAGTCTGCTCCTTGCTCTCCCTCGTCCCCAACCCCCCGCCCCATTTGCACCTTGTTTTATTAAATTCCGCATGAGGGAAATCATAGGGTATTTGCCTTTTTTTTCTTCTTCTTGGCTTAGCATTCTCTTCTCTATGTGCACCCGTTTTGACAGTGGCAGGATTCCCTTTCTTTTTATGGCTGATATTGTGTGTGCGTCTGTGTGATGCCCGTCGTCACCAATCAGCGGACACTTGGCCTGTTTTCCTAATTCGGCTCTTGTCTGTAGTGTTGCCATAAACAGGAGGGTACAGTCACGTCTTTGGTTTAGTATTTCTGCATTCTCTGTGTAAGTAACCGGTAGTGAGGTTGTCGGACTGTAGGGTAGCTCTGTTTTTAACTGTCTGGAGAAACTCCATCCTCTTTCCCATGGTGGCTTTCCCGCCTACAGTGCAAGCGGGTCCCCTTCTCCACATCCTCACCCACACCTGTTGTTTCTCGTGGTGTCGGTGTTAGCCGCTCTGACAGGTGGGAGGTGGTCTCTCGTGGCTCTGATTTGTGTTTCCCTCTTGATGAGTGACATTGAGCATCCTCTCGCGTGTCTGTGGGACATCTGAGTCATCTTTAGGAAAGTGTCTTTCACGACGTCTGCCAACTGAGTTATTCATCTGGTGATGCTTTATAAGGTCTTTATATAGTTTGGATATAAATCCGTGTCTGGTAAATGATTTGCAAATTTTTTCTCACATGCCGAGGTAGCCTTTTAGTTCGTTGATTATTTTCTTCACTGTGAGATTTTCAATTTTGATGTAGTCCCGAGAGTTTATTTCGTGTTTGCTTTGCCTCAGGAAGGGTCTAGGAAAATGCTGCTGTGGCTGATGTCAAAGAAATTCCCACCTGTGCTGTGTTCTGGGATTTTTATGGTTTCGGGCCCCAAGTTTGGGTCTTTCATCCATTCTGAGATCTTCTTTGTGGATGGTGTGAGAAAGTCGTCCCGTTTCATTCTTTTGCATGATTCTGTCCAGTTCTCCCAACACTGTTTCATGAAGAGACCTGTTCCTCCACTGGATAGTCTTTCATCCCTTGTCTGAGATTAACTGAGCACCTATTACTGGGTTTTCTGTTCTGTCATCTGTGGGCCTGTTTTTGTGCTGGGACCGCACCGTTATGATGACGGCAGCTCTGTAACGTAGTCAGAAGTCCAGACCGAGGCCTCCAGCTTGGCTTCTCTTCGTCATGGCCGTTTGGATATCCGGGTCTTCTGTGGTGACAGACGCATGTTAGGACTGTTTGTTCCAGCTCTGAAAAGTGCCGCTGGTATTTCAACAGCGACTGCATTAAATCTGTAGATTGCTTCGGGAATGACAGACAATTTCAGAACGTGCTTCCCACCCACGAGCATGGAATGTCTTTCCTTTTCTGTGTGTCCTTTCAGATCCCTTCATCATCGTCCTGTCGTTTTTGGAGGACAGGATTTTCACCTCCTCGGCTAGGTTTATTCCCAGAAATTTTATTGGTTTTGGTGCAATTGCAACTGGGATTGATCCCTTCGTTTTTCCTTCTGCTGGCTTGCTTTTGGGGCATAGAAATGCAACAGATTTCTGTACACTGATTTTGTACCCTCTGACGTCACTGAATTCGTTTCCATTCCCCAGGTTTTGGTCCATCTTTCGGGTTTTCTACATAGAGAACCGTGTCATCCGCAGATAGTGAAAGTTTTACTTTGTCCTCACGGATTCGGATTCCTTTCATTTTTGTCTTATTGCTGTGGCCAGGACTTCCAGTACTAGGTGAATAAAGGTGGTGACAGTGTGATCCCAGGCTCCTGGGATCGAGTCCCGTGCTAGGCTCCCACCGCGAGCCTGCTTCTCCCTCTCCCTGCGTCCCACCCCCGACTTGTGCACAGTAGCTCACTCTCTCACTCTAATAAAGCTTAAAGAAAAAAAAAAAAAAGTGACAGGGACATCCCTCTTGTGTTTCTGACTGTAGAGTAAAAAAGTCTAATTTTGCCTCTTTTACAGGTATCAGCTATGGTTTTTCATATACGGACTTTATTATGTTGAGGTGAGTTCTCTGTACACCTACCTTGTTGAGGGTTTTATCATGAATGGAGGTTGAACTTCGTCCACAGCTTTTTCTCCATCCAGTGAGATGATCATGTGTGTCTTCCTTTCTCCTACTGATGTGACGTATTGTGTCAATTGCTTAGCAACTGTCCAACCACCCTTGCATCCCAGGAGTAAATCCCACTCGATCATCACGAATGAATACATTGGGAATGTATTATTGAGTTGGTTTGCTAATGTGTTGGGAATTTTGCATCTGTGTTCATCGGGGTAGTTTTGGTCTCCTAGGATGAATCTGTACATTTTTCCTTTTCTATTTTTTATTTATTTTTATTTATTTATTTATTTTTTTTTTAAAGATTTTATTTGACAGACAGAGATCACAAGCAGGCAGAGAGGCCGGCAGAGAGAGTGGGGGAAGCAGGCTCCCTGCTGAGCAAAGAGCCCGATGTGGGGCTCAGTCCCAGGACCCTGAGATCATGACCTGAGCCAAAGGCAGAGGCTTTAACCCACTGAGCCACCCAGGCACCCCCCTTTTCTATTTTTTAGAAGAGTTTGAGAAAAATAGGTGTTAACTCTTCTTTAAATGTTTGGTAGAAGTCACCTGTGTTGGCATGTGGTTCTGGACTTCTGTTTGTTGGGCTTTTTTTTATTACTGGTTCAATTTCATTACTGGTAATTGGGCTGTTCAAATTTTCTATTTCTTTCTGGTTTAATTTTGGGAGATCCTATGTTTCTAGGAATTTATCCATTTCTCTTAGGTTGTCCAATCTGTTGGCATATGATTTTTCATGATGTGTTAATCTTTTGTATTTCTGTGGTGTTAATAGTTCTAGATCCGATTTTTAGACCCCTCCCCCATTTTTTTAATCTGGTTAGATGGTTATTGATTTTCATCTTTTCTAAGAATGAGCACTGGGTTTCATTGACCTGCTCTATTGGTTTTTTTAAGTTACTGTATCATTTATTTCTGTGCTAATCTTTATTATTTCCTTCATTATACTGGCTTTAGGAGTCATTTCTTTTCTTTTTTCTTTCTTTCTTCTTCTTCTTTTTTTTTTTGCTTTTACTTTTTTTTTTGTTGTTGTTGTTGTTGTTTGTTTGTTTTAGTTCCATTAGGTATAAGGTTAGGTTATTCCTTTGGGACTTTTCTCCCTGATGTCGGCCTATATTACTACATATACTTCCTCTTAGGACTATTTTTTGCTGCATCCCAGAAATTTTGGACCATTTTGTTTTCATTTTCCCCTGTATTTTATTTTATTTTGTTAATTATTTATTTGAAAAAGAGCATGAGCAGGGTGAAAGGGAGAAGAAGACTCCCCAGCTGAGCAGGGATCCTGATGTGGGGTTTGATCCCAGGCCCCTGGGATCATGGCCTGAGCCACTTAGGCACCCCTCCACATATCTTTAAATTTCTTTCTGGATTTCCTTGGTTGACCATTTTGTTTAGTAGCATGCTGTTTAACCTTCATGGATCTGGGATCTTTTCAGACTGTTTCCTGTGTTTAACTTCTAGTTTCCCAACCTGTGGTCAGAAAAGGTACATGGTAGGACTTCAGGCTTTTGTATTTGCTGAGGCTTGTTTTGTGATCTCGTATGTGGCTTATTCTGGGGAATGTCCCATGTGCATTCGAATGTGTATCCTGCTGTTTTAGGGTGCAATGTTGTGAATATGTCAAGGCCATTTGGTCCAGGGTGTCATTCAGACTCACTGTTTCCTTGTTTATTTTCTGTTTGGTCTTTCCATTGATGTAAGTGGGGTCTTAGAATCCTATATTCTTGTCTTCTCATCAATTAGTTCCTTTACGTTTGTTACCATTTGTTTTGTATGTTTGGGTGCTCCAAGGTTGGGTGCAAAAATATTTATAGTTGTTCTATCCTCTTGTTGGATTGTTTCTTGTCTCTTGTTTAGGCTTTGTTTCAAAGTCTAGTTTTTCAATTAAGTTTTAGTATTCTGGCTTTCCTTTGACCTCCATTTGCATGATAAATTTTCCTCCATTGCCTGAGTATCACTGGGCAGGTGTCTTTAGGTCAAGAATGAGTGTCTTGTAGGCAGCATATGGATGTGTCTTGCTTCTTTTTTTTTTAAATTTTATTTATTTATTTGACAGAGAGATCACAAGTAGACAGAGAGACAGGCAGAGAGAGAGAGAGAGAGAGAGAGAGAGAGAGAGGAAAGCAGGCTCCCTGCAGCAGAGAGCCTGATGTGGAACTTGATCCCAGAACCCTGAGATCATGACCTGAGCTGAAGGCAGAGGCTTTACCCAATGCGCCATCCAGGTGCCCGTGTCTTGCTTCTTTAATCCATTCTGACATCCTATGTCTTTTGATCAGAGTGTGTTTAGTCCATTAACATTCAAAGTAATTATTGATATATATACATTTATAGCCATTTTATTACTTATTCTTTGGTGGTTTCTGGAGATCTTCCCTGGCTCATTTTGTCTTTCATGTTTCATGGATTTTCTTTAGTGATCCATTTGGATTTCTTTTAATTTTTTTGAATGTTTATTAGGTGCTTTTGATATGTTTGACATTAGGTTTGTATATAACCTTTTCTAGAAATAGCCATCTATATTTCATTGATGGCTATTCAAGTTTGAACCCATCTTTTCTTTTCCCACATTTCAGGTATATGTTATTATATTTGTCCTTTCTGTGTTGGTGATTTCCTTGGATGATTTTTACAGAAATATTCATTTTTACTACATTTGTGTTTACCTGCCTTTATACTGTCACTTTTGATGTCCTCCATGTCCTCATAGACCACTTTAATATTTCCTACAGGGCTGGTTTAGTGGCCATGAGCTCCTTTAGTTTTTGTTTGGGGAAGCTCATTTCTCTTCCTTGTATTCTGAATGACAGCCTTGTTGGATAGAGTAATTTTAGGCTGCAGATTTTCCCCATTTAGCACTTTGAGTAGATCATGTCACTTGCTGCTGGCCCGCCAAGTTTCTGCTATAGAATCTACAGCTAGCCATGTGAGGTTTCCCTTGTAAGTTAATGACTTCTTTTGCCTTGCTTCTTTTAAATTTTTCCTTTATCGCTATACTCGGCAAATGTAATTGTAATATGTCCTGGTGTTGGCCTCCTTTTGCTGATTTTGATGGGAGTTCTCTGTTCCTCCTGGATCTGGATGTCTGTTTCCTTCCCCAGTTTCAGCTATTATTTCCTCAAAGATATTTTCTGCTCCCTTTGATCTCTTCTTCTTCTGGAACTCCTATAACAATAACAACAGTAATAATAATTATATAGAATATATATTATTATAATAATAATATAATAACAAATGTTACTACTTTTGATGGAGTCACTGAGTTCCCTAAGTCTAGTCTTATGGTACACAGTTCTTTAACTTGTTGAGCTTTTTACTTTCCCACACATTGTTATTGATTCCTCTGCTGCTACCAGCCTAACTCTTTGAATCAAGCCTGTTTCTAATCTCATTTTATGCATTCTTCACCTCTGATTCCTTTTTTTTAAACTTTGTTTTCAACTTTTTAATATATTTGGGTGCTCCTAGTTAGGTGCATAAATATTTATAATTGTTCTAGTTGGATTGTCCCCTTACTGTAGTGTCATTATGTGTCTCTTGTTATAGGCTTTGTTTTAAATTCTATTTTCCCAAATTCATTACTGCTACTCTGGCTTTCTTTTGACCATCATTTGTGAGACAAATATTTCTCCAACCCCCCAAGGATCATTGTGGAGGTGATTTTAGGTCTAAAATAGTCTGTTGTAGGCAGCATACAGATAGGTCTTCTTTACTTTTTCTTTTCTCGCACCCCATGTCTTTTGATTGCAATGTTTTGTCTATGTACAAAGGAATTATTGATACATGTATATTTATAGCCATTTTATTTTGTGGTTGTTTCTGGAGCTTTTCTCTGGTCTTTCCTGTTTTGTTCATACTTTTTAGTGATACATTTGGATTTCTTTATTCTTTGCATATCTATTAGAGGTTTTAGATAGACGATTGCCATTAGGTTTATATGTAACCTCTTCTATAAATAACTGTCTATATTAAGTTGATGGTCATTCAGGTTTGAATCCATTCAAATGTGGGGAGAAAACTTCTCACCATGTTTAGGTGCATGTTATATTCTATATCCTTGTGTGAGTGTGTGTGTGAGTCCCTTGACTGTTTTTAACAGAAATAGTCACTCTTAGTGCTTGTGTTTCCTGCCTTTGCACTGTCCCTTTTGGTGTCTCCATTCTCCTCAAAGAGACCAGTTTGATATTTCGTGCAGGGCTGCTTTAGTGATCACAAATTTCTTAAGTTTTTGTTGTTTGGGAGAAACTCAACATCCTTCCATTCTGAATAACAGCCTTGCTGGATAGAGTATTCTTGGCTGCCGATCCTTCCCTTTCAGCACTTTGACTTGATCTAACCACTCCCTTCTGGCTTGTAAAGTTTCTGCTGACAAATCCCCAGCTAGCCCTCCCTTGTAAGTTAAGGACTTCTTTTGTTTTGCTGCTTTAATTTTTTTCTTTTTTGCTATACTTTGTTAATTTACACTATGTCCTGGGGTTGGCCTGCTTTTCTTGACTTGGGTGGGGGTCCCTTGGGCCTCCTGGATCTGAATGTTTCCTTCTCCAGATCAGGGAAGTTTTCAGCTATGAGTCCCTCAAGTTTTCCTGTCCCGTTTTCTAATATGATTCCTAATATGAATGGTAATACATTACGTTATTACATTTGATGCAATAACTGGGAACCCTTAGTCTATTCTTAAGTTGCATAATTCTTTCTCTTTCATTCAGCTGTATTTCTTTCCATTATTTGGTCTCCCAGGTCATTACTTCATTGTTCTGCTTCCTCCAGACTGATGTTCATTGCATCAGGCCTGGTTCTGATCTCATTAATTGCATTCTTTATCTCTGATTCTTTCACTCTCAACTCTGTGGTAAGAGTCCCTCTGAGTTGGTCTTTTCTTGAGCACAGTGGGTAGCTTTATGATGGTTGCTTTAAATTCTCCCATAGCCTATGACATCTGTCTATCTGTCTTAGATCTCTGGCTGTGGTCTTAGAGTAATTTATCCCAAAATAGACTTTATCTGCACATTTTCCCCCAAGTCTCTGCTTTTTGTGTTAGAAAAGAATGTCCTGTCTCCTGCTCCTGAAAGTAATGACTTAAAGAGGTCAGGTCTTGCCCAGGGCCTGATTCTTCAGGGAGTGTCTCCAGTGTGCACTGAGTGTGCTGTGCTGGTCTGTTCTGGCTGCCTGTGCCCTTCAGGCCATTGTCTGCAGAGGCTTTCCTGGCCTGCTGTGAGCAGTGTTTGGTCTCCAGCCCAAATGTGGAGTTTCAGCTAACGGTGCTCTGGTCTGCTTGTGAAATGAGACCTGCCACCACCTACACTGAACTGAGGCCCTGCAGAAATCTCTGGCAGGAGATGAGAGGTAGGGAGGGTTTTGTGTTGGTCTTCTGGAGGAGAGGGTCCTGCTCTCGGGCTGAGGCAAGCATGATTGCAAAGGGCAGTTTTAACAGGGAGCAGGTGGGAGGGGGTGTGAGCAAGCTCAGACAGCCCATGTAGGGTACTGCACCCCTTCCTACAGGAAGCTCCTTGTTTATGCTGAGGGAGGGAAATGGTGCCGGCAGCTCCTTGGTTCCCAGAGAACTGTCTCTGAACACTCCCTCTCAGGACACATTTCCAAGAACAAATATTACCTCCTCTCTCCCACACCTGTTTGTCCCGGGTACTCTTTGAACACTGTTTCTGTGCTCTCTTGTCCCAGGTTGTTTGTCTGCCTTCTCTCCATGAGCAGGGCAGTGCCCTCCCAGCTCTTTCCAAGCCAGGTCTCCTGACCTTTAAACACTCAGTTTTAAGCCCTGCTGGTTGCAAGAACTTATGAAATTTGGCCCATCTAATTTTCCAAATCATTTGGAGAAATGGGCTCGTACATTCTCCTGTGTGTTCCCCTCTCCCTTGCCCACCACCACTCCTGTATCTGAGACCACAGCTCCTTCGCACCCAGAGTGGCTACCATCCTTTCCTCCCCCAAACCACATCTACACACTTCTTTCTTTTTTGCGGCTTTTTTTCTCCCTCTACCTGTGGGGTTGGCTCTGTCTATCTTCAGGTAGATTTCTCGGGAATATTTACAATGATTTGATAGTTACCTAGTTGTGTTCATGGGAGAGCCTAGGGTCTGCCTTCTCCAAAGGTGAAAGATCATCTTCCTGCTGCTCTTCAGTCCTTAATTTTATCATTTTGTCACTTCAGGAGCGAGGAGTCAGGAGAAAGTGGAAAGCCAGGTCATGATGTGCTGGGGACTGGCTTGTGTGGTCTTCCTAGACACAGGTTTACATTTTCAGGGAATCTGCAAGCCAGCGAGATTTTTAGTAGCTTGAAATCAGCCATTGGGGAGTACTTCTACCTCGATGGTGGGCAAATGCTGAGCTCAGGGGATGACGCGGGAAGAGGATGGTCTGCCTAACTTGCAGATTTCAGAAGTTTAGGTCTCAGTACAATGGGAAGGACTCTTGCACAGAAAATGCAGTAGAATATTGCCTAGAGAAGGAAAGGAAACCAGGACCTTTGGAGCTGGTGGGTCCCTGAGGAAGGACACTAGATCTTTCCTACACTGAAGGCAGAAATCCAAGTGTCAGGGGCTTATGAATCTAAGAAGACCTATCTGTCTTTTCTTGCATATAAAGCATTGCAGGGAGAGCACCTCAGGGAAGACATGGCTGTGTAGTGTTAGGCAGGTGGTCAGGTAGTTCTCTAAGCCCTGGTGTGGTTGGGAGCAGTGGGAGCTGTTAACCAGACTCATGGCCTTGTACAAATAAGAGTTCTATCAGGGTGACCTCCGAAGAAGTCCTATTGATCCAGGAGCTAATGTTACACCTGGTGTGGAATGTCAGGAAATCACAGGATAGAGCAGGAACCTGGGCAGGTCACTGTCCAGCCAGCCAGAGGGTCAAGGACAGGGAGAGACCATCAGAACCTGAGGGGAGAAAGGCCCCCTTGAGAGGAGCAGTGAACTCTGGGAGACATGGCCAACCCATGGGAGCCTTGTAGAGGAAGCCAGAGGAAGATCTATCTAGAATTTCCTCTCTTTCTTCTCTCCTCCAGTCAAGGTTTCTCACTGACCAAATCCCACAAATTATAGGTCTGTTTAGGAAATCCTATTGTTTAGTCTAGAGAAAGGTTTTCTGGAGGGGTAAACTCTTTTCTTTAATACAAATGATTTTTAAAAATCAAGGTCCCTGCAAACTTTAAAAATACTGTATGTGTTTTCTTTTCCCGTATTCTTACCTTCTCCCTCTACTATTCAATCCATAAATGTAAGCATTTACAAGACTTCACTAACAACAGTAATCACGTACTGTATCCAAAGCAATGATTTCTAAGCAAAATAGTTACCTTGATATGTAGTGGTTTTTGGAACATTAAACTGTTTCAGTTAATCTTCATTGTAATGGTTATTGGATACATATTCTAGGCCTAGAATGTAGCAACTTGACCAGTGAACAGAGTACATGATAAATACTTTCTACACTGAATTTTACATTTTTCATATAAAAGACCCTGGATTGTTTTTCTCAAGTACTTTCCATTTTACCATAGCCAAATTTCTTCTACTCTTCCTTTGATCTTAGAATATGCTTAGAAGAGTTTCCCATAGGCCACAGTGGTATGTGGGTACCAGCATGAATTCCCGTGTTCTCAGAAATATATGGAACCATTATTGGGCAGGTGGGACCTTTCAGAAAAGAACAAGAGCTACATAGACTAGGGCTCTAAAGAGAACCTTCTGGGACAGAGGAGATCATCTCTGGCCATGCATTCAATATGGCAGCCACATGCCTCATGTTACTCTGGAGAGGAGGCATTGAGCTTGAAAGGTACTTAATTTTAAGAGCTACAGGTGGCTGGTGCATTTGCACACATAGTGAAGCCTGCGTGCCCTCACTTACCTGGAGGTCACAGCGCAAGCCGATGTTGGCACAGGCTGGATGTCTGGGTGACAACCCCATGGCCGGGATCCTAACTTATTGTCTCAAACTCGGACCCATCTAAGAACAGAAGAGACCCCAAAGGAACAATGACCCAACAGGAAGCACATTGTGCAGTCTTGCAAATCCTTGCCCATATGGGTTTCTAGAATCCTGCTGACCCCCCCAGTGTGGGTGGTGTTATCCCGAAGTCAAAGCTGAGGACACCGTCTTGGGGAAGTAACTTGACTAAGGCTCCCCAAGCCTACAGAGACGGGAATTCTCTAAAGCAGTTCTATGCTGTGACTGTATGAGCAGGGGCCTGTGGTCTGTTCTGGCCACAGGAGGACCCTGGTTTCTCCACTCCTGCCTTCCCTGCAGGGATGCTCAGACCCCAAAGGTACCATGGGATCCAGTTCCCTCTGTGGGTGGCCATCAGTCTCGCTGGTGTGACAGATGGGCTCCCCAGGCCTTAGGACTGAAGCAAAGTGGGCTCCCTCTGACGGACAGATAGATGGACCATCAGGTGAATGTTCTTAGCTGCCTGCCCCAGTGCTCCACCCCCTGGTGGTGTGTTGAGGAAATACTGGCCATTCCTCCACCTCTGGGGGAGGTTTCTAGGGGAGTAGAAGTTTGTATACTCTGACCTGGGGTCCTGGCTTCAGAGCGCTGTAGAGCAGCTTTGCAGTCTGGAACATGTAAGCATCTCTGAACCTCTGTTTCCCCCTTGAGTTGGGGGGCTAGCGGTTCTTCCCAGGGCCATCAAGAGGCAGAGAGCTCTTCGGGGGGAATATGTAATAGGTAGTAGTTAAGGAAACGAGGCCACGTACCTTGTCTGGAAGCTGGTTACAGTCTTAGGTGGTGGCTGTAACCCCCACACTGTTCCTTGATCCTCATGTGGTCGCATGCTCCCTCTTAGTTTCTGTGATCCTAGGGGGCAGGAGGTGGGGCGACGCCATGGCCCCTGCCTGGGCTTTGGGATCCAGATGTCCCGGGTTGGGATCTGGGCCCCAGTCATCCACTTGGGTCCCTGTGCTCTTGTGTCCTCGGGCACTGGGCGTGAATCCCGCAGGAACCAGTAGATGACCTCGCAGACACAGGAGAGCTGGTTGGGACCTCCCTGCATCCCGCCTCCCTGAAACAAATTGAAGATTCATGATGCAATCTGGCTGGTTTCGGGTCCCACGGGGGTGAACCGCTGCCTCGTCCATCTACACGGACATAAATGCCACAGCTAGCAGGGAAGAGGGCTCTTTTCTCCCCCCAGATGGAAAGGCTTGAGCGTCTTGGTGGAACTCGACTGTGGGCTGAGACGTCCTCTCTGATCCTTGCTCTCCGGGGTGTGGCAGTGACTGTGAGGTGGTGTTGGGGTGAAGGCCCACTGTGGGAGTCTCTGGAGGCTCCCCCAGAATGGTCTCTCAGCCAGATGGCATTTCTGGTACAGCTCTGGTATGGCCCTCTGAATGAGGCAGAAGCGGGATGTATCCTTTTCCAGGTGGGGGCTTGTAACCGAGCAGTCCTGATTCTGAAGGGGCTGGGGACAGGGAATCCAGTGGCTGCAGTAGGTTTGACTCTGTATGAACCCAGTGTCCTTCCCACAGCAAGGACGTCTTCCAGCTAAGCAGCGTGATCGGAAGACGTGTGATCACAGACATCGGCGAGGTCGTCCACATCTCTCCTTCCAGTCAAAGGGCAAGCAAAGAGAATACTGATTTTCCTTTTTTGTGGCTGAATTAGGACTGCTGCCTTGAGACTGAAGACTTCATTCAAATAAGGATTTGAATCCTTTTTATTCGATTCAGCATTGGCGTTAGGCTGGGAAATACGTGAGCGGTCGTAGGATGGTATCTGCACATGTTCTGTTCCTTTCAGGAGGTACACACACATGTAGCTTAGTGCGTGTGCACAAAACGAGTTTCCTGGACATTGAATGGAGGCTTTCAAGTGCTGGCTCTGACTTGTCCCCCCAGGCTACGCTCAGAACCCCTCTCAGGAATCAGGATGCCTGTGCTTCAAGGAGAATTGTAGACCAGAGATGCCGAATCCCATGTTGAAACATTCTGTGGAGTTTCTAATCTAGAGAAGTTCTAGCAAAAATGTCGAGATGAGAAATATTTTACTTACAATTTTAGGAGTGTTTGAGACTTAGTATCACAGTCAAGCAGAAGTAAAAATCCAGCCTCGGAATCCTGTGTGACACGCTCGGATCGGCCCTGAATGACCGCCTGCCTCCCCTCCCCGGGCACGGACAGCAGCGCGGACAGATGTGGGTTTCCGTCCTCTGTGGACACGAATGCTCAACGCTTCCTCTAACGAGCCCAGTGCTCTGCGTGGATAGTCCGTCACTTGGGTCTTGGCTGGAAGGTCCTGTCCACACCCCCGTATTTCTCGTCTGTTGGCTGGTATCCCAGTGAGTGTTAGGTGAAGCTTCTGGGTGCTTCCGTCCGCATCTCCATGGGAGTCTGTCCAGTCAAAAGAGTCAAAACAGGTTCTACTGGGTCTCCAGTGCACCCACCCCCTCTCACGTGCTGTAACCATTTCCAGGGCCGCAGGAAGAATGGTTTCATGGAGGTCATGGTTTCATGGAGACCATGACTTTTGTGTTTGGAAGAAGTGGGTTCACGACCAGGTAGAAACTTCCTAGCTGTGCAGCCCTGCAACGTTGCATAAACTGTGCTCTGTTGTTTTCATTAGCAAAGTGGGGAAAATGTAACACCAGAGAGCTTGACTCGGGACTGAAGGATCGCATCCCCGCCGGGCCTGAGTCCAGGGGTGGAGTCTGACATTCCGGGGAAGAGCTCCGCGGCCACAGGAGGGAGACCCCAACACACCGTGACGTGAGGTCAGTGTGACAGCAACAGTTCCTCCCTCCTGACGGTCCAGGGGCAGGCGTGTGGTCTTGTGTGGATAAGTGTGTCTTCCCTGATGTCGTCCCACAGGGAGCCAGACTACCGTCTGGTGCTTCGTGTCCCGAGTGGGTTTTCCTCATTCTGTAGACGGAAGTGACACACTTGTCAGGGCGAGACCCGGACGTTGTTGCCGCCCAAGGCCAAGACCAAAGGAGCTGGTGATCTCGGCTGCACGTCTAGCTGCAGAGGAGGCTGGAGGACGGCTTCTTACTCTGGAGACCCACGGTGTCTGGAGCAGGAAGGAGGCATGCGGGGGGCCTGAGTAATGTGGGCTGCGTGGGATTCTTGCCGGACTCCCCTCACGCAGAGGCCTCTCTCTCCTGCATCATCGGCAAGAAGTGCCTGGGGCTCTGGTGATGTCATCGCGCAGGCTCCTGCACATCCTGTTACTGTATGGGTGTGTGGACTCGCTTTTGCCCTCTCTATAGTCCTAACCACAGATTCTGCTCCCCAAACACTTGAAATTTCTTTGCAGATTCATTCCTGTGCAGATTTCATAAATATGGGAATGAAATTGAGAAAGTGAAGACGGACAGTGAATGATTGGTAAAACCTGTCTTGGCACAGGTTGGGGACACAGTGCTGACTGCGGTCTGGGGCACGGGTACTGGGCACCGGTGGCACAAACACTCTAGGCCACTCCTAGTACGTGTAGAGAGCATTTAACACCACTTTGGAGTGGCTCTTACCAAAGAATGCCATTAGCTAAATGCTGGTGAGTCGGGCAAGTTTCTGCCACTCTTAGGGTTGTTCTGGTCACACTGCGTCTTTGAGACCTGAGGCAGTCCCCAGATGCACGTTCCCTGCCTGACCTTCAGGTTCAGAAACCAGCCCTGGGCATGAGCACGTGCTGAGAAGGCCCGAGAGGTCCGGGAGACCTTTGCCCAAAACCAGCCAGCACGCAGGTGACCGCTGGGGACAGACCTCCGCGGTCAGACCCCAGACCCTGCACTGAGCCGATGGGTCTTTGCAGGAGGAACTGAGGACACGCACCATCTTCAGAACCCAGTGCAATCATTTGGCTCTTGCTGGGAATAAACACCTGACTTCCAGTGACCTGAGACCAGGATCCCCACCCCCACGATCCACATGAACCATGAACACGTGAGTTCTGGAGACGCCTGAGAATGGGGTGGACCGAGACCCTAACCACAGCACAATCTGACTTTGGTCGATGTTTCTCAAAACCGTCGCTGAAGGTGAGGTGCAGCCTAGCAAAGTCTGATCCAAGGGACGATGAACACGTGGGTCCCACCGCAGCTCTGACACTGCCCGGGAACAGAAGCTTCCGACAAACTTGCTGGCGAAACATGTGAGTCACAAAAGAATCCGCTGCTTTTTCGGTTTATCCCTTGCTGTAGACAAGGTGAGGGAACCGTTTCTTGCTGGAACAGAACTGATTCTGACTGGGGTTCTCAGTCATGTTTTTTAGACACCACCTTAAGGAAATTGCAAAAGTATGTATTTTCCTGCAGCCTTAGGGAAACGAGCAGAATACAGGTTAGGGGTGGTTTTTTTTTTTTTTTTTCTATATGTGACACAAGGACTAAGGTGTTTCACAAAAGTGACGATTCTCACATGACAGACTCTGCAGACGGAGGCAGGGTTGTTTTGGCTACTTGACGACAGAACCCTGGGTAAGAATCTCCACAGGAGGACTTTCCTCACGGTCACAAGATGGCTGCAATGGCTCCATGAATCCCATGCTCACACGACAGTGTCCAAAGAGAAGATGGCTGCCTTTTCCCCTAATGCCTTTTGGTGGGGAGTAAACTGTGAGCAACCAGAGACTGTCAAGCACACTTTCCCTTCCAGGTCCCTGGTGTGGGTCGAGTCCTGTCCTCCCCCACTGCCCGGGAGGGTAGAGAAATGAGCATCTGGGAAGGGGAAGGGTATTGCTGTGGGTGTGAGAGCAACTGTATCTGTCCCCTGAGTTCCTGGCACATTTGAATCCAAACCAGGTCCTGCAAGCCTGGGAGGAGGGAGATGGCTATGGAAGGTAAGTTCTGCCACAGCAATAATTCTGGGTAAGAATCGAGTCCAAGGGAAAGGAGATTCTGATCGGATCCTGATCAGCCTTTCCCTCCATCCTTCAGAGTGAGGGACTTTGTAGACGCTCAGGTTCGCAGTGGGAGGTGCACTGAGCGAGCACAGCCCGTAACCCAGACGACACAGTGAACGTTGTGCAACCTCTTGATCCGTGTGTGTCCCTGCGGTCACTGGACAGCTCAGCCGCCACCAGTAAGTGGTTCATGAGCCTCTGAAAACCCGAGGCCGCTCAACTCATCTGCATTACCGACGGGTCTCCGCTAACACAATCTCCATCTTCATACAACGTTCCTTCTGAGATTATGTCCAGAGCTCTTCACAGCGGACCAAGACCCCAGCGGAGACCCCCTGCCTTCGACCTTCTCCTCGGTCCGTACTTTCCCGCCCTCCACCCCCCGACACCGTCCGCTCCCCCCCCCTCCGCCCCCGCAGCCGTCTCTGGTTCTGCCAAGCTCAGACCCAACTCGTCTTCACATGCGTCCTTTCAGATTCTTCTTGTCCGGAAAGCTCTGCGCTCCCCGCTGTCAAAGCACAAACCCCGTCTCCCGCCCGCTTTCAAGGATTCGGTTTAGCCTGATGGTGCTGCTCCCAGCCTGGGGTTCGAACACGGGCTCCAGGAAGTCTGGACGCTGGCCCCTGTCGGTCTGCTTCCCCATCCCGGTGGTGTTCCTCTCCTCTTGCCGGTGTAGCCCCATCTGACCTCTCCCCTGCCTTCAGGTCCATGTCTCCGTCCAGGGCAGAGCTGGCCGTCCCCCTGGAGCGGACCCCACAGGAAGCCGGGCTCGGTGCCGTACAGTCTGACCTGGAGGACGTGTGGGTGAATGATCAGATGGGGTCACCAATCCCGGGGCGTCTCCCAGAGGCAGGAGGGAGGGAGCAGTTGGGCTGAGGCCAGCAGGAACAGCCAAGAGAAGGGTGTCTGTCTCTGCACAGTGGGGGCAGGACTCTGGGACCACGGAGGCCCTGAGAACCCATCAGAAGGCTGGAGGCCAGGGCTTCCACGGGGCTCCCATCTGTGTTTGGTGGAGCTGCTCCTGGGGGTTCTGGTCCCTCCCCCCTCAAGGCTGCCCTCTGTCCTGGCCGACCCCGCAGGGGTGGCTCCGCAGGGATGCTGACCTGGGGCTGGGCACCAGGGAAGCCTGAGCTCACAGGCAGGAGGACCTCGTGGTGGCCCCTGGCCTCGGGAGTGCGGTGGGGAGACGTCTGTGCTGCTCTCCACCTGTCAGGAGGAGCCTGCCTCCCCCAGGTGAGCACTTCCTGCAACTGTGAACCACTTCCCCTGTGGTCCGCATCCCGATCCGGATGGTCGGGGGGGTGGGGGGGGTCCTCGTGGGTTCAGGGTGATCGCTAGACGCCTCTGCAGAAAATAGACCTTCATCGACCTGAGCCAGGTGGGGGGCTGCTGCTCCCGGGACCGTCCCCAGGGTCCCCTGGCTGCAGACCTGCCTGGAGGAGGAGGCTCTACGCCCATAGGTCTTCCCGGGTCGTCGGCCACTGGGTGGGTCCCGTGGGCTTCCCTTCGTGAGAGGAAACTCCTCTGGACCAAGTCCAGGGAAAATCGGATCAGATTCCCACAGCAGCTGCAGCAGCAGGAGGGGACAGCGGGCCTCGGAGGGGTTGTGAAGTCCTGGGTGTGTCCCTACGAAGCCAGGATTGTGCCCTGACTAGCCCGGCCCCGGGGGTGGCTACTAGTGGAGGGAAAGGGACCCTGTTCCAGGGAGGAGTGAAGGTGCAGGGGACCCCGGCCTGTGAACCTCTGGGGGGTGTGAGTGTGAGGGGGCGTCTGAACATGGAGGGGTGGTGGCGAATGTGTGCTGCAGGAAGACCACGTACAGAATTGTCACAATGCTTACAGAGCTCCAAACCCATTCCAAATTACTGCTCGTTTCAGAATCGCCCGGGGCTCTTGGCAGACACAGCCCTCGTGCCTCTGACTCAGGAAGTCTAGGGCCGGGGCCAAGGATCTGGGGTTTGGAACAATTTTCCAGAGGATGCTGGTGCCACACGGACCACACTGGGAGGGTCTGTGGTCACCCTCTCACTGGTGGGATGGGTTTGCCCCTTGAGTCTGTCAGAACCAAACCCGACTTGATAAAATGAAGCAGAAATAAGAGATCATGCAGCTCTGAACCTGCGAGTCATGAAACTGGCAGCTTCTAGAAAGGATGAGTTGTGCGGTCCTCCCAGACTGTGGGAGATTTCTGGGGAAAATATGGAGGTTATTTGGGTTTTCGGATGATGGGTTGTCTTCTGGTCATCTTTCTTACCTGGGTCGGGGGTAGGGTGTGGGTGGGAATCAGGAAAACGGCCAGTCCAGCGATGGCCTGGGCAGACTTGGTGTTGAGGGACTGGCTGGGGTCCTCTGACCTGCGGGAAGAGCTGTGCTTTCCTGTAGGGTAAGGCTGTTTCCTTTATGTACTTGCTTTGACTCTCTGCACGTGTCCTTAACAAAAGGGACGCCATATTCTGTTCGACGGGGGCTGCACTGTGGTTTGGTTTAGGGAGAGCAAATACCCGGTCTTTGAGGTTGATTGTTCTCATGCAGCCCCTGAGGATGTAAAACCCACTCACTCTCCAACAGAGATGGGAAGCAGACCGGTGGGGCCAGTGGCTGGAGGGGGCGATGGAAGGGAAGAGACAACGTAAGAGGCACGACAGACCCCATTCTGGACCATGGTCTTGGCCATGACCTTGGGCATGCTCTTTGCCCCACTAAGTCCAGTTTTAGCAAGAATCCCGCTGGGGCAGCTCAGAGTTCTTCCACCCGTGGTACCTGTTCCCCCACGGCATTGTCCCCGCCGGCCTGCCGCAGTAAGAGTCCTGTGAAGTCCACTGGGCCCAGCTCCATCCCCTGGGCCCTGCTCCTTGGCTGTGACCCCCAGTTGAGCCCCTCCTTGGCTGAGCCCAACTTCTCTCCCGTGCTGGAAACCTCTTTGTTAATGAAAAGGTCTTCCCATCATTAACAGGTGTCGCGAACCACTTTCTCACAGGTAAGAACTTGCTTTTGGAGTGTAGACCGTGTTTTGAAACTAGAGGGTCATTGCGTATGATCATGAATGCATGAATGTCACTGAAATGTTCTCCTTAAACCAGCTCTGATGTGAATTTCACCTGAATTAGGAAATAGACACGTTAAAATGCTCAATGATTTCCTCTTCCTCCTGATCTGTAGGTTGACTCTTCTCGGGGACTGTTCTGCTCCACACCACACTGCTGGGTTCCAGCAAGAGCTTGCCTGGGGCCGGCCACCCAGTCGCTGCCTCCCCTTCGTGCCTCAGACCCGCAACCACGGCAGCCCGTGGGGACCCGCCAACGGTCAGGGTTAGGTCACCACATGCCCGTGGGAGACAAAGTCGGCACAAGAGCCTGTTGGACGGTGTAGACGGAGAGTGCTGTGAGATTGGGTTTCTGCTCCCGGCAGAGCTCCCACCTCTCCACCCACCGATGAGGGCCCGGCCTGCCCGGGGTCCCCTCCATCATCAGCACAGGAGTTCTGAGAGGATGGGTTCCCTCCTAGGCTGGCCTCACTTAGCCAACACACAGGTTCCAGGTCCCAGGAGCTGCGAGTGCTGGTCCTGAGCTCAGGAGACAGCCCAGGTGCACGGTGCAGCCCGCCGGGACTGGCTGGGCCTGGGGTGCGGACGGTGTGCCTCGTCGGCCGGCAGACACCACGGCCAGACCTGCAGCCAGTTCCCAGCATTGATCACGTGTTCACCCCCAAACACTCACGGTCGATGATGTGTGCGCGAATGCTTGGGCCCGTGCTGGCGGCTTGTTTTTTGAGCATCAGAGGTTTGAGACATCTGTGGAGAGAACTGTGCTGCCTTGAAAGTTCTGTTCTCAGAAGTCATTCACCTGGTTTGTCCCCTGGGAATGGGCTCCTGGGTCTGGGTTCCAGGGTGTCCTGCACTGGAGTTTTGGGACCTGCTTGGTTTGTACAAGAAGATGAAAGCTTAGTTCCCTGGTTCATCTTACACGGGGCGAATATCTTTGGACTCTTGTCTGTGTCTGAAGCCACATCAGGGACCTGTCACCTGCGGAAAAACAGGGTTGGCACAGCGCCTGGGGGAGCCTCCTGGAAGCGAGGGAAAAGGGCAGGTCTTAAACCCTCCCTTCAAGATTGGTTGCGCCCCTGCAAGTGTCACCGGGCAGAGGGACCAGGTGGTGGAGAAGATAAACGTGGGGATGGTGATCTGTAGCGCGTGTGTCTTCAGAGTAGTGGAGGGAGGGGTACCCACCGGCGGTGTCCTGCAGAAAGGACAGGTGTCTAACGGTACCCGAGTGAGAGCAGACGCCTATTTATTTGGAGTGTGCTGCCCCAGCGGGGGCTGTCCTCTCCCTTGAGATCGGCAACGACACACAGTGGGAGGCTCAGGTCAGCTCGGGCGGCAGGTGGTCCATGAGGGGAGGCTGCAGGACTATGAACAAGAAGGGGACGTCCTGATTGACGGCTGGGGGGACATGATGGGCTTCTCTGGGCCTGAGTGAGAGGGGAGAGCAGTAGCCAGGGAAGCTGGTCCCTGTGGAGTCCTGGCCTGCCCGGCTCGTGGCTGCAGAGGCTAGAGGTCACTCCTGTGGTCTTCTCTGGCCAGGACACATAGTTTGCATTGTTGCCTACCCAGTTTGGCAGAAAACCCAAATAATAGCTTCAGTCTCTAGGTGTGGAGGGGAGCAGACCTCAGGGTCGGAATCTCTGTGCTGTCGTGACAGCAAGGTTCCCCATGTTCCTGGTTCCCCGGGGCTTCCTCTCTGGGTGTGCACGGTCACAGAGCCCACAGCCTCCTGAGCAGGTAGGGGAGGGTCAGGCAGAAAGAAAGCTGCTTCCCCCAACACCTAGAAAGCCCCAGCAAGTGCCCTATTCACCCGCTCCACGACTGAGGAGGGGCAGCGAGAAAGCGGGTTCCCGTGACCGCTTTAGAGCAATCCCGCATTTAGCACCTGCAGGAGGGACCCACCTTGGATACTGCCCATGGGGTCAAACTGGCATTCACGGCACACAGGAGTGTGACCCCTGGCTGTACAGACACAGGAGAGATCTGAGACCCTTTCCTCTGTGTGGACAGCTCTTTACCCCAGAGCATGTTGTGAGTCCCTGTCCCTCACCGTGGAAGCTGGGAGGGCTGGCTACCTTCTCAGACGCCCTTGAAGCTGCCCCAGGAGCCTGTGACCTCTGCTCCGTCCTCACGGACACCCCTGTGGGTGGGGGGCCTCCTACCGAGTGGCTACGTGAGGCCCTGGATCTGCAGGTCCGGACGAGGGCACGGGGCACCTCCATTTCCCAGAGCGGTGGAGAAACAACTTGGGGAGCCGCGTCCTGTGTCCAGACTCCATGGCTTCCGGGGCTCAAGATGGAGGCTGGCCGAGCCGCGCGGCCCCTGGAGTGTCTGCCGGGCCAGTTCTTCAGCAAGACTGGGGTTTCGTTTCCTGCTTTCCCTTCCTCTGCTTGTTTACCAAGTCGGAGCATAGATGGTGTACGATATTAGCTGCAAGTCCACGGTGTTGGGGTCCACATTTGGTGGGTGTGGACACATGTGTCTACACTAGGAAGCGATGGCAATAAGCCAGTTACCATCTGTCCCTGCAGGAAAGACGATAGGAACCCGGTGCTGTGCCCGTCTTCCTAGTGTCTGTCGGTCCCTTCACCTACACTTGCCCTCCCCCCACTGCCCTCACAGCCCTGCCACAGGACTGTTCTCGGGGTCCTTGTGTTCCTGTCCTGGTCGGTTGGGTTTCAGATTCCACACGTAAATGAAAACGTAAGGTTCATCTTTCTCTTCTTCCACAGAACAGAACAGCTTTAGGTCCATCCATGTTGTCACCGTGGTAAGATGTCGTCCCTTCCCATGGCTGAGGAATAGCGTGTGTGGCTGGGAATGGACAGAGGTCCTTACCCACCCACCTGCTGAAGGACACGTGAGCAGCCCAGGTCTAGGCTGGTGTCCGTGATGCTCTAGCAAACGCACGTGTGCTTGTGTCTCTTTGACTGAGAGTTTTCCTTGGATAAACACCCAGAAGAAATGGCGGCATCATATGGTAGTTCTCTTTTCAGATTTGTTCGGCATCTGTCCTGTTTCCCACAGTGGCTGCCCCGTTTTGCGTCCCCAACAGTGCACGACGATTTCCTTTATTCCGCATCCTTCAGTGACACTTTGTGTTTCTTTCTAGTAACAGCAGTTGGCAGGTGTGAGGTAATCTCGTTGTCGTATTGATTATTCCTCGTGATTGGGGACATTCAACCTCTTTTCCCGTGTCAGCCATCTGCACATCATCTTTGGAGAATAATTCTGTTCAGGACCTCTGCTTGTTTTGTTTTCTTTGCTATTTTAAATTGGACTTTTTAAATAAGTGAATTGTGAGAATTCTTTATATATCTGGGGTACTAATCCCTCATGGGATGTACCCTTTGAAAATACCTTGTCCCTCTCTATAAGTTGTCTTTTTGCTTTGCCATGGTTTCATTCAATGTGGCAAAACCTTTTCACTTTGGAGGAATCCTGTTTATTTTTGCTTTTGTTGCTCTTGGATGAGGAGATTCAAAAAAATATCACTAAGTCCAGCACCGACATGCTTACTGCCTGTGTTTTCTTCCAGAAGTTTTACAGTTCCCAGTCCTACGTGGAAGTCTCTAGTCCACATTGAGTTCTGAGTCTGGGAGGAGTATGGTCCGCTTTCATGCGTGAGGTTGTCCAGGTCTCCCAACATTTGGTGAATAGATTTTCAGCCACTGTGTATTCTTGCCTCTTGGTCAATGACCAACTTACCATGTCAACATGGCTTATGTCTAGACTCTCTTGTTCCTTTGATCTCTGTGTATTTCTGTGTCCGTTTCACACTGTTGTGATTGTGATAGGTTCGTAGAGAGGATTGGAATCAGGGGTGAGATACCTCTAGCTTCATTCTTTGTAAAATTGTCTTTGCTATATGGGGCCATTTGTTTGAAGATTTTAGGGTTCCTTTGGTTCCTTGCTGTACCTCTACGAAGAGACACCATGATGTTTTGATGGGGATTGCATTGATTCTAGATGGCTTTGAACAGTGGGATATTTTAACAGTAGTCTTCCAACCCATGGGCATGTGTCACCTTTCCATTTATCTGTGTGATGTTCAGTTTCTTTCATCCATGTCTTATGGTCTTCAGTGGATAGGCCTTTCACCGCAGTTAAATTTATTTCTAGGTATTCTTTGGTAAGATTTTATTTATTTATTTGACAGAGTACAAGCAGAGGGAGCACAAGAGAGAGGGAGAAGCTGGTTCCTGCAGAGAACACAACATGGGCTTCGATCCAAGGACCCTGGGATCATGACCTGAGCTGACGTCACAGGCTTAACTGACCGAGCCATCCAGGTACACCACTAGGTATTATTTTTAATGCAGTTATGGATGGGGCTATTTTCTTAATTTCTCTTCTCCATATTTTATTATTAGGGCATAGAAATGCTGTAGTCTCCTCTATATTTTGTATCCTGCAACTTTACTGAATTCCTTCCTTTCTAGAGTGGGCCTTTGGTGGATTCCTAGGGTTTTCTATATAGTATCCCACGTCTACCAATAGGGACAGTTTGCCCTTTCCAATCTGCATGCCTCTTACCTCTTGTGGGATTGGCTGGGACAGCCAGCACTATGCGCAATGAAGGTGGCCGAGTGGGCATCCTTGCTCTTGAACTTAGAGGATGAACTCTCAGCTCTTTCTGTTGAGTACAATGTGAGCTGTGGGTTTGCCATATATGGACTTTGTTCTGAAGTATGTTTCCTCTATACTAACTTCGACAGTTGTTCCAAATGGATGTTAAATCTTGTCAAGTGCTTTCTCTGTCCCTATCACACGCTTTTATTCCTCTGCTCATGTGTTGTATCACGTCTATTTACAGACATTGAACCATCCTTGCCTCCCTGGAATGATCCCACTTGATCTTGGTGTGTGGTCTCTTTCATGTTGAATTCGGTTTGCTCCTATTTTGTTGGAGGTGATTACATCTATTTTGTCGGGGATCTTGGCCTGTGATTCCTGAGGCGGTGTCTGGTTTTGGTATCAGGGTAATGCTGGCTCAGTAGAATGAGCCCCTTTCTCTTCGTTTTTCTTATACTTTTTTTTTTTTCTTAATAGTTTGAGAAAAAATGTGTTAATTCTTCTTCAAATGTTTAGTAGGTTTCCCCTATGAATCCATCTGGTTCTAGATATGGGGAAGCTTTTAAAATAAATTCCATTAATCAAGGTATGGCATACCATTAGTTTCTGATATAGTGTTCAGTGCTTAGTTGAGCATAATACCCAGTGCTCATCATATCATGTGACTTCCTTTTTGTCCATCACCCCGTTACCCCCACCTCCTTTTTCACAACCTTCCGTGTGTTTTCTGGATTTAAGAGTCTCCTATGGTTTGTCTCCCCCTCTGATTGCTTCCCATTCCTTTTTCCCTCCTTTCCCCTGTGATCCACTGTGCTATTTCTGATGTTCCACATATGAGTGAAACCATATGATAATCGTTTCTCTGCTTGACTTATTTCACTTAGCGTAATACCCTTCAGTTCCAACCATGTTGGTATAAATGGTAGATAGTCCTCCTTTCTGGTGGCTGAGTAATATTCCACTGTATATATGAACCACAGATTGGGGGGAGTTTTTTGATTATTGATGTAATTGCATTACTAGAAATCTGCCTATTAAGACTTTGTTTCTCCTTCAGTCATGGAATATTGTATATTTTCAAGAATTTGTCCACTTCTAAGTTGTCACATTTCTTGGCACCTGACAGTCCATAGTAGTCCATCATCCTCAGTGCTGCTGTGGCATGGGTAGTAAGTGCTCTTTTGTGTCCGACGTCATTTGGGCCATATTTTTTTCTTGGTGAGTGTGGCTAAAGGTTAATCCAGTTTCTTTAGAAAGAAGGAGCTATTTAGTTTCATTGATTTTTTTTTTTCTTCTCCCCTTAGTTTGGATTTTTTCCCAACCTTGATCTTTATTTCCTTCTTTTTCTAACTAACTTTGGCTTTGGTGGTTCTTTTTTTAGTTCCTCTAAACAGAATTTTAGGTTACTTACTGTTTGGCTATAAACTGCCCAGTTAGAACTGCTTTTGATTTATCCAATAGATTTTGGGCTGGTGTTTCTTTCTTTCTTTCTTCCTTACTTCCTTCCTCTTTTTTTTTTTTTTTTTTTTTTTTTTTTGGTTTCAAGGTATATTTTGAGCAGGTGTAGCCTGTGCATGTGTGTTTTCCAGTGTTTTGTAAATGATTTCTAGTTTCATACCATTGGGGTTGGAAAAGATGCTGAATATAATTTCAGTCTTCTAAACTTTGAGACTTATTTTGTGACCTAACATGCAATCTGTCCTGGAGAATATCCCAGTGCATTTTAGAAGAATGGTATAAAGCGGTTTAGGGATGGAAAGTTCTGTATATAAAGTCCATCTGGTCTAATCTATCATTCGAGGCCAATGTTCTCTTGTTGATGCTGTCTGGATTATCTAGGCCTTGATGTCAACGGGATGTTAAATTCCCTACTACTGCATTCCACCCATTTCTCTCAATTACTAAGTATTTTATATGTTCTTAGGTGATCCTATGTTGGGTGCATAAATATTAACAATTGTTACATCCTCCTTTGGGTAGTTCTCCTTATCATGTAATGCCTTTCTTCTTGGTTTTTTTTTGTTGTTGTTGTTAGGTTTTTATTTTATTTTAAATTAAAATTTAAATTCAATTAACCAACAGGTAGTACATCATTTTTTGATGTTCTGTTCAATGATTCATCAGTTGCATGTAACGCCCTTATAACCCGTGCCTTCCTTAATGCCCATGACCTAGTTACCCCACCCCCCACCCACCTCCCTTCCGACAACTCTGTTTCCCAGAGTCCAGAGTCTCTCATCTTTTGTCTCTCTCTCTGATTTCTTCCCAGTTTTCCCTCCCTTCCCCTGTGATCCGCGGCACTATTTCTTCTATTCCACAAATGAATGTAACCTTTCTTCTGATTGACTTATTTCACTTAGCCTGATATCCTCCAGTTCCATCCATATCTATGCAAATGGTGGGTATTCATCTTTCTGATGGACGAGTACTCTTCCACTGCATATCTGAACCACATCCTTATCCATTCGTCTGTTGACGGACAGCTCAGCTCCTTCCACAGTTTGGCCATTGTGGACACTGCAGCTATGAACGTTGGGTGCAGGTGCCCCTTTTCATTCCTTCTGTATTCTGGGGTCCATTACAAACATCCATTTTGTCTGATTCAGGATGGCTCCCTCAACTTTTGGGGGGCCCCATTTCTATGGACTGTCTTCTTCCATCCCTTCACTCTCAGTCTTCAGGTGAAGTGAGTCTCTAGTAGGAATCAGATTGATGAGTCTGGTTCTTTATTCACTTAACCACCCTGTGTCTTGTAGAGCATTGAGTCCACTTATGTTTAAAGTTATTACTGATACGTAGTTACTGTCTTTTAAAAACTTTCTTCTGATTCAGTGACTTCAGTGTTATGTGTGGATTCCTGAATTGTTTCTGTGTCTACAGCAGGGATGGATTTTGTGGTTAACATGAAGTCCCTCTGGAACATCCTAGCGATACAGCATCTATGTACAGTTGCTCCCTTGAGTTCAAGTGTGTTGTAAATCACTGCATTTTTATTCCACCCCATCCTGTTGGTTTTGGCATATTTTACATCTTATGTTGTGTATCCGTTGACTAATGATTGAAGATCTAGAAGACTCTACTGTATTGGTCTTCCAGCCCTCATGCTAGCTGTGTGGGGGTTGACCCAGTACCTTCCCTAGGTTTACTTTTTTCTTGATCTCTAGTTACAAACTCCTATTTTTCCACTTATAGTCCCTTCAGCATTTCTTGCAAGGCTGGTAGAGTGGGGCTGAACTCCTTCTTTTTGGTAATCACAAAAGTGTTCTCTTCAATCCCACGACCTCTGTGATCCATCTCCCCACCATTTCCCCATCCGGTAACCATCAGTTTGTTCTCTGCACCTTTGTTTTTTTCCTTTTTTAACTTATCATTATACTTTCTCTACCCATCCCTGTGGTTGCAAATGGCAAGATTTCACTTTTTCTTACAGCTGAAAAATATTCCATTATATATGTATGGAGATGTGTGTATATATAATGGAATATGGATTTTTCCATTATATCTGTTTTTAACTTTTTGAGGAACATCCGTTTTCCACAGTGGCTGCACCCATTTGCATTCCCACCAACAGTGCCCAAGGGCTCCTTTTTCTCCACATCCTCATGGATACCTGTTGTTTCTTGGGTTGTTAATTTTAACCATTCTGATGGGTGTGAGATGATTTCTCATTATAGTTGTGATTTGCATTTCCCTGATGAGTGATGTGGAGCATCTTTCTGTGTCTGTTGGCCATCTGGATGTCTTTGGAGAAATGTCTGTTCGTGTCTTCTCAGTTTTAAGATGATCTCTTTGGGTGTTGGGTTTTCTAAGTTCTTCAGATATTTTGTGATACTCGTTATTGGATATGTCATTTGCAAGTATCTTCTGCCATGCAGTAGGTTGCCTTATTTAGCTTACCTGATTGTTCCCTCTACATGCAGAAGCTTTTGATTCTGATGTAGTTCCAGTAGCTTACTCGTGTTCTCCTTTCCCTTGCCTCAGGAGACCTATCTAGAAATCTGTTGCTATGGCTGAGTCAGAGAGATTACTGCCTGAGTTCTCTTTAGGAATTTTGTGGTTTCAAGTCTCACAATTCGGTCTTTAATCCATTTTGAGGGTTTTTGTGTGTGTGTGTGTGTGTGTGTGTGTGTGTGTAAGAAAGTGATCTAGTTTCATTGTTCATGGTTCTGTCCAGTTTTCTCAGCACCATTATTTGGAGAGACAGTCTTTTATCCACCAGATAGTTTTATCCCTTGCTGAAGACTAATTGATGATATAATTGGGGATTATTTCTAGGTTTTCTAGTTTTGTGGGCTTTTGTGCCAATACCATACTGTTTTGGTGACTACAACTTTGTAATATAATTTGAAGTCCAGAACTGTGATGCCTCCAGCATTGTTCCCTTTCAAAATTGCTTTGGCTATTTGGGTTTCAATACAAACTTTTAAAATTAGCCTAGTTCTACAAAAAATGCTGTTGGTATTTTGATAGGATTTTCATTAAATCTATCGATTGTGTTGGGTTATATGAACATTTTAACAATCTTGCCATCTTGAGAATGGAATGTCTTTCTGTTTCTTTGTGTCATGTTCCATTTCTTTCATCAGTGTCATATAGTTTGTGCTGTGTGGGTCTTGGTCTCTTTGGTTATGGTTATACTTGGATATTTCATTGTTTTTGGTGCAATTGTAAGTGGGATTGTTTTCTTAATTTCACTTCTGCCGCTTCATTATTAGTGGATGAGAATGAAGCAGATTTTTGTACATGACTTTGTGGAATTCATCTCTCAATCGTAGTAGTGTTTTGGTGAACCTTGGGGTTTTCTATGTATAATATCATGCCCTCTGCAAATAGTGAAACTACACTTTTTCCTTACCAATTTGGATGGCTTTTATTTCTTTCTGCTGTCTGATTGCTGAGCCTAGGACTTCCAGCACTATGTTGAACTACAGTGGTGAGAGTGGAGATCCCTGTCTTGTTCCATACCATAGAGGAAAAGTTCTAAAGCTCTCCCCATTGAGGGTGATGTTAGCTGTGGGGTTTTCATTTAAGGTCTTTATTAAGTTGAGGTATGTTCCCTTTACTCCTGTTCTGCGTGTTTTTAACATCATGAAAGGGTATCGTACTTTGTCTACGTCATTTTCTGCATCCGTCCAAATGATCATACGCTTCTATCCTTTTCCTTACTGAAGTAGTAGATGATATTCATTTATGTATAAATGTCAGACCACACTTGCATCCCAGAAATAAAGCTGCTTCATCACTGGGAATGATTTTTGTAATGGATTGTCCGTTTCAGGTCACTAGTATTTTATCAGGATTTTTGCATCAATGGTCATCAGAGATATTGGCCTGCAGTTCATTCTTAGTGGTGTCTTTATCTGGTTTTGGTATGAAGGTAATACCTCATGGAGTGCATTTCAAAGTTTATGTTCCTTTTTTTTGAATAGTGTGGGAAGGATTAAGTATTAACTCTTGAGTGTTTGGTGGAAAAACCCCTGTGCAGGCATCTGGTCCTGAACTTCAGTTTGTTGGGAAGTTGTTGATTTGAATCAGTTTCATGGTTGGTATTTGGTTTGTTCGAATTTTCTACTTCTTCCTGCTTCAGTTTTGATAGTTTATATACTTCTAGGAATTTCTCCATTTCTTCTAAGTTGCCCAATTTGTTGGCATATAGCTTTCCATGCCATTCTCCTACAAGCCTTTGTACTTCTGTGATGTTGGTTATTTCACCTCTTTCATTGGTGATTTGGGGTCCTTTTACCAATTTTGTGGATGTTTTCAAAGAACCAGCTCCTGGTTTTATTGGTCTGTTCTTTTTCAGTTCCCATATCATTGATTTCTGCTCTAATCTTTATTTTTCCCTTCCTTCCTTCTGCTGTTTTTGGGTTTTGCTGCTTCTAGCTCCTTTAGGTGAAAGGTTGTGTTGTAGGGATTCTTCTTCCTTCTTGAGCTAGGCCTGTATTGCGATTTTTGTTCCATCCCAAAGATTTTGCACCAGGGTTTTCTCATTTTCATTTTTTGCATGTAATTTATTTCTTTGATTCCCTGGTCCACCTCCTTTAGTGGATGTAATTTATTTCTTTGATTCCCTGGTCCACCTCCTTTAGTGGCATGTCATCTAACCTCCCCATATTTTGTGCTCTTTCTAGTCTGTTCCTTGTGATCAATTTCTAGTTTTATAGTGTTGTGGTCAGAAAAGATGTATAGAATGACTCCAATCCTGGTATTTATTGAAATCTGTGGCCTCACATGTGATCTACTTTGGAGAACGTTCCATGTGCTTATGGAAAGAATGTGTATTCTGCTGTGTTAGTATTGAATGTTTTGAATGTATCTACTAAATCCATCTGGTTTAGTGTGTCCTTCAAAGCCACTGATACCTTGTTTTTCTGTTTGGATGATCTGTCCATCACTATAAGTGAGGTGTTCACATACCCTACCATTGTTTTATTACTATTGATTACGGGTTTTGTTTGCTATTAACTGTTTTTATGAATTTGGGTGTTCCCATAATGGGTGCATAAATATTGACAACATTCAGGTACCTGGGTGGCTCAGGAGGTTAGCCTCTGCCTTTGGCTCAGGTCATGATCCCGGGGTCCTGGGATCGAGCCCAACATTGGGCTCTCTGCTCGGCAGGGAGCCTGCTTCCCCCACCCCCCGCCTGCCTCTCTGTCTACTTGTGATCTGTTAAATAAATAAAATCTTTAAAAAAATATTGACAACATTCATATCCTCTTGTTGAGTGTCACCTTTATTATGATGTAGTGTCCTTATTTATTTCATTATAGGTTTTGTTTTAATCTATTTTGTCCAATATAAGTATTGTTACCCTGGTGGTGTTGTGATACCCGTTTGTAGAATTGTTTCCTCAGCCCCTCACTTTCAATCTGCAGGTGTCTTTATGTCTGAAATGAGTCTCCTCTAAGCCATGTATTGATGGGTCTTGTTTTTTTTTTAATCCACTCTTTTGATTGGAGCATTTAGTCCATGTACATTCAAAATAATTATCAGTACATACTCATTGCCGTTTTGTTACCTGGTAGTTTTTCTCTGATCCTTGTTTTCTTTCATGGGTTGTCAGCTTTTAGTGATAATCTTTGATTTTGTTTTATCTTTCCATATGCATAGCTGGTTTTCAACCCGTGGTTACCATTAGGATTGTACAGAACATCTGCATGTGGCCGTCTATATAAAGTTGATGGTGACTTCATTTTAAATCCATTCTTTACACCTCTGCCCACCACACATTACAGGTGTCTGGTATCCTATTTCATATCATTTTATGATTCCCTTGACGACTTTTTACAGAAATCTTTATTTTTGGTGCTCTTGTGTTTCCTATCTTCATACTGTCCTTTGTCTTTTCATTCTCAAAGCGTCCCCTTTAGTACCTCCTGTTGGGCTCATTTAGTGGTCATGAATTCCTTTGGTATGGGTTTGAGAAACTCTTCATCTCTCCTTTTATTCTGACAACCTCACTGGATAGAGCATTCTTGGCTGCAGGTTTTCCTTTAAGTACTCTGAATACATCATGCCCCTCCCTTCTGGCCTGCCAAGTTTCCACTGAGAAATCAGCTGATGGCCTTATGGGGTTTCCCTTGTATGGCACGGTCTTCTTTTCTCTTGTTGCTTTTGATGTTTCTTGGTCTATGTTGCTTTTTCCATTTTAATTATTATGTGTCTTGGGGAGTAACTCCTTGATTGATTTTGTTGGGGTGTCTCCATGCCTCCCGGATTAGAGACCTGTGTCCTTCCCCAGGTTAGGGAAATTTTCAACTATTATTTCTTCTCATAAATTTGTAAGGGGGAGTCCACCCTTTCTCTTGTCCTTCTGGACATTCTGCAAATGTTACTATGATTGATGGAGTCACTGTGTTCCTTGTATCTATTCTCACTTTGCGTAATGCTTTTTTTCTCTCATTCACTCCTCTCAATTTCCTTTCCTCTGCTTGCTCTAGCCCACTGTTTTTTCCATTAAATGTATTTTTAATTTCCTGTAGTGTGTTCATCATCTCTGCTTGGTGTTTTACTCTTTGTTAATGGTCTCTTTGACATCCTCCAGTTTTTTCTCAAGTTCAGTGAGTATCTTTATAATCATTACTTTAAATTCTCCATAGAGCCCATTAGTTCTGTGTCACTGAGGTCTCTTGCTGTGGATTTAACCTGCTCTTTCTTTTGGGACCTATTTCTCTGTCTCCTCATTGGAAGTCTCGGTGTCTGTGTACTAGCAAAGTCTACTACATTTCCTGCTCTTGAAGGTAATGCTGTTATGAAGTCCTGTACTTCCCTGCAGCGTCCCCTGTCCCCCAGGGCCTGGCACCACACGCTTGTCTCTTATGTGTGCTACCTGTGCTCTGCTATTGAGTCTTGGCCTTTTTCTTTCAGTTTTCTTCAGAGGCTTGCTGTGCCTTTTGATGGCAGCATTTGGGGTGGTCTGCTTGCAAAATGAGACCTGCCCCTGTCACCATAATGGAGGTAGCGCAAGATGCTCTTTTCAGGGGACATGGTATTGGCAGGGCTTGTGCCCATGCTCTGTGGGAGGGTTCCACGGCACCAGAACTAAGGCCGGTGTGAATGGGAAGGATGGACGGTGGAAGCATAGGGATATGGGGGCTGGGGTAAACAAGTTAGGGAACCAATGCCGATGTCCCCACTGGTTCCTGCCGGTGGCCTTTGGTTATACAGGAGGGTGGTCAGCGAAATGGCACCTGCCAGTTCATTTAGCCTGATGGTACCTCCCTGCCATCCCTGCCACTCTGGTCACACTCTGAGATGAGCAAACCACGCTCTTTCCTGTCGGCCACTGGTGTTTCCCAAACTGGGTCTCAGCTGCATATCCATGGACTGTGGGTCATTCTGTCTCTTTAAGGTAGGACCCTGCTTCCCAACATCAGAGCTAAGCCCATCAACTGTTAGATTTCCATGCTTTAAGCCTGACTCATCATAAAAACTCATGAAATTCAGTCTCTTTCATGTTGAGAGGCAAATATACAGAGATCCATCCTTGTATTTGTTGGTTCCTCTATGTGAATATTTGTTTCCCATATCTGTGCTCACCAGCTCCCTCTGCACTCTGGAGGGCTGTGGTCCACTTTGCCCTTCCTACCTCCTTTGATGAAGCCCCTTCTCTACGTTGAGCTATAGAGCTTTTTCTGTCAGCCTTCAGATCATTTTCTGTGTTATTTAGGCTGATGTGGTATTTACTTGTGTCCCTGGGAGGGGTTGAACTTAAGGTCCTCCTACTCCACAGGATTCTCAACTTCTTGTTAGTGAAAACTCCTTTAGCTTTTGCTGGTCTCCTTATCTCCAATTTTGAGTGATGACCTTTTCGGGAAGAATATTATTGAGTACAGGATTTCCTTTCAGCACTTTGAATATATCCTGCCCCTCTTTCTGGACTGCAAAATGTCTATCTAAAAAATTCCGCTGATAGTCTCATGGGTGGTGAGTTTTCTCTCACTGCTTTTAAGATTTCCTTTGTTGACACTTGGTAGTGTCTCCATGTGGATGTCTTTGGGTTCATCTATTTGCAACTCTTTGCCAGGGCATGTGGAGGACTTTCCCTCACAGGTAAAGGTTTTCAGCCACATTTCTTCAAAGAGGTTTTATTTCCCTTTCTCTCTTCTCCTTCTGGGACCCCTGTAATGTGAGTGTAAGTATACTCGATGTTGTCCCACATCCCTTCAACTATTATGTTTGAAAATGTTTTGCCATTCTACATGGTGATTTCCATGAGCTGGTATTCCAGATCACTGATCTGTTCTTCTGCATCATCTAACCTGTTGATTCTTTATATTTTGTTGAAGTTCTCACAGTGTTTATTGAGTTCAGTGAGCAGCTTTGTGACCTTTAGTTCGAATTTTATTGGGAGATGGAGCTCCATTTCATTTAGTTCTTTTTCAGACGTGTTGACTTTTAAACATATTCCTTTTCTCCTCATTTTGCCTGTTTCTATTTAGTATGTAGATCAGTTACATCTCCAGGTCTTGAAAAAGTGGGTTTATGCAGAAGGTGTCCTGGGAGGTCCAGGAGTACAGCCTTCCACAGCCCCGTCTCCCAAGCCTGGGGCTCCAGGGATGTCCCCTGAATGGCCTTCATGCACCCCCTGTTGTGGATGGGCCATGATTGCTGTGGACTCAGGGACATGGGGCTCTATCCCATGGCATGGCTGCAACAGGTGCAGGGAAGCTGGGGGTGGGGCAGGCCTCCAGTGCAGCTGGCTGGGAGGTCCAGCTGGGATTGTTGCAGGGACTCTAGTATGTGGGGCTGGCTCCCTGGCAGAGGGTGCTGATGCCAAATGAGGCTGCCTCCCAGAGTAGGCGGGGGACCACTAGGAACCATCTAGCATTCCATGCATCCATGATGGATGTTCTTTGAGGTCCCCAGTGACACTTTAATTTGTTCTTGGCCTCAGTCAGGGCTCAACTGGAGAAAGAGATCTATGTTCGGATAATTTGGGCAAGTAAGGAGCTCGCCTGATGGTGGAGGCTGTGGCAGGTCCCTGTGACATCTTGAGGTAGGATTGCAGGCAGGGTGTGTAGTGTGGCTGCTTATGACAAGAAGAAGTTCTTGTTCTTCAGGGAGGTCAGCTGTTTGCTTAGGCACCGTTTTAGCTGCAAACCTGGACTGATACCCATGACATCTACCAGGGCTCTGGATCTCTCTTGGGCAGGGAAAGGCCACCCTGAAGCCATGCAGACTGAGAAATGCAAGAGCCATCCTCATGGGGGCATAGTCCCATTTAGCTTGCATCTCCCATTCTCCTAGATGCCACACTCTGTCCAGTCTCAGGAAATGCAGTGCAGGGACAGTGATCACAATGGAACAACAGTTCTTCTCCTGCCTTGAATTTCATTTCTGCCAAAAAGGATGGAGAGGGATCTTCTCCAAACTCCAATTCCTAGATCTGTAGATGGTGGGTGTTCATACCTGTATCCAAGGTTGCTCCTTTATCACATCTGCCTCTTGTCCCCTACTGTAAACTGTGTTCTCTACACTCTGTAGGACATACTGCCACTATCTACTGTCCCATGAATGCAGGGACATCCTTCTCAGCTCTGTAATTTTGCATATTCCTGCCACTTTTGCCTGGACCATCAGGCCTCACTCCCTTTCCTTGGCCAGTTCTTTCTTGGCTTATACACAGTCTGGACCTATTTCCCTAGTTCGTTGTTGAGTGATGACCCCCCTACACACACGTTCTGCAGCATTCTGCCCAAGCCCAAACACCAGTCAGTGTTATAGACCATGCACAACATAGGTGCCAGGACCATGCCGGGTGCTGGGGAAACAGTGATCAAAGGTGGGGAATGGATTCATTCTCTAAGGGGCTCATTGTCTAGCTCCCTCTCTAGGCTTTGCCTCTTTCCCCATCAATCCTTTCAGCTGCAGTGTGAAGGACTGCCAGAAGCTTGCTCTGTCCCAGGTCATCAGCCCTTGAACTGTCTATGTAGGACAGTAAGTAACTGTCTAAGTAGGACAGTATGAGCTCTACTCAGATGTGTAGTTTGAGGCTTCCCCCCTCACAGTGGGACTGGGTGGGAAGCTCGCAGCTCACCCTCCATCAGATTGTTTTCTGTCCTGGTCTTAGGAAAGAGATCCATTTCCAGGAGCTAGAGAATCCTGTGTGGGTTCTTCAATAAGATAAACATGAGATGACACACGAGGCTGCCAGTCCACTCTGGGGTCTACGTCACTGAGAACTGGAGGCAAGTGTGGGTACTTGCGTGTGAGTGTACAGAGCAGCACCAGTTCCAGCAGCCATAGGGAGCAGGAGCTCCAGCACCATCAGGAGAGGGTTAGATAAACAGCACATGGTCCAATCATTCCAGGCAAGAAGATTCAGCCACAAACCGTGAACTATTGGCTCATGGTGTTTGGCGAAAGATGCAAGAAGTGACAGGACACAGATTACAGGATTCTATTTACCCGAAATGTCCAGAAGAGGCCAATCCATAGAAAGAGAAAAGGTTTCCAGGGCTTGGGAGGAGTAGAAATGTGGAGTCAGTGCTTGCTGCTACAGGGGTCTTGTTAGGGTGAAGAGAATATTCTGGAGCTGGTTGGGGAGGATGATGGTTGTACAATGTTTTGTACACACTGACATCACTGTGAATCCTGTGTTGGGTGTGCTGTGCCCCCGGTGATGGGGCCATCATCCTGCCCTCAGGCACCAGGCTTTCAGGTCCTGAGTGTCATGGAAGCACAGGCTAGAGGTGTGGAAAGTCCCTGTGCTCGCCTGCCCTGTGTGATTGGATGGTTTTTGAAAGGTTATGTAGGACTACCTGATATTCTAGCTAGAGAATCTAAAAATCCTACTTTCCTGTTTCCCAGGGTTTTAGTTCATAAATACAAATCTCAGCCCTTCTAGTTTGCTCCACGATTGTACCCCAACACCCTCTACTCCTTTGTCTCACGGTCCTGGGGCTGCAGTTCCGGAGCATGGGGTCAGAGAACTCAGTTCATGGGAGGGATTTCTGCCTGGTTCTTAGGCAGCCACCTTTTCACTATGACTTTGCAGGGGGAGTGGTTCTCCTGCACCCTGGGGGCACTTCTTCTTCCTTCTCCTGATCTATTTATCTTCCCAAGTCCCCACCTCCTCATACCTCTGCCTTGGGGCTTAAGTTTATATGGACTTGGGGCAGGGGTCAGGGGCACTGTCCAGGCCCCTGGGCTGGGAAATCCCACCACTTAGAGGTTTCTCCCTGTGTTTCATGTTCAAGCACAGACTTCTGGCAGGAGTCATGAATTTACTCTCACAAAGGTGTGAGTGACTCCCCAGAGTGATCCCCAGGATCCTTATTTCCTCACTAGGATGTTGTGGGGAGCCCGGTGTGTGTTCTGAATTCCCCAGAAATAGAGCACAAATGGGGTGAGGCAGCTCCATGCTTGAATTTGAGAGTCTGTGTTTCCATTTTAGATGTGGCATTGTTTTCAGGATGGTCTTGTTGTTGGTCTTTACCTTTTTCAATTTTATTACTAGGTTATGTTAGTCACCGTATAGTACATTAGTTTTTGATGTAGCGTTCCATGATTCATTGTTTCCATGTAACACCCGATGCTCCATCAATCCGGGCCCTCCTTAATAACCACCACCAGGCTCTCCTATCCCCACCTTTTCCCCTCTGAAACCCTCAGTTTGTTTCCCAGAGTCCATAGTCTCTCATGCTTTGTCTCCCCCTCTGATTTCCTCACCTTTGTTTTTCCCTTCCTTCTCTTAACGTCCCTGTGTTATTACTTATTCTCCACAAAGAAGTGAAACCATATGATAATGGTCTTTCTCTGCCGGACTAATTTCACTCAGCATAATCTCCTCCAGTCCCATATGCTTCTATGAAAAAGTTGGGTATTCATCCTTTCTGATGGGGGCATAACACTCCATTGTATATATGGACCACATCTTCCTTATCCACCCGTTCATTGAAGGGCATCTCAGCTCCTTCCATAGTTTGGCAACTGTGGCTATTGCTGCTATGAACATTGGGGTACAGATGTTCCTTTTCACTACATCTGTATCTTTGGGGTAAATGCCCAGTAGGGCAATTGCAGTGTCATAAGGTGGCTCTATTTTTAATTTTTTGAGGAATCTCTGCACTGTTCTCCAAAGTGGCTGCACCAACTTGCACTCCCACCAATAGTGTTAGAGGGTTCCCCTTTCTCTACATCCTCTCCAACAGATGTTGTATACTGTCTTGTTAATTTTTGCCATTCCAACTGGTGTGAGCTGGTATGTTAATGTGGTTTTGATTTGAATTTCCCTGATGGTTAATGATGTTGAACATTTTTTCATGTCTGTTGGCCATTTGTATGTCTTCTTTGGAAAAGTGTCTGTTCATGTTTTCTGCCCATTTTTTGATGTGATTATTTGCTTTTTGGGTGTTGAGTTTGAGAAGTTCTTTATAGATCTTGGATATCATCCCTCTGTAGTGTCATTTGCAAATATCCTCTCCCATTCTGTGGGTTGCCTCTTTATTTTGACTCTTCCCTTTGCTATGAAGAAGTTTTGATCTTGATGAAGTCCCAGAATTTTCACTTTTGTTTCCCTTGCCTTTGGAGACATGTCTTAAAAGAAGTTGGTGTGGCCGATGTCAAAGAGGTTACTGCCTATGTTCTCTTTTAGGATTTTGATGGATTCCTGTTTCACATCCAGGTCTTTCATCCATTTAGAGTTTATCTTTGTGTGTGCTGTGAGAGAATGGTCAAGTTTCATTCTTCTGTATATAGCTGTCCAGTTTTCCGAGCACCTTTTATTGAAGACACTTTTTTCCATGGATTAATTTTTCCTGCTTTGTCAAAAATTAGTTGACCATAGAGTTTCAGGCCCATATCTGGGCTCTCTACTTTGTTCCATTCATCTATGTGTCTGTTTTTGTGCCAGGACCATGTTGTCTTGGTGATCATAACTTTGTAGTACAGCTTGAAATTGGGCAATGTGTTGCCCCCCAGCTCTGTTTTTCTAGGTTTTTCAGGTTTCTTTCAGTTTCCATACAAATTTTGAGGATTGTTTGTTCGATCACTTTGAAAAATGCTGTTGGTATTTTATTCGGAATGGCATTGAGAGTATAGATTGCTTTGGTCGGCATAGACATTTTAACAATGTTTATTTTTCTGATCCATGAGCATGGAATGGTCTTCCATCTTTTTGTGTCTTCTTCAATTTCTTTCATGAGTGTTCTGTAGTTCCTTGAGTACGGATCCTTTACCTCTTTGGTTAGGTTTATTCCCAGGTATCTTGTGGTTCTTGGTGCTATAGTAAATGGAATCGATTCTCTAATTTCCCTTTCTATATTTTCATTGTTAGTGTATAAGAAAGCAACTGATATCTGTACATTGATTTTTGTATCCTGCCACATTACTGAATTCCAGTGTGAGTTCTATGAGTAGTTTGGATGTGGAGTCTTTTGGGTTTTCTATATAAAGTAGCATGTCATCTGCAAAGAGAGTTTGAATTCTTCTTTGCCCTTTTGATACCTTTTATTTCTCTTTGTTGTCTTATTGTTGTTGCTAGGACTTCTAATACCATGTTGAACAAGAGTGGTGAGAGTGGGCATCCTTGTCGTGTTCCTGATCTCGAAGGGAAGGCTGTCAGTTTTTCCCATTGTGGATGATATTCGCTGTGGGTTTTTCATAGATAGATTTTATGAAGTAGAGGAATGTTCCCTCTGTCCCTATATTTTGAAGCATTTTAATCAGGAACGGATGCTGTATCTTGTCAAATGCTTTTTCTGCATCAATTGAGAGGACCATGTGGTTCTTCTCTCTTCTCTTATTGATTTGTTCTGTCACATTGATTGATTTGTGAATGTTGAACCATCCTTCTAACCCAGGGATGAATCCCAACTTGTCATGGTGGATAATCATTTTAATGTACTGTTGGATCCTATTAGCTAGGATCTTGTTGAGAATCTTGGCATCCATGTTCATCAGGGATATTGGTCTGAAATTCTCCTTTTTGATGGCGTCTTCGGCTGGTTTGGGAATCAAGGTAACTCTTTTCATAAAAAGAGTCTGGGAGTTTGTCTTTGGTTTCTATTTTTTTGAAACAGCTTCAGGAGAAAAGGTATTATTTCTTCTTTGAATGTTTGGTAGAATTCTCCAGAGAATCTCTCAGGTCTTGGACTCTTGGGTTTTGGGAGGTTTTTAATCACTGGTTCAATCTCGTTACTAGATATTGATTGATTCAGGTTGTCAATGTCTTCCCATTTCAGTCTTGGTGTTTTTTAGGTGTCCACAATCCATTTCTTCTAGGTCCTACAATTATCCTCTCTCACACAACAAAGTAACTGCCTGTGCTGGGAACCCGAGCCATCACATTACTGAACCCTATAACCTGCCACATGTTGAGGAAAGGCGGCTCTTATCCAGAAAAGACCCCTTAGCCTGGTCCCCACAGCACTGTGAGGATGGCAGGAACTCTGCCACCTTCTGTGTGCCTACTGATGGGAGGCAGGTCATGAAATCAGCTTGTGCACTGGCTTGTCACTGCTTGTCACCCAGCACCTTAGAATCCCAAGGTCTTTTGAAAACCTATGCTTTGTTGTCCGAACGAGAGCAGACCCCGATCTGAACTACTAGGGGACTATGAGGGGCTTTATCCCACTTGGAGTGAGTGTGCCCACGTTTTCCTGAAGAATGATTCAAGGTGGAGTTCAGGGATGCTGCCCCAGACCTCACAGTAGCCATGAAGGAATGCAGAGCCTACACCCCTTTCTAAGTTCCAAGCCATTCTTGGATTTTGAATGGTCTGACCCAAAAGCATTGGAAGGAGGACTGCAGGTCTCTACTATAGAGCACTGCTGATATTGAGGCGTGGAGGTTACAAACTTCACACACGCTGCTGCTAGCAGTCTGGGGCCACACGTCTCTGTGCCAAAAAGTCCTTAGGAATGAAGCATGATCTTTAGTACATGCTTGATACTCTGACCTCCCACCTGGGCTGGGCATCCAAGGAGAACTTCCTCAGGGAGCTAACATGTGTGCCTTGCATATAGTGCTTTAATCCTCAGGTTTTCCCAGTCTCTCCCTCCTACCCTATTTTACTCTCAGAATGCCTGCCTCCATCCCACATCCGTTTATGGACTGCTGAAGTCCCTGCAGGAGCAGCGGGAGCCCCAGGAAGGACTGGTCCTTCGTATAGTTGCCAGAAGGAGCCCTTCCCAGCCTCTGGAAGCCTTTTCAGTAACTGCCTGTTAAGGCAAGAGCTCAGAGGACCCAGAGAGTGGAAAGCTGTGTGTCACTCAAAAGCTGTTACGCCCGTGCATAGTGTATTTATAAGGGAGGTGATTTTGTTGTTGATCAAAATCTACTTCCCCTTGAAGTCACTGTGTGCTCAGATATGTGCTGGTGAGCCAGTAAGCCCAGGGGAGCTGCCTGGTTGTCCCTTACCTTGCAGGCGTCCCCTCTCAAGATTGTCTTGGAAGAAGTACAGTTGGTACTGGGGCACCTGGATCCAAGAGGAAGAAACCTACATGAATACCAGATCCATGAACAGGAAATCTACAAGTCCGTTCCTAAGCCCCAAGGGTTGGGTCTGGGGAGCCACTGGAGAGCCCCACCTGCTTCTCCAGTCACCAGACACCTGTTCAAGACCAGGTTTGGGGTTTTTCTAAAGATTTATTATTTTAGAGCACATGGGAGGGGCAGTAGGGGTAGCGATAGACTCTCAAACTGGTTCCCTCCTAAGCACAGAGCTGGACATGGAGCTTCCCATGCCACTGGGGGTATGACCTGAGGGCAGATGCGGACACCCAAGAGACAGCCAGGCAGGTGCCCTGAAACCTGGTTCTAGATGGTCACACTGAACTTGAGAGATAAGACAGTGACTAAGGTCCCTGCCCCCAAGGAGCAGTGTGCAAGTCTCATAAACCCCCCTTTTTTCTTTTTTAATTTTTTATTTTTTATAAACATATATTTTTATCCCCAGGGGTACAGGTCTGTGAATCGCCAGGTTTACACACTTCACAGCACTCGCCAAAGCACATACCCTCCCCAGTGTCCATAATCCCACCCCCTTCTCCCAAGCCCCCTCCCCCCAGCAACCCTCAGTTTGTTTTGTGAGATTAAGAGTCACTTATGGCATAAACCCCCTTTTCCAAAGGAGTAAGCAAGCCTCCCTCAGTCATCAGCCTGTGGCTACAACATGTCATTGGACCAAGAAAATCCTCCAAAGCCTTTTTACAAGGTGGACATTCTCTTGAGGCTCCTAAAAATAGAAATTCTCATGCAAGCAAACCTTAAATTGGTTTTTACTAATTTTGCAGACAACCCTCTCTCCCTGATAGCCGTTCTCTCTCCTTCGTCCTCCCGCCCATCCCCATGGGGAGGGGTTCGGGGGGGGGGGGGGGGGAAGCGTTTGGCCTGAGGCTTAGGGAAACTTTCAACCCTTGCCTCAGACCAGGGAGTTTCCTTTTGTTTTTCTAGATGGTCTTATTTCCCACCCCCAAAGCTGGATTTTTATCCTCATTATTCTTAAGGATGAAGGTCAGTAGTGTCTTCTGTACCTGCTTCTGCTCTCATGGGCATTTGTCCCCATCTGTTTTTGCTTGGAGGTGTAAAAACAAAAAACAGAAAACAAAAAACAAAACAAAACTAACAATTCTAACGACTTACAGGGACTTGGATCCTTGTGCGGGGGTGTAGGATGGAAAGATTCTGCCATCAGGAGCTTCACTCAGAATTGCTGCAGCCGGGAAGACCTTAACTTCCCCAGGAGATGAAAACGACTGAGCCCTAAAGTGACAGTCACATTGTAGTCAGTAAGCATCTAGGGAAAGGCAAGAACCAAGTAGTGATTGGGGAGGGGGTGTTCCCTTTAAGGGAGTCCCCGATGGTTTGCGTTGTGGGGTTAAAATTAAGTAGCCCATTAGATGATGTGAGTCCTCAGAGATGAGGTTTTCATACCTGTTTGAGGGGAGAGGGGGCGACAAAGTCTGCCTAGAATGCACATATGCTTGCAAGCAACACCATTTAAGGTTTTTCTGAGATTGCTTAAAGGACAGATTTGTATCTACACACTGTAGGAGGAGACCAGGGTGTGTGTGTTGTTACTGATGAGCAGATGCTTACAGTGTCTTCTCCTTCATTTACTAAACCCCCAAATATATAGGAATGTGTAGTGAGTCAAGGTCTTCTTCTACAAGCTGTACCAGGACATCCTGGCCAATCTGTGCCCTGCCGCACCAGTGAATTCCAGAATCTTACCCCCACTTTTTAAAAAATGACCTAATGCTTGTAACATCCTACTAGTATTAGGGATACTAATTTCAGGTGTCTTCTCTACCTAGCACAGGTTTGGGGCTCAGAGGTGGGGATGCATAATTTGTGAGACCCCAGACCCTTTGCAGCATTTTCAAAACCAGAGATTCTAAACCCAGAAGAATCCTCGAGCTCCCAGGCTGCTTTGGGATGCTCACGCGTATGCTCTCATTTGCTGACCTGCTGAAGAGGTCCCCGCGTCGGGCCTGCTGGAGACTTCTCCTGGCCGACTGCCCCCAGGCCTGCAGGTGAGACATCCACCCCCCCCCCCCCCCCACACACACACACACTGGTGCCCCTGCTGCTCTAATTTCCAACCTGTGGCTCCTTTTCCTTCCAGAAGTCCTCGCACGTACCCCAAGGGTTAACCCGTTCCCGCCACAAATGCCACGGGCGGACTGTGTGGGACGGAAGGTCTGGAAACGGTGCAGGAGGAAAAGGCGAGACTTCTCTCAGGTAAGGACGAGGAAGCGGTCTTCCTTTTACAACTTCTGAGGGTGCGGCCGGTCATAAAGGACCGATAAACGGAATAGAGGCTGAATTATGCACCTGGTCTCCAGTCCATTCCATCAACACCCTGACAGACTGAGGGGCCCTTGGGGAGGCACGGGACGAGGTGAGGACGATTTTATGTTCAGGGACAGAAAGGACTTTGACGACAAAGAGGTCATGACCCCTAGTTCACAAATACTAGAGCTGATTGAAGACGGCTCCTCGTGGCTTCTTCCAATACCCCACCACCACTATTGAGCTCCTTTTATGTGGGGGGGAAAAAAAAAAGGCTATTTTTCATGACAGCTGTAATCCTGAGGACAAGAACCTCGTGTCCTGCGCTGGAGGGGGTCCTTCCAAAGGGACTGATTTTATTTTACCTCTTAGGATGGAAAATAGCCTTATGGAGGGACTCTGAAGGTCATGGTTCCTCTCCAGAATCCAGGAGCAAGCACTGGGCGGGGCACTCTGTCCAAGCCTGCTACTGGGCAGGTGTTTTATTCAGAGGCCACAAGCTAGGGGCCTGTCCCGTCTCCAGCTGTGTTCGTGCAGATTAAGGCTGGGGGCGAATCCATGATGTTTAATCAATCTCAGCACAGGGCCTCTCACCATGCATTTAAGACTCCCCGTTTTATTCTTTAGGACCTTTGTGGCTGTTGTATTTCTCCCATTACACTTGACTGCGAAAGGAAGAGAAATCTTGGCTAAGAAGAAGCAAGGTTTTTAGTTGCCGATGATGAACCCCAGAGAATTTACTAAAATGTTAGCATTAAAAACTTTAAATTAAAAATTACCAGCTTCCTATAAAATATTCTCCTTTAGCAGTAATTTGTGTATACTTCCAGAAAAGCCTACTGTAAATCACATTTTATTTAGGAAACATAGCCCTTGCAGAGCTCAGGCATCATTTGAACCTATACATTTTCATTCTTATTAAACAGTCTTATTTTTTAAATCTTTTTAAAAATTTATTTCTTTTCAGAGTAACAGAATTCATTGTTTATGCGCCACACCCAGTGCTCCATGCAATACGTGCCCTTCATAATACCCACCACCTGGTACCCCAACCTCCCACCCCCCGCCCCTTCAAAACCCTCAGATTGTTTTACAGAGTCCATAGTCACTCATGGTTCACCTCCCCTTCCAATTTCCCTCAACTCCCTTCTGTTATTTTATTTTTTTACTAATTTTTTAAAGATTTTATTTATTTATTTTACAGAGATCACAAGTAGGCAGAGCAGCAGGCAGAGAGAGAGGGGGAAGCAGGCTTCCTGCTGAGCAGAGAGCCCAATGCCTGGCTTAATCCCAGGATGCTGGGATCATGACCTGAGCCGAACGCAGAGGCTTTAACCCACTGAGCCACCCAGTCGCCCCAACCCTTCTCTTATTTTAAACCTTTAAACCCCACCTTCCTGTCTGAGACTGGCAGCCCGAAGCCCACTCCCCAAGCAGGCCTCTCCCCGCATGGCCCTTGTGTCACCAGCCCAGTTCTGTGACATCTGTGCACAAGTTGGAGCTTGTAATTATTAGCAGCTAGCCTACATGTGGGCATTTCAATAAAGCACACCGGGAGTTAGCGAGGTCTTCCAATCTCTGGTTTTGGAAACGGCAACATTGCAATTTTTTTTTTTTTTTAAATCCTGTTTCTTGGACAGTGGTATATCTCCATAGTCCACTTGGGGACAGATTTCCCACTTACCGCTTCTAGCTCATCTCCACTTTGCCAGGTGTTGGAGGATAATAAAACTGAGTTAACATTACAGTGAATGACTTTCAATTATCTGGAGTGGAGAAGGGTGTCTGGAGTCCTGCCCCTCCTCCATTCCACCCTCGCATTGTCTCACTGCCCCAGAGCCACAGGGACGGTGCCATCACAGAGGGACTCTGGCTTAATAACTGTTTCATGCTCTGCTATTGCTAGCTTGAAATTATTTTGGAACCTGGGGCCTTGCAAATTACATAGCTGGTCCCTGGACTTTACCAGCAAGCGTATCTAGGCTCTGATAACATCTCAGCCTTGCATCTACTGCCTCCCAGTTCCTGCCTCCCAGTTCCTGCCCCCCCCACCCTCTGGCCTGTGGATCCTTCAGGAGCTCTCTGGTTTAATCTCAACAAGCAGCCTGCTGGTGTCCCACAAGTCAGATGTCTTCCTGCTCTGCTCACACCCTCTCCTGGCCCCCAGCTTACCAGAGTCCAGCAGGTCCTCAGAGATCCCTAACCCTTGTTGACCCACAGGTGTCCCTCTGACTTTATATCAAACTGTCTTCAGTAACTGGTCTCTTTGTTCTTCCTCAAACACACTACATAGGAGTCTGCTCCAGGGTATCTGCATTATTCATGAATGTTCCTCTCTCCCCGGACACCCCCATGACTCCTTCATTTGCCTCAGTATTCTCAGTGAGGCCCCAACCAGCCTAAATTTGAAGAAATAAGAGGAAATTAATGAAAATGAAAACAACTTTCCAAAATCAGTGGGACACCATGAAGTTCAGTGGTAAAGGTCTACCTTGAGAATATTTAAAACCCCAAATATATCTTCATATCTAAAGACTAGAAAAAGGAAATAATAAAGATCAATAGAACTAAAAGCTGATTCTTTGTAAAGATAAACCTCTATTCAGGCTCCAAGGGCCCAAAAAATGCAATTAGAAATGAAACAGCACATATAGCTAATACCCCAGAAACACCAAGAAAGGATCATGAGGTCACACTATGAATAATTATATACCAACAAATAGGAAGACCTAAAAGAAATGGATAAATTCCTAGAAACACACTGTAAATAGCAGTTTTTAAAAAGTCCAGAACCAAAGAGCTTCACAGTGAAGTCTACCAAACATGAGTTAATATCAATCCATCCTTGACTTTTCAAAAAAATTGAGAAGGAATGCTTCCAAACTCATTTTATGAGGCCAGCATTAGCTTGATACCGGAACCACACACACACCAGAGTCAATATCTCTGAAAATGTTAGCATACCATAGTCAATATATTTAAAGGATTATATACCATGATTAAGTGTGACTTATTTCAGGGATACAAGGATGGTTCAATATCCACAAATCAGTATGATATGCCTCAAACAAAAGGATACAAATACTCTGATCAGCTCAGTGGATGCATTTAACAAAAACCAATATCCATTTATAAAATATTTCTATAGTCAGTACAGAGGGAATATACCTCAACATAAAAACAGGTCATAAATGACAAACCCACAGCTAGTCTCATACTCCACAGTTTATGAGTAAGATTAGAAGGAAGGCAGTATTTGAAGTCCTAGCCCTAGCAAAGAGGCAAGAAATAAAAGGCAAGGAAATGAAGAAGGAATAAAGGCAAGGAAATAAAGAAAGGAAATAAAAGGCCCTAGCAAAGAGACAAGAAATAAAAGTTGGAAAGGAAGAACTAAAACTCACTATTCGAAGATGACCTGCTTTATATAGGAAACCCTAAAGACCCCCAAAACTACAATAAAGGCATCAAAGTCATAAAAGATGTCAAATTAACACAAAAATTGGTTGCACTAATGAAGTATCAGAAATTAACAATCCCATTTACAATTACCTCCAAAAGAATAAAATAGGATTAAATTTTAATCAAGGTGAAAGACCTATAGTCTGAAATCCCAAGACACAGACATAAAGATGACACAAATAAGCAATAAAGCATCTTGTGTTCATGGATTGGGAGAATATCAAAATGTCTACTACCGAAAGCAACCTACAGCTTCTATGTCACCTCCATCAAAATCCCACTGGCATTTTTCAGACAACTAAGAATCCTAAAAATTTTTATGAAACCACAAAAGACCCCAAATAGCCAAAACAATAGATCTACGCTAGAAGTTGTAATCAAAATAGTATGGTACTTGCACAAAAATACACAGAACAAAGGAGTGCTCAGTAATAAACCAATGTGTATGTGGTCAGTCATTCAATGACAAAAGGAGTCAAGAATATACAATAAGGAAAAGGCCTTCTGGTCAGTAAGTGGTTTTGGAAAACCTGGACCACTTTCTTACTACCATTCGCAGAAGTCAGTTCAAAATGGATTAAATACTTAAAGGAGTAAGCTCTTTGACCTCAGTTTTGGCAACAACTTTTTTGGCCCAGTTTCCTCAGGCAAGGGCAACAAAAGCTAAAATAAGTAAATGGGATTATCTAAAAAGCTTTTGCACAATGAAGGTAACCATTGACAAAACTAAAAGGCAACCTCAATAGAGTTTTTGCAAACTCAATAGATTTTTGCAAATCTTTCACCTTATAAGGGGTTAATATCCAAAACAAAGAACTTACACACCTTGAGGGAAGTTGGGGAGCTGGTGAGCAGGAGGACCTTGAGCTTTCCTCTTCCCACAGATAAAACCAGGCAACACATCAGCTTAAGTAATCCAAACACTGGCAGAACTCCACAAGTAAAAGTGGAGAAGAGTCCACATCAGAGGATACAGGGAGAGACAGGGAGGACCAGGGAGTCCTTGAGAAGATGACAAACCCCCATCACATTTGGCTTTGAAAGAGAGAGTGGCTGACTTATCCTGAGTTCTTATAACCAATAGACTTAAAACCTGGAATTTTAAAAATCGATTTTAAAAATCAGCACCCCCCTCCCTGGTAGAGCCAGCTCTACTCTGGTAGAACCCGGAAGATATTAGGAAGCAGAGTCCTCCCACTAAAGAGATACTACAAACAGTCAGCTAAGCTCAACATGAATGTCAGGGACATTCAGAATGTAGAGTAATTTACTCACCTCAGATTATGGCCCAGAGATGCAGGGATTATGGGAAATACCTCCAGGAACAGAGGAGCTGGCAGGCACCATTTCCTCTCCTCCATCCCCCACATAAACACAGCCACCCTGGGAATTAGCATGTGCTGACACTTATTCCAACACCTGCCCTTCAATGTGCACTTGGGAGAGTCCCCCTTCCCAGTCACCCTTCTCTCAGTCCCAGTGCAGTAGGCCCCCTCACCCAAGGGACTGGCATGAACTGGATCAACACCTTGTGTCCTGACCCATGTGTTTTGTGGGAATTTGGTTCTAGGCAGATCACCTTGCACAAGCAGACCAGGATATACCTTCTGAAAACATGCCCCACACAGTTCGGGATCAAAAACTGTCCCCAACAGGCAAGGAGGGCCTCTGTGGACAATTGAAGGGAAAAGAGGCCAGGATTCAATGACAGGACACATTCGACACACACAGAAGATAGTCCCTGAAGCACCAGGTCCCAGGGAACAGGGGATACTGCCCTGCAGGGCATTACGGGACTACATGACCTCTTCTCTACAAAGCCACTATTTTCAAGAGCAGGAGACATAGCTGACCTTCCTAACATACAAAACAGGGACTTAGACAAAAGTAGGAGACAGAGGAATCTCTCTCAAATGAAACAAGACCAAACCATATAAGAGACCTAAGCAAAATGGATAGAATATGCTAGATGGAGAATTTAAAGATCATAAAGATACTCACTGGGGGAGATGAACCATGAGAGACTGTGGACACTGAGGAACTAATATAGGGTTTTGGAGGGGAGGGGGTGGAGCTTGTTGAGCCTGGTGGTGGGTATTAAGGAAGGCACATATTGCATGGAGCATTGGGTGTGGTACATACACAATGAATTCTGGAACACTGAAAAAAAATTTTTTTAAATACACCTGATGGAAAAAATAGCAGAGTAAAGGAAGCACGGGAATGAATTAATGATCTGGAGGACAGAGTAATGGAAATTAAGCTAAAAAAGTGAGACAAAAAGGAATTATGCAAAATGAGAATAAGGAACTCAGTGACTCCTTCAAGTATAGTCACATTATAGGGATCCCCAAAGAAGACATGAGAGAAAAGGGGGCAGAAAATTTGAAGAAATACCTGAAAATTTCCCTAATCTGAGGAAGGAAGCATGGATGTGTTTAGATCCAGGAGGCATAGAGACCCTCCCCAAAAGAAAATCATCTCAAGGAAGTTCACACCAAGACCCATAGCAATTAAGATGGCAAAAAGTGGTTAAGAAAATTTCAAACCAGTAAGAGGAAAGAGGGCTGTTACATACAAGGGAAACCCCATAAGTAGATCAGATATTTCAGCAGAAACTTGGCAAGCCAGAAGAGAGTGTCATGATGTACTCAAAGTGCTGAAAGGGAAAAATCTGCAGCCAAGAATCCTCTATTCAGCAGGGCTATCATTCAGAATAGGAGAGAGTTTCTCAAACACTAAAGGTGTTCATGACCGCTAACCCAGCACTACAGAAAATATTAAACATGACTCTTTCAGTGGAAAAGAAAGCCCATAATCAGGAGCATGAAAAGTAGAAAGTATAAAAGCGGGAAAAATTAGGATATCCATAAAAATCAGTGATGGGATTCATAAAATGAAAGTATGTGAAATAGGACATATTATACCTAAAATGTTTGGTGCGTAAGGTTTACAGAATGCGTTCAAAATGAAGCAACCATCAACTTCACATAGACGGTTGTATGCAGAAGATGTTCTCTATGAGCTGGATGATAACAATGACTCAAAACCCCAATATGCAAAAAAAAAAAAAAAAAGGAATCAAAGTATATCACTACAGAAAGCCAACAAACCATGAAAGAGAGCAAGGTAAGGGTCAGAGAAAAACTACAATAACACCGCAAAAAAAGTAACAAAATGGCAACAAATGCATATCAATAGTTACTCTGAATGTAAAGGGACTAAATATTCTAATCAAAAGAGATAGGGTGATGTAAAGGATAAATACGACCCAGGTAAATGCTCCTTACCCACGCAGGGACACCTACAGAGGGAACTGAGCAGATGGAGAAATAATCAAATAGATGTGAAAAGAAAGTCACCGGTAGCAATATATTGGACAAGATGGACTTCAGAGCAAAGCCTGTAACAAGAGACAAAGAAGGACAAGATATAATAATAAAGGTGACAATCCAACAAGTGGATGTAACAGTTGTAAATATTTATGCACCCGATGTAGGAACCCCCAACTACCAACAACAGTTAATAACAAATAATTGACAGTTAATGCAATAATGGTAGGGGACTGTCACACCCCACCTACAACAACAAATCATCTGAACAGGAAACCAGCAGCTTCAAATGACAGACTGGACCAGGTGGATGTGACAGATACATTCAGAGCATTACATCCTTAAAGAACAGAATATGCATTTTTTCCAAGTGCACAAGGAACTCGCTCCAGAACACATCACATATGTGGCCATAAAACAGGTCTCAAGAAATTCAAAGAGCTTGAAGTCATACCATTGTGTTCTCTGAACACAGTGTTATGAAACTAGAAATCAACTACAAGAAAAAACCTGGAAAGATCACCAACACATGGAGGTTAAGTAACATGCTACTGAAAACTATGAACAGGTCAACCAAGACATCAAAGAATAAAAAATTACATATGCTTCTGGGGTCATGTCTGCCAGTACAGAGGGCCTGGGCATCCTAAGAGACATGGCTGGTACAGTGTTCCTGACGGCCCACCACTGACACAGCCACACTCCAGGCAGATACTGGATTGGGAAGCACCTGTGTCATGAACTGTGTCTTTCAGTGTGCAGCAAAACACGATCCGTAGCCTGGGGACAGAGGCAGAGGACCATTACTGGCTGGGTACACCCTCCCTCATGGCAGAACAAGAATATGGCCTCACCACCAACCATGTGGTGTGGTGATGCTTTCAAGGCCATTGATGGGGCCAACGTATCCAAGTTCTCCACCCCTGCCACTCCGGATTTGTGGGAAGACAAGCTCGACCGTCTCAATGCCACCAAGAAGTGGCCCTAATCTGGAGCCACCCCCTTCCAATTTTATGGATCATGGGGCTGCCATCTCTTGACCAGATTTGGGAATTGAAAAACTTCCAGTGGGGAAAGGAGCCTTTGGACTGAAGTCCCCACAAAACAGCAAACATGAGCACAGTGGTCTGCACTCTGAACATCAGGGGCTCCACACACTTTCAAAGCCTAATCACCATCATATTGTTTCATTTTCCTTTACCCTAAACATAAATGAAAAAAAAATGAGCTTTTTTTCAGTTAAACATGTTGCTAAAAACAGCCTCTTCTTTTGGGATTGCTACTAAAAGTAGACATGTAAGTGAAGTAAAAGATATTCATCAGAATGGTGGCAGGATGTTGTATTTTAAAAACCTCTTTGTGGGATGTAGTTAAGGCACCTTGCAGTCCACAAGTTGAAGATGTTTGTTTTTTCAAATTACCTTTTTTCCAAATAGAATAAAAATAGTCAAGCTCTGTGCATGTATTACCAAATATAGCAATCCCATCACTTGGGACTATTTTACATGTGAGGAAACATATACGAAACTTGCCCAAAATCACACTCTCAGTAATGAGTGTGACTTGGATCTCAATGTCTGTATAATCTAGAAATCGTAAGCGCTATGTATATATTTAATAGAACATCTTCAAAATGCATAAAAATTCAATTCCCATCACCCACAGATGAGATCATTCTTTCATATATATTTTTCATTTAGTCTTTTTATATGTAGATGCTTTTTAACATATTAAGGCTATATGGATAAAAAGAATTTAGAGCTAAAACCTGGAACATTTAAAGATTGTGATGCATATTACCAATGGCCTTCCAAAAAGATAATAGAACAGCAAGGAACAGCAAGGCTAATGGAGGAGCATGCCAATCTCATCTGCCCGCATGGAATGCTCTCTTTATTAATAAAGGACTCATGATTCACGTTGAAATATCTGCCATTATTATATATAGTCTGAGGTACTGACGTTATTTTTTGATTCACTGCACCTAAAGGCCCTGTCACAGGACAGCTGAATGTTTAACCAAGCTGAACTCTTATTAATATGGCCTTCTTAGGTGTTGTATATATATACTTTTATAGCTCACAGCAATGTCTCTGGGACATATAAGCAATTTAGTATCTCTGATCTTCTGTTCTCATGCCTCCTGCTGCTGTATAGGGGACAGGTGAAGGAAGGGGGCTCAGGGCACCTGTCGAAAACCATCACTACTTATGTTGTGCTGATCACCATGTCATCCAAACTTGGACTCTCGGGTTTGAAAAGGTAATGGTTAACTTGATAAAGTCATGGGTCTGAGGATATGGAAAGCAGTTCATGAGAAGAGGGGCCTTTTCATGTATAGCTATTTAATTTCTATAACACTCTTGTGAACTAGCTATTCCCACTCCCCAGGATAGAAACAGAAGCTCAGAAACATCAATAGCCATCCCATGTTCACACAGTTAACAAATGGTAAAGGGAGAGCTCAAGACTAGACTTATCTAAAGACCATGTTCATTTTAATATAGTTACTAGCTGCTGTAAATAAAAGATGGTAACTTTAATCTCTTGCCCAAAGCAGTGTTGTTAAAACATTCAACTTTTCTCCCTGCAACTATCGGCAGAGCTCATTGTCACTCAGCTATTTATAATTCCATCTGTGATAAAAATATATCTCTGCCAAAAACAACAATCACAACAAAATTACACAGAAAACACTGAAAATGGAAACAACAGTCTAAAATCTTTGAGATGCATCAAAAGCTGTGCTAAGAGGGACATTTATAGCAATACAGGCTTATCTCAAGAAGAAAAATCTCAAACAACCTATACTTACACTTAAAGGAGTTAGGAAAAGAACCACCAAACTCCAAACCCAGCAAGAGGAAAGAAATAAAAAATAAATGATAAACTGAAAAACAATAGATCAGATCAATGAAACCAGGAGTTGATTCTTTGAAAAAATCAACAAGATTGATACACTTCTAATCAGACTCATAAAAAAGACTGAAATGTAATCAGAAATCAAAGAGGAGAATTAACAGCCAATATGCAGAAACAGAAATAATTGAAAATTTGTGAAAAATTATATGCCAACAAATTGGACCATTGAAATGAAATGTATAATTTCCTAGAAACATATGACCTACCAAAATTGAAGCAGGAAGAAACATACAATCTGATCAACCCAATTACCAGCCATGAAATCGAATCACTAAAATCCCTAACCAACTGAAGACGGGGAGCAAATAACTTCACAGGTGAATTCTACCAAACATCTAAAGAATTAAGAGCTATTATTCTCAAACTATTTAATAGAAAGATTTTGTTGCCAAAACTAGAACACCACACAAAAAACAATCACACAACCACACAAAAAGAACTACAGGGCACAATCTCGGATGAACAGAGATGCAAAAATCCTCCACCAAATGCTAGCAAACTGAATCCAAGAATAAATTAAAAAAAAAATTCACCATGATCACATGGGATTTATTCCTGGGATACAAGGGTGGTTCAAAATTCACAAAATCAACATGATACATCACATCAACAAGAGGATAAAAATCACATGATCATTTCAGTAGATTCAGAAAAAGCATATGACAATGTACAACATCCATTCATGATATAAGTTTAAAAAAGCCCTCCACAAAGTAGGTCGAGAGGGAACATATTTCAGTGTAATAAAAGCCATATAGGAATAACCCCCAGTTAACATCATACTCAACAGAGGATTCCCCTAAGGCCAGGAACAAGACAAGGATGTCTACTCTCACCATTTTTATTCAACATAGTAGTAGAAGTCCTAGCCACAGCAATCAGACAGCAAAAAGAAAAGGCATCCAAATTGGTAAGAAAGAAGTTGAACTCCACTATTTGCAGATGACATAGTATTATATATGGAAAACCCTAAAGATTCCACCAAAAAAAGTACTAGAACTAATTGGCAAATTTAGTAAAGTCACAGGATACAAGATCAAGGTACTGAAATCTGTTGCACTTCCATGCACTAAGTACAGAAGAATAAGAAAAAAACTGTATTTATAATTACAACAAATAAAAATACCTAGGAATAAATAAAAAAGGTGAAAAACCTATACTCTGAAAACACTCAAACTTCGATGGAAGAAACTGAGTATGACCAAAAAAAAAAAAAAAAAAAGAAAATGTTCCATGCTCATGGGTTGGAAGAAGAAATATTGTTAATGTCTACACTATCCAAAACAATCTACAGATTTAATGCACTCTCTATCAAAATACCAACAGTGTTGATACAAAAGTTAGGTATTCATCCTTTTTGATGGAGGCATAATACTCCATTGTATATATGGCCCATACCTTCTTTATCCATTCGTCTGTTGAAGGGCATTTCATCTCTTTCCACAGTTTGGCAACTGTGGCCAGTGTGGTGTGGTGCACAAACATTGAATCTTGGAACACAGAAAAAATAAAATAAAATTAAAAAAAATACCAATAGTGTTTTTCACAGAAGCAGAACAAACACTTCTAAATATGTATGGAACCACAAAAGACCTTGAGTAACAACACAGTCTTGAAAAAGAAAAGAAAAACTGGAGGGATCACAATTCCAGACTTCAACTTATGTTCCAAAGCTGTAGTGACTAGAACAATATGGTACTGGCACAAAAACAGACACATAGATTAATAGAACAGAAAACCCAGAAATAAACCCTAAATTATATGCTCAATTAATCTTGAACAATGGAGGAAAGAATATCCAATGGGGGATGAGAGTCTATGCAACAAAGTGTTGCAAACACTGGACAGCTACATGGAAAAGAACAAAATCACTTTCCAACATCGTATACAAGAATTTTAAAAAATGGGTTCAAGACCTAAATGTGAGACCTGAAACCACAAAAATCTTGGAAGAAAGCACAAGCAGTAATTTCTTCAACATTAGCTATAGAAATATTTTTCTAGATGCCTTCTGAGGCAAGGAAAATGAAAGCAAAAACTATTAGGACTACATCAAAATAAAAAGTTTCTGCACAGTGAAGGAAACAATCAACAGAAGGCAAAGTACTGGATGGGAGAAGATATTTGCAAATGGCATGTCTGATAAAGGGTTAGTATCCAAAATAAATAAAGAATGGCTACAACTCAGCACCTACAAAATCAACAATAAAAACGGGAAAAAGACAGATTTCTCTGTCCAGATGGCCAAGAGACACATGAAAAGATGCTCAATATCCAACATCACTCATCAGGGAAATACCACAATCAAATACTACAAATCCAAACCACAATGAGCTATCACTTCACACTGGTCAGGATGGTTAATATCAAAAAGATAAACATGTTGGTGAGGATGTGAAGAAAAGGAAGCTCTTGTGTACCATTGGTGGAAATGTAAACTATTGCATCTACCATGGAAAACAATATAGAAGTCTATCAAAAATGTAAAAATAGAGTTATCATACAGTCCAGCAATTCTACTTCTGAGTATTCATCTAAAGAAAATGAGATCAGTTTGAAGAGATCTATGCCATCCTATGTTCATGGCAGTGTTATTAACAATAGCAAAAATATGGAAGCAACCTCGATGCCCATCCAAAGAAGCTGATGTAGTATCTGTAGATGTATACACACACACACACACACACAGAGAGAGAGAGAGAGAGAGAGAGAGAAATATTCAACCGTAAAGAAAAAAACAAGCATCCAACTTTTTCTGGTGACAGATGGTAACTAAACTTATTGCCGGAATCATTTTGTAATGTATAAAAATATCATCATGAGGGGAGCCAGGGAAAATGGTAGAGTAGGAAGACCCTAAACTCACATTGTCCCATGGACACACCTAGATAGCAGCCTCACCTCAGTGCAACTAACCTAGAAAATGACCTCACCCTGGCACAACAGGCACAGTTAACCAAAGAGAGGAGCCACATTAAAAAGTGTAGGAGGGGTGAAGATGCCATCAGAAACCATACTCCTGGGAGCACCTGGGTGGCTCAGTGGATTAAGCCTCTGCCTTCAGCTCAGGTCATGATCTCAGGGTCCTGGGATTGAGCCCCACATCAGGCTCTTTGCTCAGCAGGGAGCCTGCTTCCCCCTTTCTCTCTGCCTGACTCTCTGCCTGTTTGTGATCTCTCTGTCAAATAAATAAATAAAATCTTAAAAAAAGAAAAGAAAAGAAACAAAACCATACTCCTGGGGAGACTAACCAGAAAAGGGAGAGATATCGTGAACATGGAGAAGCAGACTACACGCCGGGAGGTACCAGACTTTGAAACCTGTACTAGGAAAATAAGTCCTCATCACATTTGGCTTCAAATACCAGAGGGGCTTAAATTTACCCCTATTTACAGCCAGTGGGACTTAACTCTAAGGTATTTTAAAGATTAGAAGGCTCAGCGTTGGGAGAACCAGAGAGTGATAGGAGACAGAGTCCTCGCTGTTAGAGAGAGAGCATAACAAAATCCCACTGTGAAGCAGCATAGGAGAAGCAGTTTTAGAAGTGCCTGGCAAAGAAGGGAAAACTTTATTTACTGATCTCAGAACATGTGCCGGGGGTGGGGGAGCTTTGAGAGACATGTCCAAAACAAAGGAGCTGGTAGGCACCACTTCTCTCCCCCAGCTCCAGCCTAGATGCCTGGATGGCTGCAGGAACCAGCAGGAACCCTGGCCACCTAACTTGTTAACGCCTCCTTTCCACATGTTCTGCTTCAAATCCACCCCATCCAACATACGCCCCCCCCCATCCGCAGGAGTCCCTCCAAAGTGGCACCTGACATGTCTCATTCTGCAAATAGCCTTGATAGTAGAAGGACAGTGACCCCTGACAGCAGCCAGCATTCCAAAGTGATTCTTGTGCCCCTGGGGAGAGGGTAAGGTAGCCATGCACACCAGTTCCATGACAGCACCCACATTGGGCTGGGGGCATATGTCTGGTATGACTTCTCCCCTCCCCACCACACACACCAACGAAAACCTCATGGGATATAGCACAAAGAGGGCTCTGTAGTTTGGGGTCATTGCAACCCCAACATCCAGATTGAGGCAGGCATGTCCTCTGATGGCAGGTCCTGCCCATCAATAAGGGCCTCTCAGGGACAAATGCATCCTTTGAAAATGGGCTGAGGGTAAACATCAGGCCTCACCCAACTGCAAGTCCAACTTGACCCCAGTCTGGCCCTTTGACAATACAGGGACCAAAGCCTGCTGTCAGCAAAAGGGGCCATTGCAGCCAACTGGATGAAGGCAAACATGGCTCAGCCACAACTGTAGGGCACATGCAACACACATAGGAGATACCCCAGAAATACCTGGTCCTGGGGCGCCTGGGTGACTCAGTGGGCTAAGCCTCTGCCTTTGGCCCAGGTCATGATCTCAGGGTCCTGGGATCAAGCCCCTGCATTGGGCCCTCTGCTCAGCAGGGAGTCTGCTTCCCCCCTCCCCCACCTGCCTGCCTCTCTACCTGCTTGTGATCTCTCTCTCTGTCAAATAAATAAATAAAATCTTAAAAACAAAAACAAAAACAACAAATACCTGGTCCTGCTGAGCAGGGAATACTGCACTGTAGGACCTCTTCATAAGGCCACTACTTTCAAAACCAGAAGATGTAGCTGACTTTCCTAACATCTGGAAACAAACACAGAGTGACCAGGAATATGACCAAATTGAAAGACCAGGACAAAACCACAGCACCAGAGCCAAACAAATCAGAAATAACCACTATGCCTGAGAAAGAAGTGGAGGATCTCAGTGACACCTTCAACAGAGACAGAAAATATTTTTTTAAGATTTTATTTATTTATTTGGAGAGAGAGAGATCACAAGTAGAGAAGCAGGCGGGGCAGGAGGTGGTAAGCAGGCTTCCTGCTGAGCAGAGAACCCAAAGCGGGGCTCCATCACAGGACCCTGGGATCATGACCTGAGCCAAAGGCAGAGGCTTAACCCACTGAGCCACCTAGGTGCCCCCAGAAAATATGTAGAACTCAATAACTAGAATGAAAAATACACTAGAGGGAATGAATAATAGACCAGAGGAGGCATAAGAAGAGATCGGTGAGCTGAAGACAGTAATGGGAAGCAACCAAGCTGAATATCAAAAGGAAAAAGAGGAATTTAAGAGAGCTCTATGATGTCAAGCATACAGGGATCCTAGGAGGAGGAGAGAAAAGGGAGCAGGAAATTTATTTGAAGAAGTAATAATTGAAAACTTCCCTGACCTGGGGAAGGAAATAGACATTGTGATTCCAGAGGCACAGAGAGCCTCCTACAAAATCAACCAAATGAGGTCCACAACAAGACATATAGTAATTAAAGTGGCAAAAAAAAAAAGCAGTGATAAAGAGAATTTAAAAAGCACCAAGAATAAAGAGGACACATACAATGGAAACCACATAAGTCTATCAGTGGAGTTTGCAGCAGAAACTTGGCAGGCCATAGGACAGTGGCATAATGTATTCAAAATAATGAAAGGGGAAAACCTGTAGTCAAGGATATCCTATCTACTCATTCAGATAGGAGATAGAGTTTCCCATTCAAAAGCTGAAGGTGTTCATCATCACTAAACCAGCCCTACCATAAACTAAAGGGAATTCTTTGAGAAGAAAGGCCATAATCAGGAGTAAGAAAATTAAGAAAGGAAAAAAAAAGTTATGGGTTAATACAAACAATGAAACTAGTAGATGAACCATTTATAAAACCAATACCAATGGTAAAGCACAAAAACAGTAAAATTAATTGTATCTATAAAAATTATTCACAAAGGGATGCCTGGGTGGCTCAGTGAGTTAAGCATCTGTCTTTGGTTCAGGTCATGATCTCAGGATCCTGGGATCGAGCTCCACATTGGGGCCCCTGCTCAGTGGAGGGTTGGCTTCTCCCTCTTCTTGTGCCTCTCCCCCTGCTCATGCTCACTCACTCACTCTCAAAATCTTTAAAAAGTTATTTACAAAATAAAAGGATATAAAATAGGATATCATACACATAAAATGGGGAATACAAACAGTGCTTTTAGAATGGGCTCCAGCTTAAGTGATCATCAACTTCATATAGACTGCTATATTCATAGGATGTTATACATCAACTTAATGGGAACCACAAGTCAAAAACTTGTGATATGCAAAAAGAAAGAAAGAAAGAAAGAAAGAAAGAAAGAAAGAAAGAAAGAAAGAGAGAAGGAATCCAGTCACTAAAGAAAGCCATCAAACCACAAGGGAAGAGAGCAAGAGAAGGAAGAAAACTACCAAAACCATAAGACAGGTAACAAAATGGTAATGATTACATACCTATCAGTGATTACTTTGAATGTAGGGGAGCCAAACATTCCAATCAAAAGACCTAAGGGGACAGAAGAGATAAAAAAGCAAGACCCATCTATATGCTGCCCACAAGAGACCCGCTAGACCTAACGACTCCTGCAGATTGAAAGTGAAGGGAAACACACCTTCTGCAAATGGAAGGGAAGAGAAAAAGCTGGGGAAGCAATACTTACATCAGACAAAATAGGCTTCAAGACCATAGCAAGAGACAAAAAAGAACACTACATAATGATAGACAATCCATCAAGGAAATCCAACAATTGTAAATATTTATGCATGATATGGGAGCACCCAAATACTTAAAGTAATTATTAACAGACATAAAGGAAGAACTGAGAGTAATGTAAAAATAGTATGGAAATTTAATACTCCACTTATATCGATGGTCAGATCATCTAGACAGAAAATCAACCAATGGTCACCCATTGGAAAAGATGGGTTTAACACATATATTCAGAATATTCCATCAAAAAACAATAGAATGCATTCAAGTGCACATGAAATGTTCTCTAGAAGAGACCACACGTTAGGCCACAAAATCAGTCCCACCAAACTCTAAAAGACTGAAATCCTATCATACAACTTCTCCAATCACATCTGTATGAAACTAGGAATCACAAGAAAAAATCTGGAAAGACCACAAATACATGGAGGCTAAATAACATTCTACTAAACAATAAATCAACCAAGAAATCAAAGAGGAAATCCAAAAAAGAATACATGGAAACCAACAAAAATGAAAACACAATCATCTAAAATCCTTGAGATGCAGCAAAAGCTGTTGAAAGAGGGAAATCTGTAGCCATACACATCTCAAGGAGAAAAATTTCAAACAACCTAACTTTACAGCTAAAGGAGTTAGAAAAAGTCCAGAGCTGGAATAAATATTAGGGCAGAAATACAAGAGACTTAAAAAGCATTTGATTAGATCAGTGAAACTAAGATCTGCTTCTCTGACAAGATCAACAAAACTTTTAAAAGTGCCTGGCAGAGAAGGGAAACTAAGTGAGAAGTGGAGAAATTCCAAAACCACAAAAGTATGAAGGATTTAAGAGAATATTGTAAAAAATTATATACAAACAAGTTGGACAACCTAGAAGAAACGGATAAACTGGTAACTGAATCAGGGATACAAAATTTGAACAGAATGATGACTAGCAATGAAATTCAACCCCAAAACTCCCAAAAACAAAAGTCCAGGACCATGCAGCTTCACAGATCAATGCTACCAAACATTAAAAGAGTTAATACCTATTTTACGCAAGCTTTTCCAAAAAACAGAAGAGGAAGGAAATATTCTAAATTCATTCTATGACGTCAGTGTTACCACATAAAGACACCAGGAAAAAAAAAAAAAAAAAGACCTAAGGCCAGTAAATCTAATGAACAAAGATGTAAAAATCCTCAACAAAATATTAGCAAACTAAAATACTAGCAAATCCTACATACATTTAAAAAAGCGTTCACCACAATCAAGTGGGATTTATCCCAGGGATGAGAATGCAAATGTCACTCAATATTCAGGAAACATTCAACGTGATACATGACATTAGTAGGAGAAATGATGAAAAAAGCATTTTAATAGATATAGAAAAAGAATTTGACAAAGGACACCATCCATTCATGATAAAAACACTCAACAGTATAAGTTTAAAGAGAACATAGTTCAACAAAATAACAGTCATGTGCGGGGGGGATAAAAAAGCCCACAGGAAATATCAGACTCAGAGGGAAAAAACTGAGAGCTTTCCCCCTAAGATCAGCACCAAGACACCAAGGATGGTCACCCTCACCACTTTTCTTCAACACAGTACTGTGGAAGTCCTAGCCACAACAGTCAGATAAGAAAAAGCATCCAAATTGGTAAGGAAGAAGCAAAACTTCCACTATTTGCAGATGACGTGATTCTATGTATAGAAAACCTGGAAGACTCCACCAAAAAACTACCACAAATAATAAATCAGTAACTTTGCAGGACACAGAATATGTTGCACTTCTATATTCTGGCAATAATACCAAAAAAACCAGCCCCATTTGCAAGTGCACCAAACATAATAAAATATCTTGGGGAAAAAACACTTAACCAAGGAAGTGAAACAGCTGTTCTCTGTAAAGATTGATGAAGTGGTGTGAGGACAGAAATTCAAGGTGACACAAATGGAAACATACTCCTTGCCCATGGATTTGGAAAACCAATATTGTTGAAGAGTCCATACTGCCCAAAGCAATCTGCAGATTAAGGACAATCCCTACCAAAATACTAATGACACATTTCACAGAATTAGAATAACTCTAAAATTTCTATGGGGCAAAGACCCCAAATAGCCATAGCAATGTTGACAGGGAACAAAATTGGAGGTATCACAACTCCAGACTTTAAGACAGACTGCACAAAGCTGTAATAACCAAAACAGTATGGTACAGAACACGGACAGACACCTAAATCAAGGGAACAGAGAGCCCAGAAATAAGCTCATGTTTGTTTGTTTGTTTTTAAACTCATGCTTTTATGGTCAATTAATCTATGACAAAGGAGGCAAGAACATACAACGGGATAAGTTCCTTTAACAAATGGTGCTGGGAAAACTGGACCACTTTCTTACAGCATGCAAAAAAAAAAAAAAAAAAACCGACTCAAAGTGGATTAAAGAATTAAATGTGAGACCTGAAACCATAAGAAACCTAGAACAGAGCACAAGGAGTAATTTCTTTAAGATCAGCTATAGAAACATTTCTCTAGGTATGTCTCCTGAGGCAGAGAAAACAAAGGCAAAATTAAACTACTGGGACAATGCTGAAATAAAAAGTTATTTCAGAGTGAGGGAGACCATCAGCAAAGGCAACTTACTGAAGGGGAGAAGATATTTGCAAATAATATATCCATTAAATGGTTGATATCTAAAATGTATAAAGAAATTATGTAACTCCAAAAAATATAATCCGATTAAAAATAAGCAGAGGACCCGAGTAGACATTTTTCCAAAGAGGACCTACAAATGGTAGACATATAAAGAAGATGGTCAACATCCTTCCTCTCCAGGGGAATGCAAATAAAAACCACAATGAGCCATCACCTCACAACTGTCAGAATGCCCCAAATCAAAACTCAAGAGACAAACATTAGCGAGGATGTGGAGAAAAAGGAGCCCCCGTGCACTGTTGGTGGAAGACAGTATGGAGGGGCCTCAAAAAATTTAAAATAGAACTACCCAATGATCCAGTAATTACTAGGTATGTACCCAAAGAAAATGCTAACTGGAAGAGTCCTACACCCCTATGTTTACTGGAGCAGTATTGACAGTAGCCAAGATTAGGAAGCAGCCTGGTGTCCATCAACAGATGAACAAAGAAAACGTGAGGTGGGTGGGTGTGTCTACACATGGTGGAACATTTCCTAGCCACGAAACCAAATCGTCATTTGCAACATGGATGGATCTAGAGGATACAATACAAAGTGCCATCAGAGGAAAACAGATACCATATGATTTCATTTATATGTGGAATTTAAGAAAATGGACCTCCCCCCCCAAAAAAAAAAGATTCCCATAGAGAACTGGTGGGTCCTGGTGGAGAAGGGATGGGAGAACAAGGTGAAGGAGATTAAGAGTACACTTACTGTCAGTCGTTAGGCATCTGCCTTCGGCTCAGGTCATGATCCCGGGGTCCTGGGATCGAGCCCCACATCGGGCTCCCTGCTTGATGGGAAGCCTGCTTCTCCCTCTCCCACTCCCTTGACTTGTGTTCCCTCTCTTGCTGTTTCTCTGTCAAATAAATAAATAAATTTTTTTTTAAAAAAAGAGTACACTTACCATAATGAGCACTGAGTAATGCATTATATTGTAATACACTGTATTGTCTTTACATATATTGTACACCTGAAACTAACAGAACACTGTATGTTAATTTTACTTGAATGAAAAATTGAATTACTATGATGTACCCTTGAAACTAATAAGATAGCCCATGGAGTTTTTCTACTGCAATTTTTTTTTTAATTAAAAAATTTTTCCAAAGTCAACAAGTAAAAAAACACAAGACCCCAGTTACTTTTGAATTTTAGTTGAACAATGACTTCTTTTCCAGTGTTACTTGAGCCCCATTATCGCATGGAACTTAAAGAATATTGTTTTTCCAGTTATAAAATTCAGCACCACACCACCATCATCACCATCATCTCCAGGGGTCCCGTTCTCCTATGTTGCCCCAGTTGGGACTTGGGGTCACCTGAGGTGCCACGCATTTTAGTTATATTTTCACTATGTGCCTATGCCCCCTGCAATCCCATGGCCATAGGTGGGTAAGTGACCTTGACTCCAGCAGGGTTGAGAGTCAGGGGTCAGGGAGAGCCAGCTGGGGGCTGCTGAGGATGGTAACCGAGGAACGACTGACCACCACTCCTTGAGCAGCCATTCCCTACCTTGTGCAGAGAGAGCAGAGAGAGGAGGTAGGGTGAGCCAGCCCCTTAATCTGATTCCAGTTCTTTCCTGGAGCAGGCTGTGTGCCTGTCTTAGGTGTCTCCTAAACATAGCCTTTTGGTTAAAACCCTCTTTAATCACTTAAGCCATTCTAGCTGGTTAATATCACTTGCGACCAAAGGAATCTTTTTTAGCAATACAAGGACCCCTGGAAAAAAAGTGCTACAGAATCCCATTTAAATTTGGAACATATTTTTGATTGAATCTAATCCAAACTATGTAAAGTCAGCTCCTTCCTTATGCCTATGGATCACATCAGCTGTTTAGCCCGAAACTCCATGGGACTCCTATTCTCCAGAAATGCTCTCAAGAGTCACCTGGGGGACAGCAGCATAATTTGAGAGGTGGAAAGCAGGACATCAGAACTCTAAAGGTCTGCTTCTGATTGCCACCAGGATGGAGAGCGTCATGCAGATGGTGGCGGAGCTGGCCTGGGACTCCATTCTCCTGACCCCACTGCTGTCTGCAGGCTTTTCCCCTACGTGGCATCCTCAAGGCTCCCTGTCTCTACCGTTGGTGACATCAGAGGTCATTGTTCAAGTGCCGAGAGGGAAGCTTCTGCTTTAGGGACGAGGTTCTCCACGGAGAGAATTCAAGTCGTCTTGCTTCCAAGGATAGACCGTTAAATTCCAGAGTCATTAACTTACCTTCCTACTTTTGGAAACTGCCCATCTGCTCTCTCCCTAGGGGCAAGCCATTGTCTTCTCTTGCCTGGACCACTCCAAAGGGCTCCTAACGGGTCTCTCTGCTGTCACGTCGGGGACCTGTCTGCTCCATCTGTTATCCTGATTTAAGCCAGCATTGCCTTTAAAAACGGATGTGACCAGCCCTGTGGTGCATCAGGACAATGGATTATTCAGCAATAAAAATGAGCTGTCAGATCACCGATGGGGGAAAACTTAAATGTGTATCATAGGGGCTTCTGGGCAGATTCATCCATTAAATGCCCAACCTGATATCAGCTCAGGTCTTGATGTCAGGGTTGTGAGTTCAAGCCCCGTATTGGAGTCCAGGCTGGGTGGGGAAATCACTTGGAAAAAAGATAGATATGTCTTGTTAGGGGACCAAAGCCAGCTTAAGGAGGCTACGTTCCATAGGAATCCAACTACAGGACATTCTGGAAAGAGTAAAACTAAAAACCATGAAAGCAGCTTCCAGGGTCTGGGAGGCAAGGGGGAGGAGATGCATGGCAGGGGGGCTCCAGGGCCTGAAAACTGTTCCAGATGATCTGTTCGGCAGAAGCCACAGAACAAGCAGCACCCAGGTGAGCCCCGACATACTCCTTGGACCCCAGGCAGCACCGTATCAACACTGGCTCACCGGCTGGTGCAGACGTCTACACCGAAGCAGGAGGTTAACAAGAGCAGGGAGGGAGGGGATACGGGGATTGTCTACCATCTGCTCAGTTTCTCTGTAACCCTAACACCGCTCTCAGAAATTAAGGTTTTCTGTCATTTACAGACGATGAAAGAGGATTCAGCCTTCAAAAGGAGGGAAATGGAGGGGAGACAAGATGGCGGGGAAATAGGAGGAGGCGCCTTTTCAACCTGTACCCTAAAGTGAGCTGATTACCTACCGAAGAACTCCGATCACCCATGAAATCAGCCTGAGATCAGACTTATACACGTCTGGAACTCTACAGGGGCAGAAGATGCCAGTGGGCAGGTCAAGTAGAGTGGGAATGGTGACTGATATCGGAAGATCAACAAAAGGGGGAGGGAGCCACCAGAGGTGACTGGTTGGAAAGTAATACCCCTAATATGAGCGGGAGTGCCCTGCGTCTGGGGACCAGCATTAACTTGGAGACTGGTTGAAAGCACTTCAAAAGAGCAAAGGATCGTGGCGGGGGCGGGGGGGGGGGTTGTGGGAATCGGGGCAGCTAGGGACAGGGGCTTAAGTCGCCGGTCCCAGGACGGCCTCCCCTGGTGCTGAGCCAGAGAGAGTGCGGTGGAGAAACCAGGTCTTGGTCCTTAAGCTGCCAGCGCACCCAAGAACGCGTGGAGTCCGGCTCCTGTGAGGGGCTGGGAGCCACGCCAGACGGCAGAATGCGCGAGCCCTGCTATACAGCCTGAGATGCGTGCGCCCCTCATTCTCCCCTGAAAGAGGTACACAAAGGCCCAGCCGCGAGCCCTGCTATACAGCCTGAGATGCGTGCGCCCCTCATTCTCCCCTGAAAGAGGTACACAAAGGCCCAGCCGGCGCTCTTTGACCCACGCCATTGTTTCAGAGCCTGAGACGTGCGCCCCAAACTTGCCCCTGAAAGAGGTGCAGGAAGGCCCAGCCTGGTGCTTTCCAACCTGCGCCTGGTTCTCAGAGCCTGAAACGCGTGCGCGACCCACAGCCTCCCCTGAAAGAGGTGCGCGCAAGCTGGGCGCTCTTAGACCCAGAAAGACCAGGCCCTCCCAGCCTGGGCCAGCAGGAAAATCTCAGTGTGCGATCGCTGCTTGGAACCTCTCTGGTGGTCTGGAGCTGCCCAGACAGCCGCCGCTGTCATGGTTTTGGGTACAAGCAAAAGATCCTGCATCCCCAGGGACCGCGACTTGGAACCTGCTGTGCCAGCAGCCAAGGGGGAACTTATTTGGGCTCTGCAGCCAGACTGAGGCTTCTCTCTGAGAGGGAGGTCAGGGTGCAGTTTGTTTTCCACTAAAACTACAAAAACCATCAAAAGCGGTAAAGGTGAGAGGAAAAAAAAAAGTGAACAAACATAAAAACCTCCAGAACACAAAAGCCTGAAAAAACCCAGTTTCCTCAGAGCTCACCCCCTTGAGGGGGGCGGGGGGACTTAACTCAGGGAACATCATTGACTGAAAACCCACGTGGCAGGCCCCTCCCCCAGAAAACCAACCAAGAAAGGGAAAAAAAAAAAAAAAAGACTACAAGAGAACAACCACCACTACTTCATAGGACAACTTTTATTTTAACTCATTCCCACTATTCTGGTTCATTTTTTTTTTATATAGATAATTTTTAACCTATTTACCATCACAGTGAGATGTCCAGTACATCAAATTCCATAATAACCTTCTAACCTGAACTTTTTGATACATACACCTGTGTTTTTCTTTTGGATTTCTATTTTTTGAATTTTTTTTAAATTTTAGTTTAGTCTAGTTTATTCCTTTTTATTTTTATTTTCTAATATTCATATAGAGTTAAACTTCAAAGTAATCCCCTTTCCCCAATCAATACTAGCCCTATAGGTAAACCAATTTTTAATCCCCCTTTATCTTAGGAAAGCTGAGTCATTTAACAAAGATATCAAGATACATCCAGGAAGAATCAAAACAACCTTCCTCGCCCACACTGAGAACTGATAACCACTCTCCCATCTTTTTCTTCCACCATTGTTCCCATGTTTTTGTGTTTGTCCTGATAGTATATAAGTCTTACACTTGGGGTTCTTTTTGTTGAGGTTCTTCTTTTATTTGCATATATATATTTTTTCTCTTGTCATATACTTTTATCAGGCTTTGTGTTTGTCTGTTTTTGTTTGCATACTTCATAAATCTTACCTTGGGGCCCATTTGAGCTGAACCTTCTCTTTCATCTTCCCTTTCTATCCTGTCTCTCTCTCTTTCTCTTTTTTTTTTCCTTTTTTTCTTTTTCTTTTCTTTTGTCTCTCGTATGGGTGGGGAATCCTGATTCCTCAGAAGTGTTCCAGGGTGCACCTTGACTGCACCACGGTGAATACAACCAGTTACATCTGTTCAGTCATCTCTCACCGAAATGACTAGGAGGAGAAATGCCCAACAGAAGAAAAATACAGAGGATGGACCTTCTGCAACAGAGGTAACGGCTATCAACATAGACAACATGTCAGAAAGAAAATTCAGGCTAACAATTATCCAGGCAATAGCTAGGTTGGAGAAAGCCATGGATGACCAAACAGAATTGATTAGGGCCGAGCTGAAAGCGACCAGAGATGATGTTCACAATGTTAGGGCGGAGCTAAAAGCTACCAGGGCTGAGGTTCACAATGCTCTCAATGAGTTCCAATCTAATCTAAGTTCTCTCAAAGCTAAGGTAACTGAGACAGAAGATAGAATTGGTGATCTGGAAGACAAACAGATAGAGAGAAAGGATCAGGAGGAAGCCTGGAACAAACAGCTTAGAAACCACGAAAACAGAATCAGGGAAATAAATGATGCCATGAAATGTTCCAACGTCAGAATTATCGGAATCCCTGAAGGTGAGGAGAAAGAAAGAAGTCTAGAAGATATAGTGGAACAAGTTCTTCATGAAAATTTTCCCAATCTCGTGAATGGAACCAGCGTTCATGTACTAGAGGCTGAAAGGTCTCCACCCAAGATTATACATTCCAAAAAAACACCAAGACACCTGATAGTCAAATTGAGGAATCATAATTGTAGGTATAATCTCTTGAAAGCCCCTAGGACAAAGAGGCTCCTTACTTACAGAGGAAAGCCCATCAGAATAACGTCAGACCTGTCCACAGAGACCTGGCAAGCCAGAAAGGGGTGGCAAGATATATTCAGGGCATTAAATGAGAAGAACATGCAGCCAAGAATACTTTATCCAGCAAGACTGACATTCAAAATGGATGGAGAGATAAAGAGTTTCCCAGACCGGCAAGGCTTAAAAGACTACGCAACCACCAAGCCGACACTACAGGAAATATTAAGGGGGGTTCTATAAAAGAGGAAAAATCCTAAGAATAGCATTGAACAGAAATAAAGAGACCATCTACAGAAAGAAAGACTTCAAAGGTAACATGATGTCAATAAAAATGTATCTATCAATAATCACTCTCAATGTGAATGGCCTAAATGTGCCCATAAAATGGCACAGGGTTGCAGATTGGATAAAACGACAGGACCCATCCATATGTTGTCTACAAGAGACCCATTCTGAACCTAAAGATACAGCCATACCATTGGGCCTCAAAAGAAGGCTGGGGTAGTGATTCTCATATCAGATAAATTAGATTTTAAACTAAAGACTGTAGTCAGAGATACAGAAGGACACTACATCATTCTTAAAGGGACTATCCACCAAGATGATCTAACAATTGTAAATATCTATGCCCCCAATATGGGAACAGCCAATTACTGTTAATCAAGATAAAGAGTCATATTGATATGAATACATTAATAGTAGGAGATCTTAACAGGCCTCTCTCAGAAATAGACAGATCGTTGAAGCAGAAAATCAATAAAGAAACAAGAGCATTGAATGACACATTGGACCAGATGGACCTCATAGATATATACAGAACATTCCACCCTAAAACAACAGAATACTCATTCTTCTCAAGTGCACATGGAACCTTCTCCAGGATAGAACACATACTGGGTCACAAATCAGGACTCAACTGATACCAAAAGACTGAGATTATTCCCTGCATATTCTCAGATCACAATGCTTTGAAACTGGAGCTCAATCACAAGGAAAAGTTCCGAAGGAACTCAAATACCTGGAATCTAAAGCCCACCTTGCTTAAGAATGCTTGGATCAACCAGGAGATCAAAGAAGAACTGAAAAAATTCATGGAAACCATATTCTTCAAGGACTTGTATCCACAATACAAAAAGAGCTCTCAAGTAAGAGATCTCCAAGAGCACTATGCTAAGAGAAAAAAGCCAATCTCCAAAGGTTATTGTATGATTCCATGTATGATATTCTCAAAGTTTTGAAATTATAGCCATAGAAAACAGATCAGTAGTAATTACAGGTTAGAGCTGAGGGAGGAGTGTGACTGCTGAAGGGTAGCACAAGGTGGTTTATTTGTGGTGATGAAACAGTTCTGCATCCTGATTTTCATGATGTATATTCAAATCCACGGATGCAATAAAATTTTGTAGAACAACACATGGAAAAAGTGCATGTAAAGATTAGTGAAATCCTAATTTAGTGTATGCCTGAGTTGCTAGTATTATGTCAATGTCAATTTCCTGGTTTTAACAATGTACTATGGTTATGTATGATATTGTCATCAGGGGAATCTAAGTGAAGGGTATTCGGGAATTCTCTGTACTATTTTTAAAATGTCTTGTGATTCTTAAAGTATTTCTAAATAAAATGTTACGTTAAAGAAAAAAAAAAATTCATGGAAACCAATGAGAATGAAGACACTTCGGTCCAAAACCTATGGGATACAGCCAATGTGGTCCTAAGGGGGAAATACATAGCCATCCAAGCCTCTCTCAAAAATATTGAAAAATCCAGAACACAGCAGTGGTCTCTACACCTTAAAAAACTGGAGAAGCAACAACAAATCAACTCCACACACAAGAAGGGAAATAATCAAGATTAGAGCTGAGATCAATAAGGTAGAAATCAGAGATACAGTAGAACATATCAATGAAACTAGAAGCTGGTTTTTTGAAAGAATCAATAAGATCCATAAAACATTGGCCACACTAATCCAAAAGAAAAGAGAGAAAGTCCAAATTCATAAAATTATGAATGAAAAGGGAGAGATCACAACTAACACCAAGGAAATAGAAACAATCATCAGAAGTTATTATCAACAGTTATATGCCAATAAGCTAAGCAACCCAGATGAAATGGATGCATTCCTGGAAAACTATAAACTCCCAAAATTGAACCAGGAAGAAATTGACAACCTGAATAGACTGATATCTAGTAACGAGATTGAAGCGGTGATCAAAAACCTCCCAGAAAACAAGAGCCAAGGACCTGACGGATTCCCTGGGGAATTCCACCAAACTTTCAAAGAAGAAATAACACCTGTTCTCCTGAAGCTGTTTCAAAAAATTGAAGCAGAAGGAAAACTTCCAGACTCTTTCTATGAAGCCAGCATTACTCTGATCCTCAAATCAGGCAAAGACCCTACCACAAAGGAGAATTTCAGACCAATATCACTGATGAATATGGATGCTAAGATTCTCAACAAGATCCTAGCAAACAGGATCCAATAGCACATTAAAAAGATTATCCACCATGACCAGGTGGGATTCATCCCTGGGCTACAAGGATGGTTCAACATTCACAAATCAATCAATGTAATACAACAAATTAATATGAGAAGAAAGAAGAACCACATGGTCCTCTCAATTGATGCAGAAAAAGCATTTGACAAAATCCAGCATCCGTTCCTGATTAAAATGATTCAAAGTATAGGGATAGAGGGAACATTCCTGAACTTCATAAAAATCTATCTATGAAAGACCCACAGCAAATATCATCCTCAATGGGAAAAAGCTTGCAGCCTTCCCATTGAGATCAGGAACATGACAAGGATGCCCACTTTCACCACTCTTTTTCAACATAGTATTAGAAGTCCTAGCAACAGCAATCAGACAACAAAGAGAAATAAAAGGTATCCAAATTGGCAATGAAGAAGTCAAACTCTCTCTCTTCGCAGATGACATGATTCTTTATATGGAAAACCCAAAAGACTCCACCCCCAAACTACTAGAACTCATACAGCAATTCAGCAACGCGGCAGGATACAAAGTCAATGTGCAGAAATCAGTGGCTTTCTTATACACTAACAATGAAAATACAGAAAGGGAAATTAGAGAATCGATTCCATTTACTATAGCACCAAGAACCATAAGATACCTGGAAATAAACCTAACCAAAGAGGTAAAGGATCTGTATTCAAGGAACTACAGAACACTCATGAAAGGAATTGAAGAAGACACAAGAAGATGGAAGACCATTCCATGCTCTTGGATCAGAAGAATAAACATTGTTAAAATGTCTATACTGCCTAGAGCAATCTATACTTTTAATGCCATCCCAATCAAAATTCCACTGGTTTTCTTCAAAGAGCTGGAGCAAATCCAAAAATTTCTGTGGAACCAGAAGAGACCCCGAATCGCTAAGGAAATGTTGAAAAACAAAAATAAAACTGGGGACATCACGTTACCTGATTTCAAGCTTTACTACAAAGCTGTGATCACCAAGACAACATGGTACTGGCATAAAAACAGATACCTAGACCAGTGGAACAGAGTAGAGAGCCCAGATATGGACCCTCAACTCTATGGGCAAATAATCGACAATACAGGAAAAAATATACAGTGGAAAAAGGACAGTCTCTTTAATAAATGGTGCTGGGAAAACTGGACAGCTATATGTAGAAGAATGAAACTCAACCATTCTCTTACACCGTACACAAAGATAAACTCAAAATGGATAAAAGACCTCAATGTGAGACAGGAATCCATCAGAATCCTAGAGGAGAACATAGGCAGTAATCTCTTCGATATCAGCCACAGCAACTTCTTTCAAGATATGTCTCCAAAGGCAAAGGAAATAAAAGTGAAAATAAACTTTTGGGACTTCATCAAAATCATTTTCCTTTGCACAGCAAAGGAAACAGTCAAGAAAACAAAGAGGCAACCCACGGAATGGGAGAAGATATTTGCAAATGACAGTACAGACAAAAGGTTAATATCCAGGATCTATAAAGAACTCCTCAAACTCAACACACACAAAACAGATAATCACATCAAAAAATGGGCAGAAGATATGAACAGACACTTCTCCAATAAAGACATACAAATGAAAAGACATACAAATTAGACACATGAAAAAATGTTCATCATCACTAGCCCTCAGGTTCAAATCAAAACCACATTGAGATATCACCCTACACCAGTTAGAATGGCCAAAATTAGCAAGACAGGAAACAACATGTGTTGGAGGGGATGTGGAGAAAGGGGAACCCTCTTCCACTGTTGGTGGGAATGCAAGTTGGTGCAGCCACTTTGAAGAACAGTGTGGAGATTCCTCAAGAAATTAAAAATAGAACTTCCCTATGACCCTGCAATTGCACTATTGGGTATTTACCCCAAAGATACAGATGTAGTGAAAAGAAGGGCCATCTGTACCCCAATGTTCATAGCAGCAATGGCCACAGTCGCCAAACTGTGGAAAGAACCAAGATGCCCTTCAACAGACAAATGGATAAAGACGATGTGGTCCATATATACTATGGAGTATTATGTCTCCATCAGAAAGGATAAATACCCAACTTTTGTAGCAACATGGACAGCACTGGAAGAGATTCTGCTGAGTGAAATAAGTCAAGCAGAGAGAGTCAATTATCATATGGTTTCACTTACTTGTGGAGCATAACAAATAGCATGGAGGACAAGGGGAGATAGAGAGGAGAAGGGAGTTGGGGGAAGTTGGAAGGGGAGGTGAACCATGAGAGACTATGGACTCTGAAAAACAATCTGAGGGTTTTGAAGAGGTGGGGGGTGAGAGGTCGGGGTACCAGGTGGTGGGTTTTATAGAGGGAACACAGACTGGGAAGAAGGGGGACCCAGTTCTCCAGGGAAAGTGGAGCAGCCACCAGCAGAATGTGGGGGAATTTACTGAGTGAACCAAAAAGCAGACATTCCTAAGTGCATCCAGTTTCCCACTTTAAGATTTTCTTTCTCATGTGTTGGTCCACAGGAGTGCAGAGCTCTAATTTGGAGCTCTAATTTGGGCTGTTCATACAGGTTTGAGGTCCATGAACCAATTCCACTCTGCCTCATACGGGCTGGGGGCCCAGGTGGGGGGTGGTTCTCCAAAATGGAAAATATAAAAGGAACATTGTAGAGCCAGGTATAAAGACCAAAGTGGTTGCTATTGGCCCCAAAAGTTGCCTAAGGCACAGCCCTCTTGTTCCTGGTCACTAGCTGATAACTAAAAACTCCTTGCATGAGACCCTATGTCCATAGTCACCTTGTTTCCACCATTGGCTCATTTCCAGGAGCCGCAACCACTGGGAGCAGGAAAGGATGGATGTTAGCTGGTCACCGCTTTGTCCAGCGCTGGTGTCCCCTCCACCGCAGCCAAGCTCTGTGGCCAGCCAGCCAGCCATGGCGTCCGAGGCTGCATGAAGCACAGGGCTCACTAATTTAAAAACATAAAAAAATTTAAAAAAATGTTTTAGGTTCACAGCAAAAACCAAGGGGAAGGTTCAGAGATCGCCCATATCCTTTCCAATCCCACACACGCACAGCCGTCCCCACAGTCAACATGCCCATCGGCTGGAACGTCTGTTGGAACTGACAGACCTACATTGACACGTCATCACCCAGACTCCGAGGTTTACATCAGGGATTGCTCTTGGGGGTGGCCCTACAATGACAGGTACCCACCATTACAGACCTCGTACAGAGTGGTTGCGCGGTGTTCAGAGTCCCGTGCTCACCTCTCTGTCCCCCCCACCCCTAACACACACACACTGACACACACACACCCCGGCAACTGCTGGCCTTTTCACCGTGTCCATAGTCGTGTCTTTCCTAGAACGTCCTATCACCACAATCACGCACTCTGCAGCCTCTTGGAATGGGCTGCTTTCATGGAATAACAGGCGTTTAAAGTTGCTCTGGCTTCTTGTGGCTTGATAAGCTCGTTCCCGTTCAGCCCAGAACGAAATCCACCTATCTGGGGGTTCCGCCATTTATGTGCCTCCCAGAGGACATCTGGGTTGCTTCCAGATGTCCTGAGCTATGAGTCGTGCGCAGGTTTTGTGAACACCTGAGCTTGACCCTTTGAGACCGTGGCTGGATCCTCTACCATCTTCTTAAGGCTCCAGGTGACTATTTCTCTTAACAAAGGCATTCCCAGCTTTTAACACTGTGTGTTTCCATACATGCATTTAACGGACAGACACACAGCCACACTCCCACAATGTACGGTGATGGAGGGGGTAGATTCCTACGGTGGGGTTAGGTCACCTGTCCACATGGCTAGGACTGGGGAGGAGCCACGAGGTGCAGGGGTCGGGAACATCTGTCCAGCATCTCCCCATCTGTCCCCTTGACGAGCTGCAGACACTCATCCAAAGTCTTGCAAGTAGGAAATTCAGGCCAAATAGCCTTGGTCACCTGTCCCTTATGACCCCTCCTCCAAGGTTCTAATGCTGTCTGCCCCGGCTTGGCACCTCCCCGAGGCTCCTCCTGACGTCAGGAAGGTGGTTCCCTTCCATCGAGATGAACACCTCCTTAGTTCCCCACATAAGTGCACCGGGAGCGAGCTGCCTGCGAGGCCCCGGGGCTACAGAGTGGTGTCTGTCTTAGGGTCAAAAGCGGAGACCTCAGAACATCACCTGCATGTCACCCTGAGGCCCCCAGTGACTAAGGCCATCATGTGGCTGGGGATGCGGAGAAGATTCCTTGTTGTGCGGCTTCCTAGCTGGGGGTTTGGGCTGGATACCAGGCAACCCTAAGCCCTGATTCACTCACCTCCGGGATAGGGATGCGGGAAGGGAACACGCCCTGGCTCAGTGTTCCACGTCAATCTCATGCGAAGAAGGTTTTGAACCCCTAGGCCCCCCACATACCTCTTAGTGCACAGAGTAGGCTCCCTTGCCTTTGCTTACCTGGAGGAGAGCACGTTTCCATTTTGAGAATGTGCATGAAGGGAAACCCACGTGGTTGCTTGTGCAAGTGTGTGACACGCACCTGGGAGCTATGAGTGGTGTCAGCACATGCATGTGTTAATTTGCAGGTGTCTAACATGGGCAGAGCACGCGTGTTTGTGAGGGTGTGGGCTGTGTACATGTATGTATTTGGATGTGGAGTACGCACAGGCATGTATTATGTGTGGTGTGTTGTATACACGTGTACATGCATGTGTATATGCACACGGTGTATATTTCTAAGGGTGTGGCATATGTGTGTTTGTGTGTGTGTCTGTTTGCCTTGTCTACATGGCCTCGGGACACCCCAGTCGGGAGCCTGTTTGGGGTCTGGAGTCCCACAGACCTGGGGAGTCCGGCTGTGCCCTTGGCCAGCCTGCCTGCAGGTCGTAGCCCTGAACACTCCATCCACCCACCCCCACCCACGTCCATGAAGGGATGGACGGCACCCACCTGCCGGATTCCTGTGAACACAGAAGACACAGTGGGGTCGGGGCACAGTCTCCTCCCCCACAACTTCACATCCCTGACATCCACAAATGCCCTCAGCTTCCAAGATCCTCGGTCTGTGTCAAGGAGTAACATTCCAGCCTCCCCCGCAGCTCTCGTATGTTAAGGATGGCTGTGACATTTCCATGGAATTCCTCAGAAGGCTGAGGTCTTGGATTCCATCCCACAAAAAACGACAGGCAAGGATGCCCTCCATGAACTCAGGGTCTGATCTGAAACCATAACCCCCAGGTCAAGATGGAAACCTAGCTCCATCCCAAAAGCATTGTGTGGGGGCTCATTTCTGGGCCCTGGGTGGGCTACGGGCTTGAATAATGAAGACCACGTATAGGGAAGAGCTGCGGGTCTCCTAGGTGGGGACAACCACCAACCAGACCTGCACAAGCATCCCTGTTCGTGCCCCAGTAGGGCACCCAAGACACAAAGCGCCTAACTCCCATGGTCACAGGCTGCTAAGAGGCAGAGCTAGGATTCAAACAGACCCTGTCCTTGCCCCTGCAAGACCCACAGGTGGAGAAATCAGCTCCTGAGGCAGACTCCTGGTTTCCTGTGTCTTCTACCCAAATTAAAGCCCGAGGTCTCAACCAAGCAATGGCGTCTGGGGCAACGTCTTTTAGCTCTGTGGATGGAGTTCCTCAAATGAGAAAGTGGGGTTCGATGGGCCACGTACCTGATGCAGTGCTTGACAGGCGTGCACAAGGAGGCCACGCTCATCGCCTTGACCTTGGAAGGGGAGGCAGCCAACGGGCAGAACCCTCCCCCGTGCCCTGAGGCTGAGATGAGTCAAAGCAGGGACCCAACACCCATTCCTCCTGAGCCCCCAGAAGACAGAGCGCCCCATGCCGGGGGTGCCCCCACTCCCACTGCTTGGGCTCCAGGCACCTGCTGTCAGCCTCAGTGCTCCCTGCTCTGAGCTTCCTCCCTTCAATGCCTGGTGTCCAGAGGGGCCAGGCTGGAAGAGAGCCCGACCGGGTCCCCACCTCCGCCGCTGCTCCTCTCACCTACTTTACTGTTCGGAACACCCATTCTCACAGCTTTCCCTGGGGTTGTGTGATCTGTGTACAAGTTAGCTGCATTTCTCGGAAACAGAGCAGAAAAGGCAACCACCTGCCACGTCTCCCCTGATTTCACCACGTGGCACGATCGTCAATGAGTCGAAGGTTTTGCATTCACGACAGAGACACAAGGTGCTCAAGGACCTTTAGGTCACATGGAGGGGTTTTTTTTTTCCCTCCTAGTGCAATAAAAGTGCAAGTCCTTCAAAAACACTTTCTCCAGGCCGTTATAACTAGAGCAAAATAACATAAAAGTACGGCATCTGAGCTGGAGGCCACAGTCCTCACCTCAGGGCAGTTACACACACAGTTCGGAGTAAATGCACCCCTTTCTGCATGCAGCAGAGAGCGGACGCCACCGCGGCCATTCTGAGTGAGCAGCTCCTGGAGAAGAAAGGCACAGTGTGCTAAACAAGCTGGTGGGACGAGATCGGCGAACTGAATGTTAATTTTGAGGAGGGGAGACCAAATTGTGGGGAGAGGTCAGGACTGGGGGTGGTGGATTCTCGTCCACAGTAAAATCCTGAGATTCCAGGACATGACCCACCCAGCTTATGCAGCCCTGGACCTTCTGCATCTAGCATCTTTGTGGGTCAAGGGAATCGGAGCATTGGAACTGGGATTGGTCCAAAGCGATTTCATGAGGCACATAGGCGAATGCCTTGGTCTCCATGAGCTGGCCTGCCTTGGTCTTCTGGGTCAGCCGCCCACCACGAGAGCCTCAGACCCACAGATCACAGCAGACCTGATAGGCTTATTCTAGAAAGAGCCAGAAGGTCGTACTCCCGGCTTTGCATGCCAGACTGAGCTGCCCCAGGTCACCCCGCCGCCATCCCTTCGGCAGCCAGACAGCACCGTGGATGGGGCACGGCCATGTCTGAGGGCCCTTCACCTACCGAACAGCCACACGACGGGCTTCGACCTGAGGACTGTCCTCCGCTGACCTTGAAGTTAGAACACGGTCACCCGTCTAGTCTGCATTTTTAAAAAACCTGTGTGGAGGGGGAAGGAAAGAAAGTCCCTTCTCCAACCATGAGCAGAGACTGGAGAAAACACTTTTGCTTGGGAATTCAGTAAACTCTTGCACTAATTAATTTCCACACTTGGATCCTGATGACCAAGGCTCAGGCCAAGGCGTTGTGATGAATTTCACAACAGCAGAGGAGAAAGGAACGGCCATCTCTGCAGAGAGAACAGGTGCATTTTGCTGGAGGGTAGGGTTGGCTTGGGGTTCAGGATGGGGTCAGCAAGTGGGAAAAGTGTGCAGAGGGCACAGCAAGCCAAATGTGCCGCACAGAGGGGGCTAAGGGGCCTTTCAAGATCGGGCTACCAAATATCCCGTTTTGTGGTGGTGAAGGGTGGAGAAGGGCCAGTTCTCCAAAGTCCAAAATGTTCAACGAAGTCGAACCATTCCAAAGGCTCTGGGAGAGTGGGAATCCAAGCGCTGCTTAAGAGTTGGATTTCCACCCCCAGGAGAGTCCGGGGACAGCGGCAGCCCCACGGAGAAGTCGATGGGGCTAAACCTTCAGGAGGCGGCGGCCGAAGCCAACAGGGCCAAGTGGAGGAGACCCTGAGGCGTCCATTCCCCACGGGACTGGGCTGGAGACCATCTGTGGGTGCGTCCCACAGACAACCTCTCTGTTCTATAATAGCTGTTGGTCTTGTTATTGGCTTGTCTGCCTGTTATGAAGGGCAGTGGCTTGATTGTGGACTATTTGTACCAAACAATTCTGCAGAGAAGGGAGAAGATGAGAACCATAAGATCCATTAGTCCTATCTCCAGCAGCCAAAGCATAATGCCACAGAACACACCAGGGCAGCCACTCTGCAGTAGACAGACACCGTCCTCCTCCTCTTCCTCCCCCTCAGCTGGGACTGTCCTACCTGGCCGGGACCCAGGCTAGGTCACATGTTAAGTAGGTTGAATATTGCAACCAACTCTGCACAAAACCCTGTAACTTCAAGACAAAGGACCCTGGAATCAGAGGCTACCTCTTCCTGATTAATTCCTGAGCTTCAGGTCTCCCACGCGAGGTAAACAGCTCTGTGCACTGAGCAAGGACTCCACATCAGACTCTGAGCTTCCTGTTTTTAAGTCATTTATCCATCAGGGCAATGAGCTTGCTGCAGCTAAGCTTCTCCAGTCTCTGTTCTCTCTTTGATGAAACGAATCCCAACCGGGCATGAGAAGGGTCCCAAAGCCTCAGATTAGAGACGACCATTCTGTGGGTTGGGTGAGGGAACATCCGTCATAGGAGGAATTGTGGTTCACAGGGCTGCAGGAATTGTCATTGACAAAGCGCCAGCCCTGCTGCACGTGAGGTCATCAATCCTCACCCAAGCGCTCAGTGATCCATGTTTATCCCTGATTTCTAAGGAATGAAAAACACAAAGGGATTGGACATCATCATCCAAGTCACACATCGTGTGAACAGTGGGGATGGTTGGGGCTCATCCATTTCTTTCTTGGGCACCATCGGTCTGCCAGTCCTGGGACAGTGCCCCGAGGTGGGCAAACAGCACACACTCTGTGCTCAGATCAGGGGACTGAGCCACACCAGGAGACCCGGAAGTCCACAGGGAGTTTCCCCCAACAGCATCTCCAAACCCTGGGTCTGTCCACTTACCGACAGCTCCGGGCTTGGTGCACGGAGAGCCCGTGAACACTGACATGTGATAGAACATGCACAGACAGATCTCAGTGCGAACACACTGGTGGGTTCTCAGGGCCAACCATTACCCTGAGGTTAAACACGGTGAAGTAAGCATGGCTTTAGAAGCCCATCACGCTACGTGAGCCAGGCTGGCAAAACCGTGCCTTGCGTGCAGTGAAAGACATGCTCACCCAACCTGAGCAGACCAGAGACATAAGGGGTGAGATAGCAAGACAGAAGCAGAAAGCTGGAAATAGTTCCCGTGGTTTCTGTTTAACTGGATCACCTGAGAACACAATACCAAAATGCCTCTTCTTAGAAGATGGGCTTTTTTTTTTTTTTTAATGTTACTGATGCATGTCTCTAAATATTGGAACAAACGGTGAGCCAAAGTAACACTATTTTTAAACATCCATCCATCCATCCAAATGCACCAAACCGGGAGCCTTTCCTCCAAGATCCTGGAGCATTAGATAAGAAGACTTGCCAGAGTTAGGAAAGTAGGACATTGCTTGAATGTTTATATTTAACCAATAAAAAAAAAAAAAAGATGCTCTCCAATAGTGAAATTCCCCAAACAATTAAAACGTTGGAAGAAGTTAGAGTACACCCCAATCCGTGGTTAGATATGGGTGTAAGTATTTGTGTGGGATGGTTTCTGTCAGTCCTGTTACTGCGTCCCCGGGCTGAGCGTATAATTATGTGTCAATCACACCTCGTCTAAATCTTCAGACAATTGTGAATGGGAGGTCCCCCTCAAAACAGAGCCTTCCGCCCTCTTCACTTGATGACAGGCTTTGCAAAGAGACAGTGCATTCCTTAAAAATATTTTAAAAATTTCAGATACATTTAAAGTTCTTTTTTTTATATTAAGTAATGTAGGGATACTCTCCATAAACAATTCTGCAAATTTTAGGTTGCCTTATTCCTTGAATTTTTTTTCCAAAGATTTATTTATTTGACAGAGAGAGTGATCACAAGTTGGCAGAGAGGTGGGCAGCAGGGGTTGGGGGGGTGGAGCAGGTTCCCTGCTGAGCAGAGAGAGCCCGATGCGGGACTCGATCCCAGGACCCTGAGATCATGACCTGAGCCGAAGGCAGAGGCTTTAACTCACTGAGCCACCCAGGTGCCCCTAATTCCTTGGATTCTGAAAAGGGACTGTAGCACTGGACAGATGTTAAGTGTTACTCACTAGAATGAACTCAGTCGATTCCGAGCAAGAGGGAGCTTGGGCTGGACATCATCAAGTTAGGACAGGGAAGACCATTTCCTGCCAGGCAACAGCATGGGGATGCACATGGATCTGTCACTTACCTGCCCTCTGGACTTCCTTGGTGCCACAATCCAGAAGAACCACCTTTACCAAACTCTGGGAAGAATGGGATACAGAGAGGGCCCCTGGGGGGCTCCATTGGTGAAGGGTCTGCCTTTGTCTCAGGTCATGAAGCCCGGGTCCTGGGATCGAGTCCCGCACTGGGATCCCTGCTTGGCGGGGAGCCTGCTTCTCCCTCTCCCCCTGCTCATGCACTGTCAAATAATCTTTAAAAAGAAATGGAATACAGGTGATGTGTTCTCAACACAAGATTTCTTTTAGGACCTTAATGTTTTAGGTCTGTCTAGTTTCCTCACCAAACATAAAATCTAAACCTAAAACCTTTTGACCCTAGTATGGGGGTGATCTCATAGAGAAGACATGATTCATTAACAAGATTTGCTAAATTTCATCATAATAAAAACCCGAGTCTTAGCAATTATGAGCAGACAAGACTCAGACTGGAGAAAACAGTAGAAAAATTGTGTTTGAAGAAGGGCTTGTATCTAGCACATGAAAGGTGCTCAAAACTCAAGAGGAAAACCAACATCCTAATAAGAAGGGCAAACTCTTTGCACTCTAGTAAGGAAGCTGCAAACAGGGCAGGAAAAATATTAATCTCAGTGATTAGGAGCACAAGTTAAAGCCATGAGACAATACCTCACACCTAGAAGTTTCATTATTGAGGAAAAAAATGTGCTGGGGGGGAGTGCACACAGGGCAGCTGCCCCCACCATCGCTGGTGTGTGTGCACAATGGTACCCCCACTTTGGAAAACAATTTGGCAATTTCCTATGAAGCTAAACAAGCACCTGCCCTCTAATCCAGCCCTTCTACTTTTGGTGTTTAACCAAGAGAAATGGAAGCTTGCAGGTACCCAGAAACCCTGAGGTGAAAGTTTGTAATGGCTTTCTTCGGAATCACGCACAACTGGAAACCACCCGGCTGGTGCTGTGTCCAGAAAATGGACTGTCCCTCGTTCACAAAGAGGAACGCACACAAAATCAGACCAAATGCTCTGAATGCAAGTGAGACTCAAGGCTCCATAGTCTAGAATTGGCGTCTCACTCATCTCTTGCTGGGGTTCAACTAGGAAGACCCCAAGAAGCCGCTGGGTGCCAGGGTTAAAAGTCCAGGAGAGTGCGGCAGGGAACTGGCAGAGAGGATGGGGCTTTTCTAGTTCCTGACTGTGGCGGTGGTTACACAACGATGTACGTAGGTCAAAACAGAGCCAAACACTAAACTGGTGGATGCCCCGTGGAGTAGAGATTCAGTTACAAAAAATAAATTTACTACCACCTCCAAACGGAGAGAAAGAGAGAGACGTCAGGCAGGGGCAGAGGAAGAAGAGAAGGGAATGAACATAGTGGATTTACTGGAGGGAGGGCAGAGCCCTTGAGAGTTAACAGAGGAAGAGCAAGGCTGAGCCTCCCATCGCCAGCCAACGTCTTCGATCTCAAGGCTAAAGTTGGATTTTCAGACCTAACTCTTCCGTCAGATCGTAACACCAATGTCCTCCCCTTACTCAGACCTTGGCTTAGGTGAGCCCCTTTGCTCATAACGAACCCACAGGGTCATGGTGGGTCAGAAGGGGCTGTAGGCTTGTCCACACCCCTCTGCTCAGCCCCGAGTGAAGGTCTTGGCTCTCTGCAAACCCTGCGGGTCGGACCCTGCGACCTCCCTAGACAGATTTCTCAGATCCTCCTCAACTGATTAGGGCAGGCTGCACCTGGGTCAGATTGGGGTATCCGAGTCCCCTCTGTCCATTTTCCCAGCATCTCCTAAATCCCTGCATGGTGAAGGACGTCCAGGACGGTAGGAAATGTTCCTTCTACTCAAATCAGTCATCCGATTTGAGCCACGCGGAGCAAGCAAGTGACCAACCTCATTATTAAATGTAATTCAGACCGTAAGTGTCCGGGGCTTTGGAGAAAAGGGGCGAGCCAGGCTCCACCAGAGTGGGCTTTGTGAGAAGTCTCAGTGGACTCGAGAGGAGATGCTGAGCATGTAGTTACAGGAGAATACGGAGGGACCTTCTAAGAATTTGATCCAAATGGATTCTTACTCTATTGAATTTCTTCACTTAAGAAGACAGACCAATGCTTCCTTCCCCCCAAACACACACAGTCTGCCTCACCACACCCTTCCCTCACAGCCAAAAATGAAGATCCAGAATGGGTTTTTGTACGTAGTGAAGCTACGTGGGAAGGCATGGGTTTGGGGGCAGGAAGGGGGGAGATTGTTTAATGCAACTTGTTGCTCCAACCGCGGCACAGACACCATGGCCTGTATCACACAAGTAATCAGTAGGTCACTGGATGGACAAGCAAAGGTTGGGATTAACTTTGAGGCTCAATCCCAGAGCACGGCCTTATCCCTGCCATTACAAATGCCTAGGTGGACAGGATTCCTTAAGAGAGACTTTGCTGCTAGAACAACCCGTCCACGGCCAGGTTTGCAGGCACCTGTAGGTCTGGGACGTGACCATCTCTTGGCAGGGATCTGCCTCCTTCTTAGTTTTTCCAAATCTGCCCTCTGAAATTCACCAGCTCCCTTGCCTGTCTCTACCATCTTCTTACATTGTTTTGAACACCGTTCATTGGGAAGACAATCCCAATCCTTAGGGAAAATAGAGAAGTCATGGCATGACCTTTGAAGGATTAAACCGAGGATGATAAAAGCCTCCCAAATATTGGGATGTTTTTCACTCCAGTATCTCCAGCAAAACCAAAGGCTTAGAATTCACATTTAAGTAAGCCTTGTATGAAGCTAGTTTATTATGGTAGGTCCTGACGGTCCGTTGTAGACATAACAAACACACCACCTTTTCCTGCAATGCCGGTAGGTCACGATTTAGTACCTAAGTCATGGCCACAAAGTGGATTACTCTCATTTAGACATCATGGGACAAAAATCACTGAGTTTTCTAAATTAGTTCACTAATGCCGGTCTTCATGAATATTGCATGGAGATCCCGGGGAGGAAGGGAAAGAGAAATTTGTATGTACGGAGGGTGAGTTTTGCATTCTTTGACATTTAAAATGGTCACAGTATTTATGTCCATAGTACACTCCACATCAGAGTGCTCTTTGAGGAGAACTCAGATGTGACATTTACTCATTTGTACTTTTAGCTTTCGTCGCTTATGTGGATGATGTATAATTCATGCCAGAAGTCCCCAGGCTCAACAAACACTAATTCAGTTTACCCCCTTCCAACGCAACTTCAAGCACACATGACAAGATGAGTGTGCACTTGGGGCTAGAGGGTCGACGTGTGCAGCAGCACAGGGAAGTTAGACTCCATATTTCGCTTTGGTCCTTTCCGGAGTCTTTACGTAGAATTTCTCATGATGGGGAAGTCCTGATCGATTTTCTTCGAAACAAATCATTATTTATTAGTAAGCAAGACAGACATGGGCATTGACAGAAAAAGAGGAAATGAACTAAAGACAGCTTTCTCGTGTATTGAAATGTTCACGCTAACCGCAGCCTAAAAACATAATTAGTGTTCTTTTATGGGGATAACGACTCAAAACTGCACGCGAGGTGCGCCCGAACAGGCTTACCACACAAATGTTCTGCCATTGTGTTGGCATCACTTGTCCAACAAGATTTTCTGGTTCCCCTCGAGTCTGCAGCCCCATCCACACAGCCAAGACATGGAAACCACCTAAGGGTCCGTCGACAGGTGCACGGATAAAGAAGCTGTGGCATATAGGGGTAATGGAATATTCTTCCAGCATGAAAACGGAAGGAAATCCTGCCAGACGCAACAATGTGGGTGAACCCAGAGGACAGGAAGCAGACTGAAGTTAGCCAGACAGGGGACAACAGGAACCAGGACCTCACTCATAGGTGGAATCCAAGACAGCAACACCAACAACAAGCCAGAACAACAAAAAACTAAAATGAGCTCCTAGACACAGAACCGTGGTCCTCAGGGCCTGGGGGAAATAAGGAGCTATTAACCAAAGGGAACAAACTTCCAGTTACAAGGACGATCTGGAGATCGAGTGTACAGGGTGGTGATGAGAGCCAATTTCAAGCAGAGAACACAGAATCAGGTCAGTTCAAACCGCACGGAGAGAAGCTAGTGCCGACAGGAGGTGAGGGGTGGGAGCAGTGCACAGCAGGTGTCTGCCAAGCCACACTGTATGCCCGACCTACACAGCTCATCGCTAGACCTCAGGGAAGCGAACAGAAGAGAAGATGTCTCCCAAGACCCTGACCCCCCAAGATTAGCATCAGTGAGTCAGGAAGCTGACTCTGCCCTATCCCACAGGCTTCAGCAACTGAATTTAGGATACATGGACAGACACACAGGTGCTGTGTTCAAGATCTTTTCTCTTGGGGGTGGGGAGGAGGACTTGGCATTGGGCGGTGAGGGGGTGGTGAGACACTGTTGCTGAGCTCTCCTCCCTCCTGCAATAGAAAAGTTGCGTCCCGGAACGAGGAAAGGGGATTCGGTACAATGAGGGCAAGAAACACCTGCTGCGGCATTGGAGGGGGGGGCTTTCTGCCAGGCCAGGAACCCCCCTGCTCAGCACACGCTGGGAGGGGGAGCTCTAGGGAACCTGGGATGAAGGGCACTCAGAGTTCTCTACCTTAAAAAAAAAAAAAAAAAAAAGGCAAATCATACAGGTTAGGAAATTCGTGTCCACTGTGTGTGGGGAGAGCAGAACACGGGAAAGCCAGCAGACACGGCCTCCTGAGCTCTTACCTTCCGAGACTGCCACACTCTCGAGCCTGGGCCCACTTCCCACTCGTTGGCTTACATAGAGGACACTATGAATAGAATCCCGTCTGCTCCTTTCCTGCTGAATTCGCATCATAAGCATCTGCATGCGATGAAAATATTGAAATCAAGGGGTTTTGTTTTTTAAGGTAAACATTCTCTAATTATTTGGGAAAAGGAGGCCCGGCAATGAAGAAGTACCAGTGTCCACGGGGGGTCCCGTCACCCACATCCGGCATCTTCCACCCGTCCAAGTGTCTTCTAGGCATCCTTTCCGCAAGGTCGTGTTTCTGGGATAAGTTAAGGGACACAGGTGTGGAGCAGAGCTGTACCCTGGTGCAGAGCTTGACCAGGCAGCCTCTAGCAGAGATCCTATCATCATTTGTGACCCCCCAATATTCCCAGACTCTGAACGAAAACTGCTACCTGGTTGGATGGCCATATTCCCTCCCACTGCCCCCCAACCCAGTGACACACATCCAGTGACACACATCACCCTGCACACATCCAGAATCCTGGCTCAACCCATGACATTGGGCTAGACTTTCACTCTCAAAACAAAGATAGGTTTTCACAGGTTTCAGTAACAAAACCGATTCTGAGAACCATAGGCCGGTCTTTGATTACTCTAGCAAATCTAGTTTTAAAGTTCCCGCCCTGCTATAGGCATTGTGCTAAGCCCTCACCAAGGCTAATGGTTTTGCTGTTCATGGGAATGAAGACGTGATGGTGAAACCCATGTTACAGATGGAGAAACGGAGGCTCCAAAGCCACACGACCTCAGACCACATAGCCTGAGTGCAGGAGCCAGGACGGAGGAGCCTTTGGGAGGAGGGGTGCTGCCACTCCCGGGACACAGCTCCCTCACCCCATTACCACCGGTGCCAGTAATAGCAAAGCGCAGCTCCCACACTCCCATATGGTTAGGACCACCAGGCTGCTCTTCTGTGCAAACCACCACTAGCAGCGGTATCTCATCTATTAGGATGTTTCCCCAAGTATCTCCAGGTCTCAGACCATGATCTCGTTGGAACCCAGACCCAAATATCAGACAGAAGTCTGCAAAGCCCCTCCTTAAGCACCTGTAGAATGCCCACCTTGAGTAGCAAGGCCACATGCTGCTGGAGAGTGGTCCTCAAGCCCCGAGAACCACCAGGCGAAGCTTGAACTTCTTCGGAAGCCCCAGGCGCCACCTGCCGAGATCCACCTCCCCCTCCAGGTGCACATGGACAGAAGGCATTGTACACGCTCCCCTCTGCTTGTGATGGCCTCTGGGGTTGAGAACTGCTTTGGAGAGAGACATCCAGGCTCATCTGCATGGCAGGAAAGGATGGGGTGGGCTGTCTGAGCAGCCCCTGTGGCCCAGGGATGGAGCACCAGGGATCACCTCGACTGCAGGGAACACGAAATGTCGAGTGTGCCCGAGAATCCCACAGGAGGAAGGACGGGCTCCCAGCTACCCAGGCCGTCCTGCCAACCACCACGGCAGAAGCAGAGTGATGAATACATTTAGAAAGAGGTATGATGAGGTGCCCTTGACTGCAGATCAGAATTGGGTTTGACGTAATATCAGACGATTTGTAGAGAGTGACAGGCAGAATTACCACCCTCCCCCGGCCCCACCGCCAAAAAGCGTCTGGTATCTAATCCCCAGAATTCACGAAAAGCTACATTACATGGGGGTGGGGGAGAGGGGCTTTACAGATAGGATTAGTGGTCCAGACCTTGAGAAGATGGAAGTACCTGACTATCCACATGAGATCAGTCGAAACCCATGAGCCCTTGGAAGCAGAGAACTTTCTTCGGCTGAAGCAGAACAGAGGCAGAAGTCAGATTCAAAGCAGGTCCTCGCCCTGGGTTTGAATGTGAATGGACAAGAAATGTATCTGGCAGGCAGCCCATGGAGAAAGGAGAGCCCTAGCCCTGCAGAACTGCTGTCTGCCCCGATCTGAGCTAGAGGCAGGAAGGAATTCCCTCCCAGAGCCTCCAGGTATGCAGAGCAGGCAAGAGGCCCCCGCTGGACTTGAGGCACCCAGAGCCCACAGCACAAATCCACGCCACTGTCATTACGTGTAGGCTGAAACCAGACACCAGGGCAGGGCAAGGGAAACCACCACGCTTTACCGTGACAAACCACGAGGAGAGGGATCAGGCTGAACCCTCCTACCAAGGCATGTGATAAACCAGGAGACAGTCTTTGGACAACGTTTCAGCCCTAAGAGATGCAGATGCTGGAATGACAGAGCTTTCCAGAAGCATCGAGTCATCTTGAACAAGGAGAGGGCAGTGGCCCCCCAATGCTCCTGTTGGCTGAGGAGACGCTCAGAGAGGGAAGCAATCCATGAGTCACGCAGGAAAAACCATCATGCACAGGTTTCCCTTCATTTGTCTAGACTTTAGTAAACGGAGGTTCTCGTGAGTTCACATGCCTCGTGCAGCTCTTTCTCTGAGAAAAGAGTTCCATTTTCATTGTTTAAAAGGGAAGTAAAAAAAAAATCGACATGACAAGGACATTTTTAAAGTCTAATTTAGTGAGTTATATGAAAGTGTAGAAAAATCACTTTTCCCTAGTAATGTGGATCTGAATTCTTTTCTATTTATATGCAAATGTCAGGTGCCTGAGCCTATTTTATGTTTTACAATTTTGAAATATTGCCTATTTCATAAACCTTACATTAATGAAGTCCTGATAAGATAGTGAGGTCTTTCCGAAAGCAGTTTCAGAAAATGCAGTCCTAAAAGGAAAGTTTTCAAACATATTTCTTTGTTCTACATAAAACCACAAAGAGCAATTCTCAGATGCAATCTTTTTCCTCCCCACATTACACAGAACACGTGCTGATCCTTTCTTAATTAAATGTTCGACTTAAAAATACACACCAGCCTCACAGAAGCAAATCCAACGGGCTGAATCTTCCAACATCCCCTGGAATGACCTGCAAAATTCCACCTACATGAAGGGCTTCTGTTCACAAATTCTCCACTCCCTCAGCATCTCTTGGGTTTTACTTGATTGTCTGTTTTAACTGTACTTAAGGGTCCCCCTAGAAGGCAAGCATATAACACAGACTAGCCAAATCGTTGAAGTCCACAGAAAAGGAATGATATAACACTTCGGTCCATGCAGAACCATGGTCTGCCAGAGAATGGCTATATGAAGAAAGTTTGCCTTATTTTTAACCATGCTTCTGGGGGAAAAGCAGCCATATCCAGTTGGGCTAGATTTCTGTGGTTTAGGAATGTGGTTGGGATATAAACCAAAGGGAAAATAAGGTTCCAAGTCGCTGCCTGGTGTTCCTCTTAGATTCTTGGATTCCGAAGGGGGGGTGGCGATGGAGCAGAGAAGGGAGAGTGTAGGACTCCAGCTTGGCCCCAGCACTGCGCCAGGGGCCATCCTGCAGGGGTTAGCCATGGGCTTGTAGATTTCTTGTACAGCAGGTGGTTTTGTGGCTTTCGTCCTCTGGGTTTCTGCGCACGCAAGTACCAACACTTGCTGGCTAGCCTCCTCCCTTTGTACAAAAGGATCTTCACAGTGACTCCTTGGGCTGGGCAACAGGCAGCTCGCATGGGCTCAGTGGCTCGCTTGTCCACAGTGGAAAGCAGACGCCCTCATCAGAGACGTGTTTCCCTTTATTTTGATCAGCACAAGAAAATTACCTCCTTGTTCATACACTATGCATTGCTTTAACAGTTTTGGTGGAGTAACACACAGCATTCCGTTCTGCTACTCAGTCCTTTGAGCTCTTGGCTTAAAAAGATACAGTGTTGCTGAAAAGGCTTCCAGAGGCTGGGAAGGGCTCCTCCTGGCAACTGTGAAGAGGAAGACAGTCCTTCTTGGGGCTCCCGCATTTCCTGCAGGGATTTCAGCAGTCCGTAAATGGGCCTGGGATAGACACAGGCATTCTGAGTGTAAAACAGGGGAGGGAGAGATTGGGAACACCTGAGGATTAAAGCTCCACCTCATGAGATGTGTTACTGCGGGTGGGCTCTGTGGGTACCAGGATGGTGACTGAGATGGGGCCTCAGATGCTCCTGGCTCTAGGTGCAAAGTGCCGGAGTGAGCTCACAGAGGAATCCCCAGCTGAGGTGGGAGGTCAGAGGATCAAGCACGTACTAAATATCACGCTTCATTCCGAAGGACTTTTTGGCATGGAGATGTGCACCCCAGACTGCTAGCAGCAGCGTGCCTGATGTTTGTAACCTCCACGCCTCAAAACCAGCACTGCTCTATAATAGAGACCTGCAGTCCTCCTTCCAAAGCTTTTAGGTCACACCTTTCAAAATCTAACAATGGCTTCGAATTTGGAAAGGGGTGTAGGCTCTGCATTCCTTCATGGCTACTGTGAGGTCTGGGGCAGCATCCCTGAACTCCACCTTGAACCTTTCTACAGGAAAACGTGGACATACTCACTCCAAGTGGGATAAAGCCCCTCATAGCCCCCTAGTAGTTCAGATCGGGGTCTGCTCTCATTCTGACAGCAAAGCATAAACATTCCCTCTGGTTTTCAAAAAAACTTGGGATTCTAAGGTGCTGGGCGAGGCATTGCAGTGACAAGCCAGCGCACACACTGATTTCATGACCCACCTCCCATCAGTGGGCAAGCAGGAGATGGCAGAGTTCCTGCCACCCTCACGGTGCTGCGGGGACCAGGCTAAGGGAGGTCTTTTCTGGGTAAGAACTGCCTCTCCTCAACATGTGGCACATTATTGGGTTCAGTAATGTGATGGCTCAGGTTCCCATCACAGGGAACTTTACTTTGCTGTGTGAGAGAGGATAATTGCAGGACCTAGAAGAAATGGATGCATTCCTGGACACCTAAAAAACACCAAGACTGAAACGGGAAGACATTGACAACCTGAACCGACCAACAACCAGTAACGAGAGTGAAGCAGTGATCAACAAATTCCCAAAACACAAGAGTCCAAGACCTGATGGATTCCCTGGGGAATTCTACCAAACATTCAAAGAAGAAATAATACCTTTTCTCCTGAAGCTGTTTCAAAAAATAGAAACCAAAGGAAAACTCCCAGACTCTTTCTATGAAGCCAGCATTACCCTGATCCCCAAACCAGGCAAAGACCCCACCAAAAAGGAGAATTTCAGGCCAATATCCCTGATGAACATGGATGCCAAGATTCTCAACAAGATCCTAAATAATAGGATCCAACAGTACATTAAATGGATTATCCACCATCAACTGGTAGGATTTATTCCTGGGATTCAAGGGTAGTTCAATATTCACAAATTCACAAATCAATCAATGTGATAGAACAAATCAATAAGAAAAGAAAGAAGAACCACATGGTCCTCTCAATTGATGCAGAAAAAGCGTATGACAAGACATAGCATCTGTTCCTGATTAAAATGTTTCAAAGTATAGGGATAGAGGGAACATTCCTTAATTTCATAAAATCCATCTATGAAAAACCCACAGCAAATATCATTCTCAATAGGGAAAAGCTGACAGCCTTTCCCTTAAGATCAGGAACACAAGGATGCCCACTCTGGCCACTACTGTTCAACATAGTCGTAGAAGTCTTAGCAATAACAATACCAGATACCAAAAATAAATAAAATGTATTCAGATTGGCAAAAGAAGCCAAACTCTCTCTTCACAGATGACAGGATATTTTATATGGAAAACCTAAAAGACTCCACCCCCAATCTACTAGAACTCCTACAGCAAAAGTTAAAACTCAAACTCAAAATGGATGAAAGACCTCAACGTGAGGCAGGAATCTATCAAAATCCTAGAGGAGAACATAGGCAATAACCTCTTGGACATCGGCCAAAATAACTTCTTTCAAGACACATCTCCAAAGGCAAGGGAAACAAAAGTGAAAATGAACTTCTGGGACTTCATCAAAATAAAAAACTTCTTCATAGCAAAGGAAAAAGTTAACAAAATAAAGAGGAAACCCGCAGAATGGGAGATGACACTACAGACAAAGGGCTGATATACAAGATCTATAAAGAACTTCTCAAAGTCAACACCCAAAAAACAAATAATCATGTCAAAAAATGGGCAGAAGCATGAACAGACACTTTAAAGAAGACATCAAATGGCCAACAGACACATGAAGAAATATGCAGCACCATTAGCCTTCAGGGAAATTCAGATCAAAACCACATTGAGATACCACCTTACATCAGTTAGAATGGCAAAAACTGACAAGGCAGGAAACAACAAATTTTGGAGAGACTGTGGAGAAAGGGGAACCCTTCTAGATTATTGATAGTTATGCTAGTTGGTGCAACTACTCTGGAGAACAGTATGGAGATTCCTTAAGAAATTAAAAATAGAGCTTCCCTATGACCCTGCAATTGCACTACTGGATATTTACCCCAAAGATAAAGATGTAGTGAAAAGAAGGGCCATCTGTACCCCAATGTTCCTAGCAGCAATGTCCATAGTCACCAAACTGTGGAAAGAGCCAAGAGACCCTTCAACAGATGAATGGATAAGGAAGATGTGGTCCATATACACAATGGAGTATTATGTCTCCTTCAGAAAGGATGAATACCCAACTTTTGCATCGGAGCCTATGGGACTGGAAGAGATTATGCTGAGTGAAATAAGCCGAGCAGAAAAAGTCAATTATCATATGGTTTCACTTACTTGTGGTGCATAAGGAATAATATAGAGACTTTAAGAGAAGGAAGGGAAAAATGAAGGGGGGGGGAAATTGGAGGGGGGGGAGCCATGAGAGACTGTGGACTCAGGGAAACAAACTGAGGGTTTTAGAGGGGAGGGGGTGGTAGAATGGGTGAGCCTAGTGGTGGGTATTAAGGAGAACATAGATTGCATGGAGCACTGGGTGTTATGCACAATGAATCATGGAACGCTACATCAAAAACAAAGGATGTCCTGCATGGTGACTAACATACCCTAACAATAAAATTTAAAAAGGTAAAGACCAACAACAAGACCATCCTGAAAACAATGTCACATCTAAAGTGTAAACAGACTTTCAAATTCAAGCGTGAAGTTGCCTCCTCCCATTTGTGCTCTATCTCAGGGGAATTCAGAACACACACTGGGCTCCCCACATTACCCCAGGCAGGAAATAAGGATCCTGAGTGTCCCTCTGGGGAGTCACTCACAGCTTTGTGTGAGCAAAGTTCATGACTCCTGCCAGAGAGTCTGTGCTTGAACATGAAACACAGGGAGAAAACCTGTAAGTGGTGGGGTTTCCGAGCCTGGGCGCCTGGACTGTGGCCCTGGTCCCTGCCCAAAGTCCATATGAAGCTTAAGCCCTAAGGCTGAGGTACGAGGAGTCAGGGCCTTGGGGAGAGAACTGGATCAGGACGGGGAAGGAGAAGTGCCCCAGGGTGAGGGAGAGCCTCTCTCCCTGCAATGTCACGGCGAGAATGTGGCCACCTCAGAACCAGGCAGAAAACCCTCAAATGACCGAGCTCTCAGACACTGTGCTTCAGACCTGCAGCCCCAGAACTGTGAGACATAAAAGAACTGTGAGACATAAAAGCTCTATTTTTAATTTCTTAAGGAATATCCATAATTTTCTCCCTCCAGGGGGTTGGGGTACAACACTGGAGCAAACTAGGAGAAGGGCTGAGATCTGTATTTATGAACTAAAACCCTGGGAAACAGTTAAGTAGGATTTCCAGATACTCTAGCTAGAGTATCAGGTAGTGGTACATATCCTTTCAGAAACTGTCCAATCACGTGGGGCAGGTGAGCACAGGGACGTTCTGCACCTCCAGCCCATGTTTCCTTGATACTCAGGACCTGAAAGCAAGGTGCTCTAGGGCAGGACGATGGCCCATCACCGGGGTCACAGCACACCCAACACAGGATTCACAGTGATGTCAGTGTGTTCACAACACTGTACAACCATCATCCTCCCCAACCAGCTCCAGAATATTCTCTTCACCCTAACAAGACCCCTGTAGCAGCAAGCACTGACTCCACATTTCTACTCCTCCCAGGCCCTGGAAACCTTTTCTCTTTCTATGGATTGGCCTCTTCTGGACATTTCGGGTAAACAGAATCCTGTAATCTGTGCCCTGTCACTTCTTGCATCTTTCCCCAAACACCGTGAGTCAATAGTTCACGGTTTGCGGCTGAATCCTCTTCCCCGGAATAGATGGACCACGCGCTGTTTCTTTATCCCTCTTCCGATGGCGCTGGAGCTCCTGCTCCCCATGGCTGCAGGGACGAGTACTGCTCTGAACACTCACGTGCAAGTCTGCACAATTGCCTCCAGTTCTCGGTGACGTAGACCCGAGAGTGGACTGGCAGCCTCGTGCGTCATCTCATGTTTACCTTACTGAAGAACCCACCCAGGATTCTCCAGCTCCTGGAAATGGATCTCTTTCCTAAGACCAGGACTCAGAAAACAATCTGATGGAGGGTGAGCTGTGAGCTGCCCACCCAGTCCTCACTGCAGGGGGAAAGCCTCAAACCACACATCTGAGTAGAGCTCATACTGTCCTACTTAGTTACTGTCCTACATAGACAGTTCAAGGGCTGATGACCTGGGACAGAGCAAGCTTCTGGCAGTCCTTCACACTGCAGCTGAAAGGATTGGTGGGGAAAAAGGCAAAGCCTGGAGAGGGAGCAGGACAAGGAGCCCCTCAGAGTAAGAATCCATTGCTGTCCTTTGAGCACTAGGTCCCCAACACACGATGTGGTCCCAGCACCCGTGGTGTGTTCGGGCAGGATCCTGCAGAACATGGGAGGTGTTCATCACTGAACAAGGAGCTAAGGAAATAGGTCCAGACTGTGTATAAACCAAGAAGGAATTGGCCAAGGAAAGGGAGGGGGACCTGATGATCCAGGCAAAAGTGGCAGCAATATGCAAAATTACAGAGCTGAGAAGGATGTCCCCACATTCAGGGGACAGTAGATAGTGGCAGTATGTCCTTCAGAGTATAGAGAACACAGTTTATAATAGGGGACAAGAGGCAGATGTGATAAAGGAGCAACCTTGCATACAGGTATGAATACCCACCATCTACAGATCTAGGAATTGGGGTTCAGAAAAGCTCCCTCCCCATCCTTTTTGGCAGAAGTGAAATCCAAGGCAGAAGAGTTATTGCCCCATTGTTCCTGCCACTTCTTGTGATCACTGTCCCTGCACTGCATTTCCTGAGACTGGACAGAGCATGGCGTCCAGGAGCAAGTGAGATGCGAGCTAAATGGGGACCGTGCCCCCATGAGGATGTGGCCCTTGTATTTCTCAGTCTGCATGGCTTCAGGGTGGCCTTTCCCTGCCCAGGAGAGATCCAGAGCCCTGGTAGATGTCATGGGTAGCAGTCTGGGTTCGGAGCTAAAACAGTGCCTAAGCAGACAGCTGACCTCCCTGAAGAACAAGAACTTCTTCCTGTGATGAGCAGCCACAGTGCACGCCCTTCTTGCCATCCTGCCCCAGGATGTCACAGGGGCCTGCCACACCCTCCACCATCGGGTGAGCTCCTTACTTTCCCAAAGTATCCGAACATAGATCTCTTTCTCCAGTTGAGCCCTGACTGATAGGCCAAGAACAAATTCAGGTGTCACTGGGGACCTCTCAGAACATCCATCATGGATGCATGGAATGCTAGATGGTTCCTAGTGGTCCCCTGCCTACTCTGGGAGGCAGCCTCATTTGACATCAGCATCCTCTTCCCAGGGAGCCAGCCCCACATACTAGAGTCCCTGCAACAATCCCAGCTGGACCTCCCAGCCAGCTGCACTGGAGGCCTGCCCCATCCCCAGCTTCCCTGCACCTGTTGCAGCCATGCCACGGGATAACCCCATGTCTATGAGTCTGCAGGAATCATGGCTCATCCACAATAGGGGAGTGCATGAAGGCCATTCAGGGGACACCCCTGGAGCCCCAGGCTTGGGAGGGCACTGGGAGGGCTGTACTCCTGGGCCTCCCAGGACACCTTCTACATAAACCCACTTTTTCAAGACCTGGAGATGTAACTGATCTACATACTAAATAGAAACAGGCAAAATGAGGAGAAAAGGAATATATTTAGAAGTCAATACCTCTGATAAAGAACTAAATGAAATAGAGCTCCATCTCCCAAAAAAATTTGAGCTAATGGTCACAAAGTTGCTCACTGAACTCAATAAACACTGTGAGAACTTCAGTGAAATTTAAAGAAACAACAGGTTAAATGATGCAGAAGAACAGATCAGTGATCTGGAAGACCAGCTCATGGAAATCACCACGTCGAATGGCAAAACATTTTCAAACGTAATAGTTGAAAGGATGTGGGACAACATCGAGTATACTTACACTCACATTACAGGGGTCCCAGAAGGAGAAGAGAGAAAGGGAAATAAAACCTCTTTGAAGAAATGGGGCTGAAAACCTTTACCTGGTGAGGGAAAGTCATCCACATGCCTTGGCAAAGAGTTGCAAATAGATGAACCCAAAGACATCCACATGGAGACACTACAAAGTGTCAACAAAGGAAATCTTAAAAGCAGCGAGAGAAAACTTACCACCCATGAGACTATCAGCGGAATTTTTTAGATAGACATTTTGCAGTCCAGAAAGAGGGGCAGGATATGTTCAAAGTGCTGAAAAGAAAACCTGAGAATATTCTACCCAGAAAGGTCATCACTCAAAATTGGAGATAAGGAGACCAGCAAAAGCTAAAGGAGTTTTCATCACCAGGAGGCTGGGAAACCTGTGGAGTAGGAGGACCTTAAGTTCACCTCCCCCCCTCTCCAGGGGACACAAGTAATACCATGTCAGCCTAAATAAGCCAGAAAAAATCTGAAGGCTGACAGAACAAACTCTACAGCTCAACATAGAGAGGAGGCCCCATCAAAGGAGGTAGGAAGGGCAAAATGGACCCCAGGCCTCCGTGGTGCAGAGCGAGCTGGTGGGCACAGAAAAGGGAAACAAATAGACATTCCCACAGAGGAGCCCACAAATAGGAGGATGGATCTCTCATCCTCCAATCCAAATAGGAGGATTTGTCTCTCACATGAGAGACTGAATTTCATGAGTTTTTATGACCAGTCAGGCTTAAAGTACGGAAATCAAAGAGTTATGGGCTTCGCTCTGATGTTGGGAAGCAGGGTCCTACCTTAAAGAGACAGAATGACCCACAGTCCATGGACATGCAGCTGAGTCCCAGTTTGGGAAACACCAGTGGCCGACAGGAGAGAGCGTGATTTGCTCATCTCAGAGTGTGACCAGAGCGGCAGGGATGGCAGGGAGGCACCATCAAGGCTAAAGGAACTGGCAGGTGCCATTTCCCTGACCACCCTCCTGTATAACCAAAGGCCACCAGCAGGAACCAGTGGGGACATCGGCATTGGTTCCCTAACTTGTTTACCTCAGCCCCCATATCCCTATGCTTCCACAGTCCATCCTTCCCATTCACACTGGCTTTAGCCCTAGTCCTGTGGAACCCTCCCACAGAGCATGGGCACAAGCCCTGCCAATACCATGTCCCCTGAAAAGAGCATCTTGTCCTACCTCCATTATGGTGACAGGGGCAGGTCTCATTTTGCAAGCAGACCACCCCAAATGCTGCCATCAAAAGGCACAGCAAGCTTCTGAAGAAAACGGAAAGAAAAGGCCAAGACTCAATAGCAGAGCACAGGTAGCACACATAAGAGACAAGCGTGTGGTGCCAGGCCCTGGGGGACAGGGGACGCTGCAGGGGAAGTACAGGACTTCATAACAGCATTACCTTCAAGAGCAGGAAATGTAGTAGACTTTGCTAGTACACAGACACTGAGACTTCCAATGAGGAGACAGAGAAATAGGTCCCAAAAGAAAGAGCAGGTTAAATCCACAGCAAGAGACCTCAGTGACACAGAACTAATAGGCTCTATGGAGAATTTAAAGTGATGATCATAAAGATACTGAACTTGAGAAAAGACTGGAGGACATCAGTGAGACCCTTAAGAAAGAGTAAAACACCAAGCGGAGACGATGAACACAATATACGAAATTAAAAATATACTTAATGGAACAAACAGTGGACTAGAGCAAGCAGAGGAAAGGAAATTGAGAGGAGCAAATGAGAGAAAAAAAGCATTATGCAAAGTGAGAATAGATACAAGGAACACAGTGACTCCATCAGTCATAGTGACATTTGCATTATGGGGATTTCAGAGGAGAAGAGAAAGGGTGGACTCCCCCCTACCTACAAATTTATGAGAAGAAATGATAGTTGAAATTTCCCTAATCTGGGGAAGGACACAGGTCTCTAATCCGGGAGGCATGGAGACACCCCAACAAAATCAATCAAGGAGGTACACACCAAGACACATAATAATTAAAATGGAAAAAGCAATAAAGAACAAAAACATCAAAAGCAGCAAGAGAAAAGAAGACCGTGCCATACGAGGGAAACCCCATAAGGCCATCAGCTGATTTCTCAGTGGAACCTTGGCAGGCCAGAAGGGAGGGGCATGATGTATTCGGAGTATTTAAAGGAAAACCTGCAGCCAAGAATGCTCTATCCAGTGAGGTTGTCACTCAGAATAAAAGGAGAGGTGAAGAGTTTCTCAAACCCATACCAAAGGAACTCATGACCACTAAATGAGCCCAACAGGAGGTACTAAAGGGGACGCTTTGAGAATGAAAAGACAAAGGACAGTATGAAGATAGGAAACACAAGAGCACCAAAAATAAAGATTTCTGTAAAAAGTAGTCAAGGGAATCATAAATTAAAAGGATATGAAATAGGATACCAGACACCTGTAATGTGTGGTGGGCAGAGGTGTAAAGAATGGATTTAAAATGAAGTCACCATCAACTTTATATAGAAGCCACATGCAGATGTTCTGTACAAACCTAATGGTAACCACGGGTCGAAAACCAGCTATGCATATGAAAAGATAAAATGAAATCAAAGATTATCACCTAAAGCTGACAACCCATGAAGGAAAACAAGGATCAGAGAAAAACTACCAGATAACAAAACGGCAATGAGTATGTACTGATAATTATTTTGAATGTACATGGACTAAATGCTCCAATCAAAAGAGTGGATTAAAAAAAAACAAGACCCATCAATACATGGCTTAGAGGAGACTCATTTCAGACATAAAGACACCTGCAGACTGAAATTGAGGGGATGAGGAAACAATTCTACAAACGGGTATCACAACACCACCAGGGTAACAATACTTATATTGGACAAAATAGATTTAAAACAAAACCTATAATGAAATAAATAAGGACACTACATCATAATAAAGGTGACACTCCAACAAGAGGATATGAATATTGTTATTTTTTTTTAAAGATTTTATTTATTTAACAGATCACAAGTAGACAGAGAGGCAGGCGGGGGGTGGGGGAAGCAGGCTCCCTGCGGAGCAGAGAGCCCAATGTGGGGCTCGATCCCAGGACCCCGGGATCATGACCTGAGCCAAAGGCAGAGGCTAACCTCCTGAGCCACCCAGGTACCTGAATGTTGTCAATATTTATGCACCCAATATGGGAACATCCAAATTCATAAAAACAGTTAATAGCAAACAAAACCTGTAATCAATAGTAATAAAACAATGGTAGGGTATGTGAACACCTCACTTATAGCAATGAACAGATCATCCAAACAGAAAAACAAGGTATCAGTGGCTTTGAAAGACACACTAAACCAGATGGATTTAGTAGATACATTCAGAACATTCAATACTAACACAGCAGAATACACATTCTTCCCATAAGCACATGGAACGTTCTCCAAAGTAGATCACATGTGAGGCCACAGATTTCAATAAATTCCAGGATTGGAGTCCTTCCATACATCTTTTCTGACCACAACACTATGAAACTAGAAACTGATCACAAGGAACAGACTAGAAAGAGCACAAAATATGGGGAGGTTAGATGACATGCCACTAAAGGAGGTGGACCAGGGAATCAAAGAAATAAATTACATGCGAACAAATGAAAACGAGAAAACCCTGGTGCAAAATCTTTGGGATGGAACAAAAATCGCAATACAGGCCTAGCTCAAGAAGGAAGAAGAATCCCTACAACACAACCTTTCACCTAAAGGAGCTAGAAGCAGCAAAACCCAAAAACAGCAGAAGGAAGGAAGGGAAAAATAAAGATTAGAGCAGAAATCAATGATATGGAAACTGAAAAAGAACAGATCAATAAAACCAGGGGCTGGTTCTTTGAAAACATCCACGAAATTGATAAAAGGACCCCAAATCACCAATGAAAGAGGTGAAGTAGCCAACATCACAGAAGTACAAAGGCTTGTAGGAGAATGGCATGGAAAGCTATATGCCAACAAATTGGGCAACTTAGAAGAAATGGAGAAATTCTTAGAAGTATATAAACTATCAAAACTGAAGCAGGAAGAAGTAGAAAATTCGAACAAACCAAATACCAACCATGAAACTGATTCAAATCAACAACTTCCCAACAAACTGAAGTTCAGGACCAGATGCCTGCACAGGGGTTTTTCCACCAAACACTCAAGAGTTAATACTTAATCCTTCCCACACTATTCAAAAAAAAGGAACATAAACTTTGAAATTCACTCCATGAGGTATTACCTTGATACCAAAACCAGATAAAGACACCACTAAGAATGAACTGCAGGCCAATATCTCTGATGACCATTGATGCAAAAATCCTGATAAAATACTAGCGACCTGAAACGGACAATCCATTACAAAAATCATTCCCAGTGATGAAGTAGCTTTATTTCTGGGATGCAAGTGTGGTCTGACATTTATACATAAATGAATATCATCTACTACTTCGGTAAGGAAAAGGATAGAAGCGTATGATCATTTGGACGGATGCAGAAAAGGACGTAGACAGAGTACGATACCCTTTCATGATGTTAAAAACACGCAGAACAGGAGTAAAGGGAACATACCTCAACTTAATAAAGACCTTAAATGAAAACCCCACAGCTAACATCACCCTCAATGGGGAGAGCTTTAGAACTTTTCCTCTATGGTATGGAACAAGACAGGGATCTCCACTCTCACCACTGTTGTTCAACATAGTGCTGGAAGTCCTAGGCTCAGCAATCAGACAACAGAAAGAAATAAAAGCCATCCAAATTGGTAAGGAAGAAGTGTAGTTTCACTATTTGCAGAGGGCCTGATACTGTACATAGAAAACCCTAAGGTCCACCAAAACACTACTACGATTGAGACATGAATTCCACAAAGTCATGTACAAAAATCTGCTTCATTCTCATCCACTAATAATGAAGCGGCAGAAGTGAAATTAAGAAAACAATCCCACTTACAATTGCACCAAAAACAATGAAATATCCAAGTATAACCATAACCAAAGAGACCAGGAACCACACTCCACAAACTATATGACACTGATGAAAGAAATGGAACATGACACAAAGAAACAGAAAGACATTCCATTCTCAAGATGGCAAGATTGTTAAAATGTTCATATAACCCAACACAATCGATAGATTTAATGAAACTCCTATCAAAATACCAACAGCATTTTTTGTAGAACTAGGCTAATTTTAAAAGTTTGTATGGAAACCCAAAGGACCCCAAATAGCCAAAGCAATTTTGAAAGGGAACAATGCTGGAGGCATCACAGTTCTGGACTTCAAATTATATTACAAAGTTGTAGTCACCAAAACAGTATGGTATTGGCACAAAAGCCCACAAAACTAGAAAAGCTAGAAATAACCCCCAATTATATCATCAGTTAGTCTTCAGCAAGGGATAAAACTATCTGACGGATAAAAGACTGTCTCTCCAAATAATGGTGCTGAGAAAACTGGACAGAACCATGAACAATGAAACTAGATCACTTTCTTACACACACACACACACACACACACACACACACACCCTCAAAATGGATTAAAGACCTAATTGTGAGACTTGAAACCACAAAATTCCTAAAGAGAACTCAGGCAGTAATCTCTCTGACTCAGCCATAGCAACAGATTTCTAGATAGGTCTCCTGAGGCAAGGGAAAGGAGAACACGAGTAAGCTACTGGAACTACATCAGAATCAAAAGCTTCTGCATGTAGAGGGAACAATCAGGTAAGCTAAATAAGGCAACCTACTGCATGGCAGAAGATACTTGCAAATGACATATCCAATAATGAGTATCACAAAATATGTGAAGAACTTAGAAAACCCAACACCCAAAGAGATCATCTTAAAACTGAGAAGACACGAACAGACATTTCTCCAAAGACATCCAGATGGCCAACAGACACAGAAAGATGCTCCACATCACTCATCAGGGAAATGCAAATCACAACTATAATGAGAAATCATCTCACACCCATCAGAATGGTTAAAATTAACAACCCAAGAAACAACAGGTATCCATGAGGATGTGGAGAAAAAGGAGCCCTCGGGCACTGTTGGTGGGAATGCAAATGGGTGCAGCCACTGTGGAAAACAGAACGGATGTTCCTCAAAAAGTTAAAAACAGATATAATGGAAAAATCCATATTCCATTATATATACACACATCTCCATACATATATAATGGAATATTTTTCAGCTGTAAGAAAAAGTGAAATCTTGCCATTTGCAACCACATGGATGGGTAGAGAAAGTATAATGATAAGTTAAAAAAGGAAAAAAACAAAGGTGCAGAGAACAAACTGATGGTTACCGGATGGGGAAATGGTGGGGAGATGGATCACAGAGGTGGTGGGATTGAAGAGAACACTTTTGTGATTACCAAAAAGAAGGAGTTCAGCCCCACTCTACCAGCCTTGCAAGAAATGCTGAAGGGACTATAAGTGGAAAAATAGGAGTTTGTAACTAGAGATCAAGAAAAAAGTAAACCTAGGGAAGGTACTGGGTCAACCCCCACACAGCTAGCATGAGGGCTGGAAGACCAATACAGTAGAGTCTTCTAGATCTTCAATCATTAGTCAACGGATACACAACATAAGATGTAAAATGTGCCAAAAACCAACAGGATGGGGTGGAATAAAAATGCAGTGATTTACAACACACTTGAACTCAAGGGAGCAACTGTACATAGATACTGTATCACTAGATGTTCCAGAGGGACTTCATGTTAACCACAAAATCCATCCCTGCTGTAGACACAGAAACAATTCAGGAATCCACACATAACACTGAAGTCACTGAATCAGAAGAAAGTTTTTAAAAGACAGTAACTACGTATCAGTAATAACTTTAAACATAAGTGGACTCAATGCTCTACAAGACACAGGGTGGTTAAGTGAATAAAGAACCAGACTCATCAATCTGATTCCTACTAGAGACTCACTTCACCTGAAGACTGAGAGTGAAGGGATGGAAGAAGACAGTCCATAGAAATGGGGCCCCCCCAAAAGTTGAAGGAGCCATCCTGAATCAGACAAAATGGATGTTTGTAATGGACCCCAGAATACAGATGGAATGAAAAGGGGCACCTGCACCCAACGTTCATAGCTGCAGTGTCCACAATGGCCAAACTGTGGAAGGAGCTGAGCTGTCCGTCAACAGACGAATGGATAAGGATGTGGTTCAGATATGCAGTGGAAGAGTACTCATCCATCAGAAAGATGAATACCCACCATTTGCATAGATATGGATGGAACTGGAGGATATCAGGCTAAGTGAAATAAGTCAATCAGAAGAAAGGTTACATTCATTTGTGGAATAGAAGAAATAGTGCCGCGGATCACAGGGGAAGGGAGGGAAAACTGGGAAGAAATCAGAGAGAGAGACAAAAGATGAGAGACTCTGGACTCTGGGAAACAGAGTTGTCGGAAGGGAGGTGGGTGGGGGGTGGGGTAACTAGGTCATGGGCATTAAGGAAGGCACGGGTTATAAGGGCGTTACATGCAACTGATGAATCATTGAACAGTACATCAAAAAATGATGTACTACCTGTTGGTTAATTGAATTTAAAATTTAAAATAAAATAAAAACCTAACAACAACAACAACAAAAAAAAAAAAACAAGAAGAAAGGCATTACATGATAAGGAGAACTACCCAAAGGAGGATGTAACAATTGTTAATATTTATGCACCCAACATAGGATCACCTAAGAACATATAAAATACTTAGTAATTGAGAGAAATGGGTGGAATGCAGTAGTAGGGAATTTAACATCCCGTTGACATCAAGGCCTAGATAATCCAGACAGCATCAACAAGAGAACATTGGCCTCGAATGATAGATTAGACCAGATGGACTTTATATACAGAACTTTCCATCCCTAAACCGCTTCTATACCATTCTTCTAAAATGCACTGGGATATTCTCCAGGACAGATTGCATGTTAGGTCACAAAACAAGTCTCAAAGTTTAGAAGACCGAAATTATATTCAGCATCTTTTCCAACCCCAATGGTATGAAACTAGAAATCATTTACAAAACACTGGAAAACACAAACGCACAGGCTACACCTGCTCAAAATATACCTTGAGACCAAAAAAAAAAAAAAAAGGAAGGAAGGTAGGAAGGAAGAAGAAACACCAGCCCAAAATCTATTGGATAAATCAAAAGCAGTTCTAACTGGGCAGTTTATAGCCAAACAGTAAGTAACCTAAAATTCTGTTTAGAAGAACTAAAAAAAGAACCACCAAAGCCAAAGTTAGTTAGAAAAAGAAGGAAATAAAGATCAAGGTTGGGAAAAAATCCAAACTAAGGGGAGAAGAAAAAAAAAACATCAATGAAACTAAATAGCTCCTACTTTCTAAAGAAACTGGATTAACCTTTAGCCACACTCACCAAGAAAAAATACGGCCCAAATGACGTCAAACACGAAAGAGCACTTACTACCCATGCCACAGCAGCAATGAGGATGATGGACTACTATGGACTCTCAGGTGCCAAGAAATGTGACAACTTAGAAGTGGACAAATTCTTGAAAATATACAATATTCCATGACTGAAGGAGAAACAAAGTCTTAACAGGCAGATTTCTAGTAATGCAATTACATCAATAATCAAAAAACTCCCCCCAATCTGTGGTTCATATATACAGTGGAATATTACTCAGCCACCCGAAAGGAGGACTATCTACCATTTATACCAACATGGTTGGAACTGAAGGGTATTACGCTAAGTGAAATAAGTCAAGCAGAGAAACGATTATCATATGGTTTCACTCATATGTGGAACATCAGAAATAGCACAGTGGATCACAGGGGAAAGGAGGAAAAACGGAATGGGAAGCAATCAGAGGGGGAGACAAACCATAGGAGACTCTTAAATCCAGAAAACACACGGAAGGTTGTGAAAAAGGAGGTGGGGGTAATGGGGTGATGGACAATAAGGAAGTCACGTGATATGATGAGCACTGGGTGTTATGCTCAACGAAGCACTGAACACTGAACACTATATCAGAATCTAATGGTATGCCATACCTTGATTAATGGAATTTATTTTAAAAGCTTCCCCATATCTAGAACCAGATGGATTCATAGGGGAAACCTACTAAACATTTGAAGAAGAATTAACACATTTTTTCTCAAACTATTAAGAAAAAAAAAAAAGTATAAGAAAAACGAAGAGAAAGGGGCTCATTCTACTGAGCCAGCATTACCCTGATACCAAAACCAGACACCGCCTCAGGAATCACAGGCCAAGATCCCCGACAAAATAGATGTAATCACCTCCAACAAAATAGGAGCAAACCGAATTCAACATGAAAGAGACCACACACCAAGATCAAGTGGGATCATTCCAGGGAGGCAAGGATGGTTCAATGTCTGTAAATAGACGTGATACAACACATGAGCAGAGGAATAAAAGCGTGTGATAGGGACAGAGAAAGCACTTGACAAGATTTAACATCCATTTGGAACAACTGTCGAAGTTAGTATAGAGGAAACATACTTCAGAACAAAGTCCATATATGGCAAACCCACAGCTCACATTGTACTCAACAGAAAGAGCTGAGAGTTCATCCTCTAAGTTCAAGAGCAAGGATGCCCACTCGGCCACCTTCATTGCGCATAGTGCTGGCTGTCCCAGCCAATCCCACAAGAGGTAAGAGGCATGCAGATTGGAAAGGGCAAACTGTCCCTATTGGTAGACGTGGGATACTATATAGAAAACCCTAGGAATCCACCAAAGGCCCACTCTAGAAAGGAAGGAATTCAGTAAAGTTGCAGGATACAAAATATAGAGGAGACTACAGCATTTCTATGCCCTAATAATAAAATATTGAGAAGAGAAATTAAGAAAATAGCCCCATCCATAACTGCATTAAAAATAATACCTAGTGGTGTACCTGGATGGCTCGGTCAGTTAAGCCTGTGACGTCAGCTCAGGTCATGATCCCAGGGTCCTGGGATCGAAGCCCATGTTGTGTTCTCTGCAGGAACCAGCTTCTACCTCTCTCTTGTGCTCCCTCTGCTTGTACTCTGTCAAATAAATAAATAAAATCTTACCAAAGAATACCTAGAAATAAATTTAACTGCAGTGAAAGGCCTATCCACTGAAGACCATAAGACATGGATGAAAGAAACTGAACATCACACAGATAAATGGAAAGGTGACACATGCCCATGGGTTGGAAGACTACTGTTAAAATATCCCACTGTTCAAAGCCATCTAGAATCAATGCAATCCCCATCAAAACATCATGGTGTCTCTTCGTAGAGGTACAGCAAGGAACCAAAGGAACCCTAAAATCTTCAAACAAATGGCCCCATATAGCAAAGACAATTTTACAAAGAATGAAGCTAGAGGTATCTCACCCCTGATTCCAATCCTCTCTACGAACCTATCACAATCACAACAGTGTGAAACGGACACAGTAATACACAGAGATCAAAGGAACAAGAGAGTCTAGACATAAGCCATGTTGACATGGTAAGTTGGTCATTGACCAAGAGGCAAGAATACACAGTGGCTGAAAATCTATTCACCAAATGTTGGGAGACCTGGACAACCTCACGCATGAAAGCGGACCATACTCCTCCCAGACTCAGAACTCAATGTGGACTAGAGACTTCCACGTAGGACTGGGAACTGTAAAACTTCTGGAAGAAAACACAGGCAGTAAGCATGTCGGTGCTGGACTTAGTGATATTTTTTTGAATCTCCTCATCCAAGAGCAACAAAAGCAAAAATAAACAGGATTCCTCCAAAGTGAAAAGGTTTTGCCACATTGAATGAAACCATGGCAAAGCAAAAAGACAACTTATAGAGAGGGACAAGGTATTTTCAAAGGGTACATCCCATGAGGGATTAGTACCCCAGATATATAAAGAATTCTCACAATTCACTTATTTAAAAAGTCCAATTTAAAATAGCAAAGAAAACAAAACAAGCAGAGGTCCTGAACAGAATTTTTCTCCAAAGATGATGTACAGATGGCTGACACGGGAAAAGAGGTTGAATGTCCCCAATCATGAGGAATAATCAATACGACAACGAGATTACCTCACACCTGCCAACTGCTGTTACTAGAAAGAAACACAAAGTGTCACTGAAGGATGCGGAATAAAGGAAATCCTCGTGCACTGTTGGGGACGCAAAACGGGGCAGCCACTGTGGGAAACAGGACAGATGCCGAACAAATCTGAAAAGAGAACTACCATATGATGCCGCCATTTCTTCTGGGTGTTTATCCAAGGAAAACTCTCAATCAAAGAGACACAAGCACACGTGCGTTTGCTAGAGCATCACGGACACCAGCCTAGACCTGGGGCTGCCCACGTGTCCTTCAGCAGGTGGGTGGGTAAGGACATTCCCAGCCACACACGCTATTCCTCAGCCATGGGAAGGGACGACATCTTACCACGGTGACAACATGGATGGACCTAAAGCTGTTCTGTTCTGTGGAAGAAGAGAAAGATGAACCTTACGTTTTCATTTACGTGTGGAATCTGAAACCCAACCGACCAGGACAGGAACACAAGGACCCCGAGAACAGTCCTGTGGCAGGGCTGTGAGGGCAGTGGGGGGAGGGCAAGTGTAAGTGAAGGGACCGAAGGACACTAGGAAGACGGGCACAGCACCGGGTTCCTATCGTCTTTCCTGCAGGGACAGATGGTAACTGGCTTATTGCCATCGCTTCCTAGTGTAGACACATGTGTCCACACCCACCAAATGTGGACCCCAACACCGTGGACTTGCAGCTAATATCGTACACCATCTATGCTCCGACTTGGTAAACAAGCAGAGGAAGGGAAAGCAGGAAACGAAACCCCAGTCTTGCTGAAGAACTGGCCCGGCAGACACTCCAGGGGCCGCGCGGCTCGGCCAGCCTCCATCTTGAGCCCCGGAAGCCATGGAGTCTGGACACAGGACGCGGCTCCCCAAGTTGCTCCTCCACCGCTCTGGGAAATGGAGGTGCCCCGTGCCCTCGTCCGGACCTGCAGATCCAGGGCCTCACGTAGCCACTCGGTAGGAGGCCCCCCACCCACAGGGGTGTCCGTGAGGACGGAGCAGAGGTCACAGGCTCCTGGGGCAGCTTCAAGGGCGTCTGAGAAGGTAGCCAGCCCTCCCAGCTTCCACGGTGAGGGACAGGGACTCACAACATGCTCTGGGGTAAAGAGCTGTCCACACAGAGGAAAGGGTCTCAGATCTCTCCTGTGTCTGTACAGCCAGGGGTCACACTCCTGTGTGCCGTGAATGCCAGTTTGACCCCATGGGCAGTATCCAAGGTGGGTCCCTCCTGCAGGTGCTAAATGCAGGATTGCTCTAAAGCGGTCACGGGAACCCGCTTTCTCGCTGCCCCTCCTCAGTCGTGGAGCGGGTGAATAGGGCACTTGCTGGGGCTTTCTAGGTGTTGGGGGAAGCAGCTTTCTTTCTGCCTGACCCTCCCCTACCTGCTCAGGAGGCTGTGGGCTCTGTGACCGTGCACACCCAGAGAGGAAGCCCCGGGGATCCAGGAACATGGGGAACCTTGCTGTCACGACAGCACAGAGATTCCGACCCTGAGGTCTGCTCCCCTCCACACCTAGAGACTGAAGCTATTATTTGGGTTTTCTGCCAAACTGGGTAGGCAACAATGCAAACTATGTGTCCTGGCCAGAGAAGACCACAGGAGTGACCTCTAGCCTCTGCAGCCACGAGCCGGGCAGGCCAGGACTCCACAGGGACCAGCTTCCCTGGCTACTGCTCTCCCCTCTCACTCAGGCCCAGAGAAGCCCATCATGTCCCCCCAGCCGTCAATCAGGACGTCCCCTTCTTGTTCATAGTCCTGCAGCCTCCCCTCATGGACCACCTGCCGCCCGAGCTGACCTGAGCCTCCCACTGTGTGTCGTTGCCGATCTCAAGGGAGAGGACAGCCCCCGCTGGGGCAGCACACTCCAAATAAATAGGCGTCTGCTCTCACTCGGGTACCGTTAGACACCTGTCCTTTCTGCAGGACACCGCCGGTGGGTACCCCTCCCTCCACTACTCTGAAGACACACGCGCTACAGATCACCATCCCCACGTTTATCTTCTCCACCACCTGGTCCCTCTGCCCGGTGACACTTGCAGGGGTGCAAACAATCTTGAAGGGAGGGTTTAAGACCTGCCCTTTTCCCTCGCTTCCAGGAGGCTCCCCCAGGCGCTGTGCCAACCCTGTTTTTCCGCAGGTGACAGGTCCCTGATGTGGCTTCAGACACAGACAAGAGTCCAAAGATATTCACCCCATGTAAGATGAACCAGGGAACTAAGCTTTCATCTTCTTGTACAAACCGAGCAGGTCCCAAAACTCCAGTGCAGGACACCCTGGAACCCATACCCAGGAGCCCATTCCCAGGGGACAAACCAGGTGAATGACTTCTGAGAACAGAACTTTCAAGGCAGCACAGTTCTCTCCACAGATGTCTCAAACCTCTGATGCTCAAGAAACAAGTCGCCAGCACGGACCCAAGCGTTCGCGCACACATCATCGCCGTGAGTGTTTGGGGGTGAACACGTGATCAATGCTGGGAACAGGCTGCAGGTCTGGCCGTGGTGTCTGCCGGCCGACGAGGCACACCGTCCGTACCCCAGGCCCAGCCAGTCCCGGCAGGGCTGCACCGTGCACCTGGGCTGTCTCCTGAGCTCAGGACCAGCACTCACAGCTCCCGGGACCTGGAACCTGTGTGTTGGCTAAGTGAGGCCAGCCTAGGAGGGAACCCATCCTCTCAGAACTCCTGTGCTGATGATGGAGGGGACCCCGGGCAGGCCGGGCCCTCATCGGTGGGTGGAGAGGTGGGAGCTCTGCCGGGAGCAGAAACCCAATCTCACAGCACTCTCCGTCTACACCGTCCAACAGGCTCTTGTGCCGACTTTGTCTCCCACGGGCATGTGGTGACCTAACCCTGACCGTTGGCGGGTCCCCACGGGCTGCCGTGGTTGCGGGTCTGAGGCACGAAGGGGAGGCAGTGACTGGGTGGCCGGCCCCAGGCAAGCTCTTGCTGGAACCCAGCAGTGTGGTGTGGAGCAGAACAGTCCCCGAGAAGAGTCAACCTACAGATCAGGAGGAAGAGGAAATCATTGAGCATTTTAACGTGTCTATTTCCTAATTCAGGAAAATTCACATCAGAGCTGGTTTAAGGAGAACATTTCAGTGACATTCATGCATTCATGATCATACGCAACGACCCTCTAGTTTCAAAACACGGTCTACACTCCAAAAGCAAGTTCTTACCTGTGAGAAAGTGCTTCGCGACACCTGTTAATGATGGGAAGACCTTTTCATTAACAAAGAGGTTTCCAGCACGGGAGAGAGGTTGGGCTCAGCCAAGGAGGGGCTCAACTGGGCTTCACAGCCAAGGAGCAGGGCCCAGGGGATGGAGTTGGGCCTAGTAGACTTCACAGGACTCTTACTGCGGCAGGCCAGCGGGGACAATGCCGTGGGGGAACAGGTACCACGGGTAGAAGAACTCTGAGCTGCCCCAGCGGGATTCTTGCTAAAACTGGACTTAGTGGGACAAAGAGCATGCCCAAGGTCATGGCCAAGACCATGGTCCAGAATGGGGTCTCTGTCATGCCTCTTACGTTGTCTCTTCCCTTCCATCGCCCCCTCCAGCCACTGGCCCCACCGGTCTGCTTCCCATCTCTGTTGGAGAGTGAGTGGGTTTTACATCCTCAGGGGCTGCATGAGAACAATCAACCTCAAAGACCGGGTATTTGCTCTCCCTAAACCAAACCACAGTGTAGCCCCCATCGAACAGAATATGGCGTCCCTTTTGTTAAGGACACGTGCAGAGAGTCAAAGCAAGTACATAAAGGAAACAGCCTTACCCTACAGGAATGCACAGCTCTTCCCACAGGTCAGAGGACCCCAGCCAGTCCCTCAACACCAAGTCTGCCCAGGCCATCGCTGGACTGGCCGTTTTGCTGATTCCCACCCACACCGTACCCCCGACCCAGGTAAGAAAGATGACCAGAAGACAACCCATCATCCGAAAACCCAAATAACCTCCGTATTTTCCCCAGAAATCTCCCACAGTCTGGGAGGAACGCACAACTCATCCTTTCTAGAAGCTGCCAGTTTCATGACTCGCAGGTTCAGAGCTTGCATGATCTCTTATTTCTGCTTCATTTTATCAAGTCGGGTTTGGTTCTGACAGACTCAAGGGGCAAACCCAACCCACCAGTGAGAGGGTGACCACAGACCCTCCCAGTGTGGTCCGTGTGGCACCAGCATCCTCTGGAAAATTGTTAGAAACCCCAGATCCTTGGCCCCGGCCCTAGACTTCCTGAGTCAGAGGCATGAGGGCTGTGTCTGCCAAGAGCCCCGGGCGATTCTGAAACGAGCAGTAATTTGGAATGGGTTTGGAGCTCTGTAAGCATTGTGACAATTCTGTACATGGTCTTCCTGCAGCACACATTCGCCACCACCCCTCCATGTTCAGACGCCCCCTCACACTCACACCCCCCAGAGGTTCACAGGCCGGGGTCCCCTGCACCTTCACCCCTCCCTGGAACAGGGTCCCTTTCCCTCCACTAGTAGCCATCCCCGGGGCTGGGCTAGTCAGGGCACAATCCCGGCTTCGTAGGGACACACCCAGGACCTCACAACCCCTCGGAGGCCCGCTGTCCCCTCCTGCTGCTGCAGCTGCTGTGGGAATCTGATCCGATTTTCCCTGGACTTGGTCCGGAGGAGTGTCCTCTCACGAAGGGAAGCCCACGGGACCCACCGAGTGGCCGACGACCCGGGAAGACCTGTGGGCGCAGAGCCTCCTCCTCCAGGCTGGTCTGCAGCTGGGAGACTCGGGACTGTCCCGGGAGCAGCCGCCCCCCACCTGGCTCAGGTCGATGAAGGTCTATTTTCTGCAGAGGCGTCTAGTGATCACCCTGAACCCACACGGACCCCCTGCCGTCCATCGGGATCAGGATGCGGACCACAGGGGAGTGGTTCACAGGTGCAGGAAGTGCTCATCTGGGGGAGGCAGGCTCCTCCTGACAGGTGGAGAGCAGCACAGACGTCTCCCCACCGCACTCCTGAGGCCAGGGGCCACCACGAGGTCCTCCTGCCTATGAGCTCAGGCTTCCCTGGCCCCCAGCCCCAGGTCAGCATCCCTGCGGAGCCACCCCTGCGGGGTCGGCCAGGACAGAGGGCAGCCTTGAGGGGGGAGGGACCAGAACCCCCAGGAGCAGCTCCACCAAACACAGATGGGAGCCCCGTGGAAGCCCTGGCCTCCAGCCTTCTCATGGGCTCTCAGGGGCCTCCGTGGTCCCAGAGTCCTGCCCCCACTGTGCAGAGCAGCTCCCCCGAACAGACACCCTTCCCTTGGCTGTTCCTGCTGGCCTCAGCCCACCTGCTCCCTCCCTCCTGCCTCTGGGAGACGCCCCGGGATTGGTGACCCCACCTGATCATTCACCCACACGGCCTCCAGGTCAGACTGTACGGCACCGAGCCCGGCTTCCTGTGGGGTCCGCTCCAGAGGGACGGCCAAGCTCTGCCCTGGACGGAGACATGGACCTGAAGGCAGGGGAGAGGTCAGATGGGGCTACACCGGCAAGAGGAGAGGAACACCACCGGGATGGGGAAGCAGACCGACAGGGGCCAGCGTCCAGACTTCCTGGAGCCCGTGTTCGAACCCCAGGCCGGGAGCAGCACCAGCAGGCTAAACCGAATCCTTGAAAGCGGGTGGGAGACGGGTTTGTGCTTTGACAGCGGGGAGCGCAGAGCTTTCCGGACAAGAAGAATCTGAAAGGACGCATGTGAGGATGAGTTGGGTCTGAGCTTGGCAGAACCAGAGACGGCTGCGGGGGCGGAGGGGGGGGAGCGGACGGTGTCGGGGGGTGGAGGGCGGGAAAGTACGGACCGAGGAGAAGGTCGAAGGCAGGGGGTCTCCGCTGGGGTCTTGGTCCGCTGTGAAGAGCTCTGGACGTAATCTCAGACGGAACGTTGTATGAAGATGGAGACTGTTAGGGGAGACCCGTCGGAAATGCAGATGAGTTGAGCGGCCTCGGGTTTTCAGAGGCTCATGAATCACTTACTGGTGGCGGCTGAGCTGTCCAGTGACCGCAGGGACACACACGGATCAAGAGGTTGCACAACGTTAACTGTGTCGTCTGGGTTATGGGCTGTGCTCGCTCAGTGCACCTCCCACTGCGAACCTGAGTGTCTACAAAGTCCCTCACTCTGAAGGATGGAGGGAAAGGCTTATCAGGATCCGATTCAGAATCTCCTTTCCCTTGGACTCGATTCTTACCCAGAATTATTGCTGTGGCAGAACTTACCTTCCATAGCCATCTCCCTCCTCCCAGGCTTGCAGGACCTGGTTTGGATTCAAATGTGCCAGGAACTCAGGGGACAGATACAGTTGCTCTCACACCCACAGCAATACCCTTCCCCTTCCCAGACGCTCATTTCTCTACCCTCCCGGGCAGTGCGGGGAGGACAGGACTCGACCCACACCAGGGACCTGGAAGGGAAAGTGTGCTTGACAGTCTCTGGTTGCTCACAGTTTACTACCCCCACCAAAAGGCATTAGGGGAAAAGGCAGCCATCTTCTCTTCGGACACTGTCGTGTGAGCATGAGATTCATGGAGCCATTGCAGCCATCTTGTGACCGTGAGGAATGTCCTAGAGAATGTGGAGATACTTACCCAGGGTTCTGTCGTCAAGTAGCCAAAACAACTCTACCTCTGTCTGCAGAGTCTGTCGTGTGAGAATCGTCACTTTTGTCAAACACCTTAGTCCTTGTGTCACATACAGCCAAAAAAACAAAACAAAACAAAACAAAACACCCCTAACCTGTATTCTGCTCGTTTCCCTAAGGCTGTAGGAAAATACATACATTTGCGACTTCCTTAATGTGGTGCCTAAAAAACATGACTGAGAACCCCAGTCAGAATCAGTTCTGTTCCAGCAAGAAACGGTTCCCTCACCTTGTCTACAGCAAGGGATAAACCGAAAAAGCAGCGGATTCTTTTGTGACTCACATGTTTCGCCAGCAAGTTTGTCGGAAGCTTCTGTTCCCGGGCAGTGTCAGAGCTGCGGTGGGACCCACGTGTTCATCGTCCCTTGGATCAGGCTTTGCTAGGCTGCACCTCACCTTCAGCGACGGTTTTGAGAAACATCGACCAAAGTCAGATTGTGCTGTGGTTAGGGTCTCGGTCCACCCCATTCTCAGGCGTCTCCAGAACTCACGTGTTCATGGTTCATATTTATCGTGGGGGTGGGGATCCTGGTCTCAGGTCACTGGAAGTCAGGTGTTTATTCCCAGCAAGAGCCAAATGATTGCACTGGGTTCTGAAGATGGTGCGTGTCCTCAGTTCCTCCTGCAAAGACCCATCGGCTCAGTGCAGGGTCTGGGGTCTGACCGCGGAGGTCTGTCCCCAGTGGTCACCTGCGTGCTGGCTGGTTTTGGGCAAAGGTTCTCCTGGACCTCTCGGGCCTTCCCAGCACGTGCTCATGCCCAGGGCTGGTTTCCGAACAGACTGAAGGTCAGGCAGGGAACATGCATCTGGGGACAGCCTCGGGTCTCAAAGACGCAGTGTGACCAGAACGACCCTGAGAGTGGCAGAAACTTGCCTGACTCACCAGCATGTAGCTGATGGCATTCTTTGGTAAGAGCCACTCCAAAGTGGTGTTAAATGCTCTCCACACATACTAGGAGTGGCCTAGAGTGTTTGTGCCACCGGTGCCCAGTACCCGTGCCCCAGACCGCGGTCAGCACTGTGTCCCCAACCTGTACTCACTGTGCCAAGACAGGTTTTACCAATCATTCACTGTCCGTCTTCACTTTCTCAATTTCATTCCCATATTTATGAAATCTGCACAGGAATGAATCTGCAAAGAAATTTCAAGTGTTTGGGGAGCAGAATCTGTGGTTAGGACTATAGAGAGGGCAAAAGCGAGTCCACACACCCATACAGTAACAGGATGTGGAGCCTGCGTGATGACATCACCAGATCCCCAGGCACTTCTTGCCGATGATTCAGGAGAGAGAGGCCTCAGCGTGAGGGGAGTCCGGCAAGAATCCCACGCAGCCCACATTACTCAGGCCCCCTGCATAGCTCCTTCCTGCTCCAGACACCGTGGGTCTCCAGAGTAAGAAGCCGTCCTCCAGCCTCCTCTGCAGCTAGACGTGCAGCTGAGATCACCAGCTCCTTTGGTCTTGGCCTTGGGCGGCAACAACGTCCGGGTCTCGCCCTGACAAGTGTGTCACTTCCGTATACAGTGAGGACAACCCACTCGGGACATGAAGCACCAGACAGTAGTCTGGCTCCCTGTGGGACGACATCAGGGAAGTCACACTTATCCACACAAGCCCACACGCCTGCCCCTGGACCGTCAGGAGGGAGGAACTGTTGCTGTCACACTGTCTTCACGTCACGATGTGTTGGGGTCTCCCTCCTGTGGCCGCGGAGCTCTTCCCCGGAACGTCAGACTCCACCCCTGGACTCAGGCCTGGCGGGGATGCGGTCCTCAGTCCCGAACTGAGCTCTCTGGTGCTAGATTTTCCCCACTTCACTAATGAAAACAACAGAGCACAGTTCATGTAACATTGCAGGGCCACACAGAGGACGGAAACCCACATCTGTCCGCGCTGCTGTCCGTGCCCGGGGAGGGGAGGCAGGCGGTCATACGGGGCAGATCCGAACGTGCCACACAGGATTCCGAGGCTGGATTTTTCCTTCTGCTTGACTGTGACACTAAGTCTCAAACACTCCTAAAATTGTAAGTAAAATATTTCTCATCTCGACATTTTTGCTAGAACTTCTCTAGATTAGAAAGTTCACAGAATGTTTCAAGATGGGATTCGGCATCTCTGGTCTACAATTCTCCTTGAAGCACAGGCATCCTGATTCCTGAGAGGGGTTCTGAGCGTAGCCTCTGGGGGGAAAATCAGAGCCAACAGTGCACTTGAAAACCTCCATTCAATGTCCAGGAAACTCGTTTCTTGCACACGCACTAAGCTCCATGTGTGTGTACCTCCTGAAAGGAACAGAACATGTGCAGATACCATCCTACGACCGCTCGCGTATTTCCCAGCCTAACGCCGATGCTGAATCGAGTGAGTAAAAAGGATTCAAGTCCTAATTTGAGTGAAGTCTTCAGTCTCAAGGCAGCAGTCCCAATTCAGCCACAAAAAAGGAAAATCAGTATTCTCTTTGCTTGCCCTTTGACTGGAAGGAGAGATGTGGACGACCTCGCCGATGTCTGTGATCACACGTCTTCCGATCACGCTGCTTAGCTGAAAGGCGTCCTTGGACACTGGGTTCATACAGAGTCAAACCTACCACAATTGCATCGTGAATCCACAATTTGTTTCAGGGAGGTGGGATGCAGGGAGGTCCCAAGCCACAGCTCTCCTGTGTCTGCGAGGTCATCTACTGGTTCCTGCGGGATTCACGCCCAGTGCCCGAGGACACAGGTGCACAGGGACCCAAGTGGACGACTGGGGCCCAGGTCCCAACCCGGGACATCTGGATCCCAAAGCCCAGGTAGGGGCCATGGTGTTGCCCCACCTCCTGTCCCCTAGGATCACAGAAACTAGGAGGATGGGACCACATGAGGATCAAGGAACAGCCTGGGGGTTACAGCCACCACCTAAGACTGTAACCAGCTTCCAGACAAGGTACATGGCCTTGTTTCCTTAACTACTACCTATTACATATCCCCCCCAAAGAGCTCTCAGCCTCTTGAGGGCCCAGGAAAGACCTGATAGCCCCCCATCTCAAGGAGGAAACAGAGGCTCAGAGATGCTCACGTGTTGCAGATTGTAAAGTTGCTCTACAGCGTGCTGAGGCCAGGACCCCAGGTCAGGGTGTACAAACTTCTACTCTGCTAGAAACCTCCCCCAGAGGCAGAAGAACAGCCAGCATTTCCTCAACGTACCACCAGAGGGCAGAGCACTGGGTCAGCTAAGAACATTCACCTGATGGTCCATCTATCTGTCCGTCAGAGGGAGCCCACTTTGCTTCAGCCCTAAGGCCTGGGGAGCCCATCTGTCACACCAGCGAGACTGATGGCCACCCACAGAGGGAACTGGATCCCATGGTACCTTTGGGGTCTGAGCATCCCTGCAGGGAAGGCAGGAGTGGAGAAACCAGGGTCCTCCTGTGGCCAGAACAGACCACAGGCCCCTGCTCATACAGTCACAGCATAGAACTGCTTTAGAGAATTCCCATCTCTGTAGGCTTGGGGAGCCTTAGTCAAGTTACTTCCCCAAGACGGTGTCCTCAGCTTTGACTTCGGGATAACACCACCCACACTGGGGGGGTCAGCAGGATTCTAGAAACCCATATGGGCAAGGATTTGCAAGACTGCACAATGTGCTTCCTGTTGGGTCATTGTTCCTTTGGGGTCTCTTCTGTTCTTAGATGGGTCCGAGTTTGAGACAATAAGTTAGGATCCCGGCCATGGGGTTGTCACCCAGACATCCAGCCTGTGCCGACATCGGCTTGCGCTGTGACCTCCAGGTAAGTGAGGGCACGCAGGCTTCACTATGTGTGCAAATGCACCAGCCACCTGTAGCTCTTAAAATTAAGTACCTTTCAAGCTCAATGCCTCCTCTCCAGAGTAACACGAGGCATGTGGCTGCCATATTGAATGCATGGCCAGAGATGATCTCCTCTGTCCCAGAAGGTTCTCTTTAGAGCCCTGGTCTATGTAGCTCTTGTTCTTTTCTGAAAGGTCCCACCTGCCCAATAATGGTTCCATATATTTCTGAGAACACGGGAATTCATGCTGGTACCCACATACCACTGTGGCCTATGGGAAACTCTTCTAAGCATATTCTAAGATCAAAGGAAGAGTAGAAGAAATTTGGCTATGGTAAAATGGAAAGTACTTGAGAAAAACAATCCAGGGTCTTTTATATGAAAAATGTAAAATTCAGTGTAGAAAGTATTTATCATGTACTCTGTTCACTGGTAGAGTTGCTACATTCTAGGCCTAGAATATGTATTCAATAACCGTTACAATGAAGATTGATTGGAATAGTTCAATAATCCCAAAATCACTACATATCAAGGTAACTATTTTGCTTAGAAATCATTGCTTTGCATACAGTACATTACTGAGATTACTGTTGTTAGTGAAGTCTTATAAATGCTTACATTTGTGGATTGAATAGTAGAGGGAGAAGGTAAGAATATGGGAAAAGCAAAACACGTACAGTATTTTTAAAGTTTGCAGGGACCTTGATTTTTTTAAATCATTAAAATCATTTGTATTAAAGAAAAGAGTTTACCCCTCCAGAAAACCTTTCCCTAGACTAAACAATAGGATTTCATAAACAGATCTCATAATTTGTTGGATTTGGTCACTGAGAAGCCTTGACTGGAGGAGGGAAGAAGGAGAGGAAATTCTGGATAGATCTTCCTCTGGCTTCCTCTACAAGCCTCCTTTGGGTTGGTCATGTCTCCCAGAGTTCACCGCTCCTCTCAAGAGGGCCTTTCTCCCCTCAGGTTCTGATGGTCTCTCCCTGTCCTTGACCCTCTGGCTGGGGGCAGGGGGAAAGGGCAGCTCCACAGTGACCTGCCCAGGTTCCTGCTCTATCCTGTGATTTCCTGACATGCCACACCAGGTGTAACATTAGCTCCTGGATCAATAGGACTTCTTCAGAGGTCACTCTGATAGAACTCCTATTTGTACAAGGCCATGAGCCTGGTTAACAGCTCCCACCACTCCCAACCACACCAGGGCTTAGAGAACCGCCTGACCCACCTGCCTAACACCACACAGCCATGTTGTCCTGGAGATGCTGCACCCGCAATGCTTTATATGCAGGAAAAGACAGATATATCTTCTTAGATTCATAAGCCCCTGAGACTTGGATTTCTGCCCTCAGTGTGGGAAAGATAGAGTGTCCTTCCAAAGGTCCTGGTTCTCCTTCCCTTCACAGAAATGTTTCATTGCATTTTCAGTGCAAGAGTCCTTCCCATTGTACTGAGACCTAAACTTCTGAAATCTGCAAGTTAGGCAGACCATCCTCTTCCCGTGTCATCCCCTGAGCTCAGCATTTGCCCACCATCGAGGTAGAAGTACTCCCCAATGGCTGATTTCAAGCTACCAAAAACCTCACTGGCTTGCAGATTTCCTGAAAATGTAAACCTGGGTCTAGGAAGACCACACAAGCCAGCCCCAGCACATCATGACTGGCTTTCCACTTTCTCCTGACTCCTCGCTCCTGAATGAAAAATGATAAAATTAAGGACGAAGAGCAGCAGGAAGATGATCTTTCACCTTTGGAGAAGGCAGACCCTAGGCTCTCCCATGAACACAACTAGGTAACTATCAAATCATTGTAAATATTCCCGAGAAATCTACCTGAAGATAGACAGAGCCAACCCCACAGGTAGAGGGAGAAAAAAAGCCGCAAAAAAGAAAGAAGTGTGTAGATGTGGTTTGGGGGAGGAAAGGATGGTAGCCACTCTGGGTGCGAAGGAGCTGTGGTCTCAGATACAGGAGTGGTGGTGGGCAAGGGAGAGGGGAACACACAGGAGAATGTACGAGCCCATTTCTCCAAATGATTTGGAAAATTAGATGGGCCAAATTTCATAAGTTCTTGCAACCAGCAGGGCTTAAAACTGAGTGTTTAAAGGTCAGGAGACCTGGCTTGGAAAGAGCTGGGAGGGCACTGCCCTGCTCATGGAGAGAAGGCAGACAAACAACCTGGGACAAGAGAGCACAGAAACAGTGTTCAAAGAGTACCCGGGACAAACAGGTGTGGGAGAGAGGAGGTAATATTTGTTCTTGGAATGTGTCCTGAGAGGGAGTATTCAGAGACAGTTCTCTGGGAACCAAGGAGCTGCCGGCACCATTTCCCTCCCTCAGCATAAACAAGGAGCTTCCTGTAGGAAGGGGTGCAGTCCCTACATGGGCTGTCTGAGCTTGCTCACACCCCCTCCCACCTGCTCCTTGGTGAAACTGCCCTTTGCAGTCACCCTTGCCTCAGTCCCAGAGCAGGAGCCTCTCCTCCAGAAGACCAACACAAAACCCTGCTTACATCCCATCTCCTGCCAGAGACTTCTGCAGGGCCTCAGTTCAGTGTAGGTGGTGGCAGGTCTCATTTCACAAGCAGACTAGAGCACAGCTAGCTGAAACTCCACATGTGCACTGGGGACAAAACACTTCTCACAGCAGGCCAGGAGAGCCTCTGCAGACACTAGCCTGAAGGGCACAGCAGCCAGAACAGACCAGCACAGCACACTCAGTGCACACTGGAGACTCCCTGAAGCGTCAGGCCCTGGGCACACCATGACCTCTTCAAGTTATTACTTTCAGGAATAGGAGACAGAACAGTCTTTTCTAACACAAAAAGCAGAGACTTGAGCAAAATGTGCAGATAGAGTAATTTATCCCAAAATAGACTGTAAGACCACAGCCAGAGATCTAAGACAGACAGACAGAACTCATAGGCTATGGGAGAATTTAAAGCAGCCATCATAAAGCTACCCATGGGCTCAAGAAAAGACCAACTCAGAGCGACTCTTACCACAAAGTTAAGAATGAAAGAATCAGAGATAAAGAATGCAATTAATGAGATCAGAACCAGGCCTGATGCAATGAACATCAGTCTGGAAGAAGCAGAGCAATTAAGTAATGACCTAGGAGACCAAATAATGGAAAGAAATACAGCTGAATGAAAGAGAAAGAATTATGCAACTTAAGAATAGACCCAGGGATCCCAGTGACTCCATCAAATGTAATACCATTCATATTAGGAATCCCAGGAGAAGAGAAAATGGGACAGGAAAACTTGAGGAACTCATAGCTGAAAACATTCAGATCCAGGAGGCCCAAAGAACCCCCACCCAAATCAAGAAAAGTACGCCAATATCAAGACATAGTGTCAATTATCAAAGTATAGCAAAAGAGAAAAAAATTAAAAGCAGCAAAACAAAAGAAGTCCTTAACTTACAAGGGAAGGCCAGCTGGGGATCTGTCAGCAGAAACTTTACAAGCCAGAAGGGAGTGGTTAGATCAAGTCAAAGTGCTGAAAGGGAAAGATCTGCAGCCAAGAATACTCTATCCAGCAAGGCTGTTATTCAGAATGGAAGGATGTTGAGTTTCTCCCAAACAACAAAAACTAAAGAAATTTGTGATCACTAAAGCAGCCCTGCAGGAAATATTAAATGGGTCTCTTTGAGGAGAATGGAGACACCAAAAGACACAGGATATAGGCAGGAAACAAAAGAGTAAAAGTGACTATTTCTGTTAAAAATACTCAAGGGACTCTCACAAACACACACACAGACACACACACACATGAGGATATAAAATATACACCTAAACATGGTGAGGAGTTTTCTTCCTACGTTTGAATGGGTTCAAATCTGAATGACCACCAACTTAATATAGACAGCTATTTATGGAAGAAGTTATATACAAACCTAATGGCAACCACGTATCTAAAGCCTCTAATAGATATGCAAAGAATAAAGAAATCCAAATGTATCACTAAAAAGTATGAACAAAACAGGAAAGACCAGAGAAAAGCTCCAGAAACAACCACAAAATAAAATGGCTATAAATATACATGTATCAATAATTCCTTTGTACATAGACAAAACATTGCAATCAAAAGACATGGGGTGCTAGAAAAGAAAAAGTAAAGAAGACCTATCTGTATGCTGCCTACAACAGACTATTTTAGACCTAAAATCACCTCCACAATGATCCTTGGGGGGTTGGAGAAATATTTGTCTCACAAATGATGGTCAAAAGAAAGCCAGAATAGCAGTAATGAATTTGGGAAAATAGAATTTAAAACAAAGCCTATAACAAGAGACACATAATGACACTACAGTAAGGGGACAATCCAACTAGAACAATTATAAATATTTATGCACCTAACTAGGAGCACCCAAATATATTAAAAAGTTGAAAACAAAGTTTAAAAAAAAGGAATCAGAGGTGAAGAATGCATAAAATGAGATTAGAAACAGGCTTGATTCAAAGAGTTAGGCTGGTAGCAGCAGAGGAATCAATAACAATGTGTGGGAAAGTAAAAAGCTCAACAAGTTAAAGAACTGTGTACCATAAGACTAGACTTAGGGAACTCAGTGACTCCATCAAAAGTAGTAACATTTGTTATTATATTATTATTATAATAATATATATATTCTATATAATTATTATTACTGTTGTTATTGTTATAGGAGTTCCAGAAGAAGAAGAGATCAAAGGGAGCAGAAAATATCTTTGAGGAAATAATAGCTGAAACTGGGGAAGGAAACAGACATCCAGATCCAGGAGGAACAGAGAATTCCCATCAAAATCAGCAAAAGGAGGCCAACACCAGGACATATTACAATTACATTTGCCGAGTATAGCGATAAAGGAAAAATTTAAAAGAAGCAAGGCAAAAGAAGTCATTAACTTACAAGGGAAACCTCACATGGCTAGCTGTAGATTCTATAGCAGAAACTTGGCGGGCCAGCAGCAAGTGACATGATCTACTCAAAGTGCTAAATGGGGAAAATCTGCAGCCGAAATTACTCTATCCAACAAGGCTGTCATTCAGAATACAAGGAAAGAGAATGAGTTCCCCAAACAAAAACTAAAGGAGCTCATGGCCACTAAACCAGCCCTGTAGGAAATATTAAAGTGGTCTATGAGGACATGGAGGACATCAAAAGTGACAGTATAAAGGCAGTAAACACAAATGTAGTAAAAATGAATATTTCTGTAAAAATCATCCAAGGAAATCACCAACACAGAAGGACAAATATAATAACATATACCTGAAATGTGGGGAAAAGAAAAGATGGGTTCAAACTTGAATAGCCATCAATGAAATATAGATGGCTATTTTTAGAAAAGGTTATATACAAACCTAATGTCAAACATATCAAAAGCACTAATAAACATTCAAAAAATTAAAAGAAATCCAAATGGATCACTAAAGAAAATCCATGAAACATGAAAGACAAAATGAGCCAGGGAAGATCTCCAGAAACCACCAAAGAATAAGTAATAAAATGGCTATAAATGTATATATATCAATAATTACTTTGAATGTTAATGGACTAAACACACTCTGATCAAAAGACATAGGATGTCAGAATGGATTAAAGAAGCAAGACACGGGCACCTGGATGGCGCATTGGGTAAAGCCTCTGCCTTCAGCTCAGGTCATGATCTCAGGGTTCTGGGATCAAGTTCCACATCAGGCTCTCTGCTGCAGGGAGCCTGCTTTCCTCTCTCTCTCTCTCTCTCTCTCTGCCTGTCTCTCTGTCTACTTGTGATCTCTCTGTCAAATAAATAAATAAAATTAAAAAAAAAAAGAAGCAAGACACATCCATATGCTGCCTACAAGACACTCATTCTTGACCTAAAGACACCTGCCCAGTGATACTCAGGCAATGGAGGAAAATTTATCATGCAAATGGAGGTCAAAGGAAAGCCAGAATGCTAAAACTTATATTGAAAAACTAGACTTTGAAACAAAGCCTAAACAAGAGACAAGAAACAATCCAACAAGAGGATAGAACAACTATAAATATTTTTGCACCCAACCTTGGAGCACCCAAACATACAAAACAAATGGTAACAAACGTAAAGGAACTAATTGATGAGAAAGCAAGAATAAGATTCTAAGACCCCACTTACATCAATGGAAAGACCAAACAGAAAATAAACAAGGAAACAGTGAGTCTGAATGACACCCTGGACCAAATGGCCTTGACATATTCACAACATTGCACCCTAAAACAGCAGGATACACATTCGAATGCACATGGGACATTCCCCAGAATAAGCCACATACGAGATCACAAAACAAGCCTCAGCAAATACAAAAGCCTGAAGTCCTACCATGTACCTTTTCTGACCACAAGGTTGGGAAACTAGAAGTTAAACACAGGAAACAGTCTGAAAAGATCCCAGATCCATGAAGGTTAAACAACATGCTACTAAACAAAATGGTCAACCAAGGAAATCCAGAAAGAAATTTAAAGATATGTGGAAGGGGTGCCTAAGTGGCTCAGGCCATGATCCCAGGGGCCTGGGATCAAACCCCACATCAGGATCCCTGCTCAGCTGGGGAGTCTTTTTTTCCCTCTCCCCCTGCTCATGCTCTTTTTCAAATAAATAATAAAAAAATAAAATAAAATACAGGGGAAAATGAAAAAAAAAAAGATCCAAAATTTCTGGGATACAGCAAAAATAGTCCTAAGAGGAAGTATATATAGTAATATAAGCTGACATCATGGAGAAAAGTCCCAAAGAAGCAACCTAATCTTATACCTAATGGAGCTAAAAAAGAAAAAAAAAATTACTCCTAAAGCCAGTATAAGGAAGGAAATAATAAAGATTAACACAGAAATAAATGATATAGTAACTAAAAAACCCAATAGAGCAGGTCAATGAAACTCAGTGCTCATTCTTAGAAAAGAAGAAAATCAATAACCATCTAGCCAGATTAAAAAAATGGGGGAGGGGTCTAAAAATCGGATCTAGAACTATTAACACCACAAATACAAAAGATTATAACATCATGAAAAATCATATGCCAACAGATTGGACAACCTAAGAGAAATGGATAAATTCCTAGAAACATAGGATCTCCCAAAATTAAACCAGAAAGAAATAGAAAATTTGAACAGCCCAATTACCAGTAATGAAATTGAACCAGTAATAAAAAAAAGCCCAACAAACAGAAGTCCAGAACCACATGCCAACACAGGTGACTTCTACCAAACATTTAAAGAAGAGTTAACACCTATTTTTCTCAAACTCTTCTAAAAAATAGAAAAGGGGGGTGCCTGGGTGGCTCAGTGGGTTAAAGCCTCTGCCTTTGGCTCAGGTCATGATCTCAGGGTCCTGGGACTGAGCCCCACATCGGGCTCTCTGCTCAGCAGGGAGCCTGCTTCCCCCACTCTCTCTGCCGGCCTCTCTGCCTGTTTGTGATCTCCGTCTGTCAAATAAAATCTTTAAAATAAATAAATAAATAAAAATAAATAAAAAATAGAAAAGGAAAAATTTACAGATTCATCCTAGGAGACCAAAACTACCCCGATGAACACAGATGCAAAATTCCCAACACATTAGCAAACCAACTCAATAATACATTCCCAATGTATTCATTCGCGATGATCGAGTGGGATTTATTCCTGGGATGCAAGGGTGGTTGGACAGTTGCTAACCAATCGACAGGATACGTCACATCGGTAGGAGAAAGGAAGACACACCTGATCATCTCACTGGATGGAGAAAAAGCTGTGGACGAAGTTCAACCTCGATTCATGATAAAAACCCTCAACAAGGTAGGTGTACAGAGAACTCACCTCAACATAATAAAGTCCGTATATGAAAAACCATAGCTGATACCTGTAAAAGAGGCAAAATTAGACTTTTTACTCTACAGTCAGAAACACAAGAGGGATGTCCCTGTCACTTTTTTTTTTTTTCTTTAAGATTTATTAGAGTGAGAGAGTGAGCTACTGTGCACAAGTCGGGGGTGGGGCGCAGGGAGAGGGAGAAGCAGGCTCGCGGTGGGAGCCCAGCACGGGACTCGATCCCAGGAGCCTGGGATCACACTGTCACCACCTTTATTCACCTAGTACTGGAAGTCCTGGCCACAGCAATAAGACAAAAAAGAAAGGAATCCGAATCCGTGAGGACAAAGTAAAACTTTCACTATCTGCGGATGACACGGTTCTCTATGTAGAAAACCCAAAAGATGGACCAAAACCTGGGGGAACGGAAACGAATTCAGTGACATCAGAGGGTATAAAATCGGTGTACAGAAATCTGTTGCATTTCTATGCCCCAAAAACAAACCAGCAGAAGGAAAAACGAAGGGATCAATCCCAGTTGCAATTGCACCAAAAGCAATAAAATTTCTGGGAATAAACCTAGCCGAGGAGGTGAAAATCCTGTCCTCCAAAAACGACAGGACACTGATGAAGGAATCTGAAAGGACACACAGAAAAGGGAAGACTTTCCATGCTCGTGGGTGGGAAGCACGTTCTGAAATTGTCTGTCATTCCCGAAGCAATCTACAGATTTAATGCAGTCGCTGTTGAAATACCAGCGGCACTTTTCAGAGCTGGAACAAACAGTCCTAACATGCGTCTCTCACCACAGAAGACCCGGATATCCAAACGGCCATGACGAAGAGAAGCCAAGCTGGAGGCCTCGGTCTGGACTTCTGACTACGTTACAGAGCTGCCGTCATCATAACGGTGCGGTCCCAGCACAAAAACAGGCCCACAGATGACAGAACAGAAAACCCAGTAATAGGTGCTCAGTTAATCTCAGACAAGGGATGAAAGACTATCCAGTGGAGGAACAGGTCTCTTCATGAAACAGTGTTGGGAGAACTGGACAGAATCATGCAAAAGAATGAAACGGGACGACTTTCTCACACCATCCACAAAGAAGATCTCAGAATGGATGAAAGACCCAAACTTGGGGCCCGAAACCATAAAAATCCCAGAACACAGCACAGGTGGGAATTTCTTTGACATCAGCCACAGCAGCATTTTCCTAGACCCTTCCTGAGGCAAAGCAAACACGAAATAAACTCTCGGGACTACATCAAAATTGAAAATCTCACAGTGAAGAAAATAATCAACGAACTAAAAGGCTACCTCGGCATGTGAGAAAAAATTTGCAAATCATTTACCAGACACGGATTTATATCCAAATTATATAAAGACCTTATAAAGCATCACCAGATGAATAATTCAGTTGGCAGACGTCGTGAAAGACACTTTCCTAAAGATGACTCAGATGTCCCACAGACACGCGAGAGGATGCTCAATGTCACTCATCAAGAGGGAAACACAAATCAGAGCCACGAGAGACCACCTCCCACCTGTCAGAGCGGCTAACACCGACACCACGAGAAACAACAGGTGTCGGTGAGGATGCGGAGAAGGGGACCCGCTTGCACCGTAGGTGGGAAAGCCACCGTGGGAAACAGGATGGAGTTTCTCCAGACAGTTAAAAACAGAGCTACCCTACAGTCCGACAACCTCACTACCGGTTACTTACACAGAGAATGCAGAAATACTAAACCAAAGACGTGACTGTACCCTCCTGTTTATGGCAACACTACAGACAAGAGCCGAATTAGGAAAACAGGCCAAGTGTCCGCTGATTGGTGACGACGGGCGTCACACAGACGCACACACAATATCAGCCATAAAAAGAAAGGGAATCCTGCCACTGTCAAAACGGGTGCACATAGAGAAGAGAATGCTAAGCCAAAAAGAAGAAAAAAAAAGGCAAATACCCTATGATTTCCCTCATGTGGAATTTAACAAAACAAAGGCGCACATGGGGTGGGGGTGGGGTGGGGAAAGAAGCAGAGCAAGGAGCAGACTCTCAACGGTTCAGCGCTGATGGTCAGCAGGGGACAGGGCTGGGGGATGGAGGGAACAGGTGACGGGCAGTAAGGAGCACATTGAGTGGTTTCTTCCCACCTGAAGTCTGTACAGAGAAGCCCAGCCTGCAGGGGCCCACTGTCCCCAGTCCCCAGGACCTGGGGCATACACAGTGACCCTCCCAGGTTACCATGCAACTCCCCCCTGCTTCAGGCCTGGGCTCGTGCTCCGGTTTCCTCAAGGCCAGTGACACTGCTCCATGCCCCCAAGTGGCTTCACTGATCACAAAGGCTCCCTTGTCCTCTCCGCTCGTGGCTCTAAGAGTCTCTGACCTCAGCAGGGGCACATCAGACAGGGTAGAGCTAAGTCAGAGTCTTCCTGCCCAACGTCCACCTCAGATGCCATACTTCGGCATGTTCTGGGTCCCAGACAAGGTCACGGAGCTGCCAGGCTGCCCTTCCCAGACCTGTACCTACCCCCACCAGGGCACTGGGGCCCACCTGCTCCCCACCTGCTACTCCTGGCCTAGGGGAGGGAAGGACCATCCACAGCGCAAGCCCCGGGTGCTTCATGCTCTCCCCGAGCCCCTCAAGCCTTCTCCACCAAGGTTCCAGTTCAAGGACGACTTACAGTGTCTCTCCACGGGTCAACCCTTTCCTTCTGAGAGTCTGACCAGTACACGTTGGTCTGGTTGGCTTCCGTGTATTCCAGGCCCAGTGTTTATGCCCTGAACCTCTCCCCGGGCCTGGAGGTTTGCCTCTACGGAATGGTCTTTTCTCAAATACCATTTCCCTTTAGCGTCTCAGGAGGGGATCACACGCTGGGGTAAGGAGCACCCTTCCCCCAACAAGAGGACCAGAACCTCTGGTGCGGACCCATCCGCGCACCATCCCAAGTGTCCCTGAGCTAAAACACATGTGTCTTTCAATGGGTGAAAACCGACCACAGACGCCGGAAAGAGTTGGTTGGGGACAGATTCCCGACGCCGTGCGGTGAGACACGTCCTTGCAGCTGTAGGGTTCCCATGGAGGACCCCCCAGAAGAGTCTGAGGAAGAAGCCCCTGCTGGGTTGGTTTGGGGAACCTGTGGGGTCTGCTCGGGCTGTGCAGGAAGCTGCTGGAACAGATGGGAAGATGCCGAGAACCACCCCCTCCCGCAGCTCCCAGGAGCACGTCTCCACTTGTGCGATGATCGTGGGTCTGAGAGAGGCAAAGGCAGTTTCGGGGAAGCAGCAGGAGAGCCCAGGCTGCCAGCAGTGTCCACGTGGGCTGCCATTGCCTGGGACCACGTCATTCAGGTGCCGAATTCAGCCTGGCTGCGGGCTGCCACGAGAAAATTAATCTGACATCATGCGGAGTCTTTTTTGGGAGACTGTGTTGCAAATGTGGATCACGGCGCCAGCTCCCATCACTGTACGACGCTGCCCTGGTCATTTGCTTCCTCGTTACCTGCCAGCCTCTCTCAGTCACCCTGCACTGCCTTTCAGGTAAGGCTGAGAAGCTGCACAGCCCACGGGCCCCTAGAGCTGGTCCCCGTGGTTCCCAGATCTGCTTCTCCATGGCATATCCCTATGTCCCCTGTGGCCGGGTAGGTAGGGACCATGTGGCTTCTGGCCTGTGCAGCAGGACTGGCAGAGATGGTGCAGCTGGGGTGAGGTCCTGCCGTTTAAGGCCTCTGGGGCACCTTTCCCTCCTCTGCAGTGACCGGTCAGCAGGGTAAGATGGACAAACAGACACAAGCTGATGTAGGGAACATGGGAAGTCTACATTCACTACCAAATTCATACCGTTGTGCACAATAGCTGCGTAAAATCATCATTGAGTTATTTGAAAATAAAGGTTCTACTTTCCCCCACCGTTGATCGACGTGCTGTCTCACTCCCCTTACGGAGAGATTCTAGGACCTGCCTGAAGATACGGTCTTCCCCATCTCATTAGACAGCCTCCAACTAAGGCCTGACTCGGGCAGCCGAGAGGGTACAGCAAGTCAAGTGCAGTCTGTGGACCAAGAGCCATAATGGTCCCTGCTTCCTTCTTGTGGCAGAGGAAGACCATTTCCGTTGTGTGTTTGCATCAGCCCCAACTCAGGCGCAGTCTGCAGCCTGACAGTGTGGCTGAACGCGGCTCCTGAGGCGTGTGCGCGATGTACCAGGAGAACGCGGTCTCTGCACTCCGGACCCACGGTGTCCCTTAGCCCTCGGGACCCTGCAAGGTGCACAGCGAAGCTCCTTCCGTGGACACTGGGAAGTTTTCCTGCCCTGGGAGTCCGTGGACGGACAAGGTGCTGAGGCTGTGGTTCTATGTATGGAACGGAACAGAAGCGTTAGTCATCTTGATGGGAACGTGGCAGGTAGGAGGCGGGGGGAGGTCCCGGTGCGGATGGAAAGGAGGAAGCCGCTGGGATGCCGGACTTTCTGGAACTCAAGTCACTGACGGGACTTGACAGAACACTTACAGAGAACAGAGGGAGCATTCCGGAGACCGTCTTCCGGTGGACCTGGCGGAGCTGGAGGGGTGCAGGGAGTGGGGAGATTCTTTCACAGAGGAGTAACGTGAGCTTCAGCTGACAAGTGCAGAAATACGCGTGTGATGCAGTCAGAGCGTCCTGGGGGAACGCAGCCGCCGGATCCACGTCCTTCCACACTTAGGATGATGCTTCAGAAGTGTGGGTAGAGGCACGGACAGGACAGGGCTTTCTCAATTTCATCACACGCTTCCCTGAGCGACTTTACTAGCCCCAGATGCAAGGATTACAACAGGACAAATACGGATCCATGTGACACCAAAGGCCCACACAACTTGAAAGGAATAAATGTCTTTGGACGCAGGAAGCGTGTTCACATCCCCGAAGCAGGAAATACTAGGAATTGTTGACATGTCACCTTAAGGCCAGTAACGATCCTCTGGGAAAATGTACCACTGTATGTTCCTTCAGATACCACAGAATTCAGTGTCCTTGTAGCAGCTGTAAAGATCCGTGCACCCAATACAGACCCTTCAGTATAAAGCAAATATTAAGGGACATAAAGGGAGAAATGGACCATAATAGTAGGGGAGTTGAGCACCTCACAAACATCGATGGATAGTCCATTTATGCAAGAAATCAATAATGAAACAGTGCCTTTGAATAACCCATTAGACCAAATGGACTTAACAGATGTATATAGAACACTCCATCCAAAACCAGAGGACACATTTCAAGCGCACAGGGAACACTTTCCAGGAGAGATCGCATTGGGCCACAATTCAAGTCTCGATAAACTGAAGACAGAAGCCGCATCAAACACTTTTCCCACCACAATGGCATGAAACTAGAAATTACGATTGTAAAAATCAAACACATGGAGACGAACCATGCTGCTAAACTAATGGACTCGAGAAATCAAAAAGGAAAGACATAGAAACGCAATATGAAAGATACAAAGGAAAATGAAAATAATGGTCCAAAATCTGACCCGGTGAAAGCTGTTCTGAGAAGGGCATCAAGTGCAGTGCAGGCCTATCTCAAGAAATAAAAATCTCTGGGGTTATGGACATTGGGGAGGGTATGTGCTTTGGTGAGTGCTGTGAAGTGTGTAAACCTGGCAATTCACAGACCTGTGCCCCGAGGGATAAAAATACATGTTTATAAAAAAATAAAAAAATTAAAATTAAAATTAAAAAAAAAAAAGAAATAAAAATCTCAAGGAATCTAATGTTGTACCTACAGGAATTAGAAAAACCAAAGCACAAAGCTAAAAGGAAACAAAGACCGAAGCAGAAATGATAGAGACTAAAAATAGACAAGACCAATGAAACCGGGGTGCCTGCGTGGCTCAGTGAGTTAAAGCCTCTGCCTTCGGCTCAGGACATGATCCCAGGATCGAACCCCGCATCGGGCTCTCTGCTCAGCGGGGAGTCTGCTTCCCCCTCTCTCTCTGCCTGCCTCTCTGCCTGCTTGATTTCTGTCTGTCAAATAAATAAATAAAAACTTCAAAAAAAAAAAATCAATGAAACCAAGAGCTGGTTCTTTGGAAAGATACAATTGATAAACCTTTAACCAGTCGTTCAAGAGAACGCCCCCCAAATTAGAACTGACACCACAGATGTAAAAAGATTATGAGACATTATGATAATTTATACAAGAAACTGGACAACCTAGAGGAAATGAATCAATTCCCAAGAAAGTATGTTCCAAAACCGAATCAGGAAGAAATAGAAAATTTGAACAGGCCAATCTCATACAAGTAACAAATTTGATTTAGTATTTTAAAAACTATTCAACAGAAGTCCAGAACCAGAGACCAGATATATTTACAAAAGAATTACACCAAACATTTAAGGAGAAGTTTTACATATTCCAAGTAACTGAAGAGGAAAGAATGCTTTCAAATACATTCTATGAGGCCAGCATCACCCAGATTCCAAAACCAAAGACACGACAAAAGAAACCAACCAACAACTGAACACAGGTCAACGTCCTTGATGAGCATAGATGCAGAAAACCACAAGCCAATGCTAACAAAAAGCATTTAGTGCCATATTAAAAGAATCATTCATGACCAAGTGGGATCTAGTCCAGGGATGAGAAGATGGATCAGTATTTGCAAGTCAACATAATACCCAGTAACAAAATGAAGGCTAAAAATTATCAGTATACACAGGAAAAGCGTCTGTCGAAGGCAGACATTCATACAAACTTCAGCAAGATGAGTTTAAAAGGAACATACTTAACATAATGAAGGCTGTGTGACAAACCCACCACTAATATCATACTCAGTGGTGACACACCACACACACACACACACACACACACACACACACGGTGTTCTCAGAAATCAGGAATAGGACAATGAGGTCCACTCTCCTCACTTTTATTCAACATAGTGAAGTCCTAGCTACAGTCATCAGACAAGAAATAGAAGGCATCCAAATTGAAAAGTAAAACTTTCTATTTGCAGATGACATGATTCTATACATAGAAAACCCTGAGTACTCTACCAAAAAAAAAAAAAAAAGTATTGGAAATAGATGAGTTCAATACAGTTACAAGCTATAAAATTTAGACAAAAATTAGTTTCTTTTTTTAAAAGATTTTATTTATTTATTTGACAGAGCGAGATCACAAGCAGGCAGAGAGGCAGGCAGAGAGAAAGGAGGAAGCAGGCTCCCTGCTGAGCAGAGAGCCCGATGCGGGGCTCGATCCCAGCACCCTGGGATCATGACCTGAGTCGAAAGTAGAGGCTTTAACCCACTGAGCCACCCAGGCGCCCCCAGTTGTTTCTATACACTAATGAAATATAAGAAAACTTAAGTCCATTTACGATGAACCAAAATAAAATAAAATAAAATAAAATAAAAGACCTAGGAACAAGGGTAACCAACAAGAAGGTGAAAGACCTGTACACTGAACACTAGGAAACACCGAAGAAATTGAAAACAGCACATGGAAAGGATATTCCATGCACGTGGGCTGGAAGAATATGGTTTGAAAGTCCATTCCCAAGGCATCCTCATCAAAATAATAGGTTTTTTTTTTATGATCTGCAATATTAAAATTTGTAGGGAACAACAAAAGATCCTAACTAACCAGAATAATGGTGAGAACAACAGAGCTGAGTTCTAGCGATTCCAGTTTAAGGCACACTGCACAGAGCTCGAATCAAACAGTAGTGTGGAGCTCCAGAAACAGACACAGACCAATGGTACAGAGAATCCAGAAAAGATCCCACAGAGGAGGAAAGAATATGCAGTGGGAAAAAGACGGCTGTTTGACAAATGGTGCCGGGAACACCGGACGGCTACGTGTGACAGAATGAGACTGGAGGACGTTCCTACACCATACGCAAAATTTAACTGGAAATAGATTCAACAGCTAAATCCATAAGACTGCTAGGAAACAGGCAATAAGCTAACACCAGCCGTACCATTTTTCTAGATGGGTCTCCTCAGACAAGAGATCCAAAAGCAAGAATGATCTGTTGAGACATCGAAATTAAAAGCTTTTGCACAAAGGAAACCTTCAATGGAAAGATAACCTACTGAATGGAAGGAACTAATGTAAATGACATATCTGATAAGAGGTTATTGTTAAACACATAGAAAATATAGAACTCCCATAACACCAAAAAAAAAATCTGATTAGAAAATGGGCAGAGATCATGAATATACCTTTTTTCTAAAGATGACAGGCATATTGATGAACATGTGAAAAGGTGCTCAACCTCACTGATCAGAGAAATGCAGATTAAAACCAGAATAATCAGTTTACACCAGGGAAAACAGCTAAGTTCAGAAAGACACGTCTCTGGGAGCATGTGCAGAGAAAGGAATGCTCGCATGCTGTTGGTGGGAATATAACCTGGTGTAGCCACTGTGGCAAGCAGTGTGCAGATTCCTTTAAAAATTAAAAACAAACATTATATGATCCAGTAGTTTCACTACTGTGTATACACCCTCAAAAATAGAAACACCAGTTCAGAAAGATGTGCGCACCTGTGTGTTTACGCAGCATTTGACTGCCAAGACATGAGAGCAACTCTGTCCACAGGTAGACGAATGGGTCCACAGGGATATATACATAATGGAATCTTCTCCAGCCATAAATAAGAATGAGATCTTGACATGTGCCACAACATGGACGGACCTAGATGGTAAATATGCTGAGTGAAAGCGGTCAGAGAAAACCAGGGGACATTCATTGACACGGCATCTAAGGTACAGAAACAAGGATTTCTAGGGAAGATGGAGGCAGTAGATCCTGGGCTCAGCTCATTCCCAGGCATACACCTAGGTAACACCCACATCAGTGTAAATACCCCAGAAAATGACCTGGAAAATGGGAAATGAACTCCACAACTAAATGTAGACAAGCGGCCACGTGGAAGAGGGCAGTGAGGGTGGAGACACAGCTGGGAACTGAAAGGACTCGAGGCCCTGTGGGCGGGAGGGATGCTGCGGGCACAGGGAGGAGAGAGAAACAGACTCCCATGCCCTGGGGAGCCTGCATGGGGAAGACGAATCCTCAACATGGGGCTTTCAGAGGCAGAGAGGTAGAATCCCCTGAGTGCTTACAACCAGCAAGACTTCAAACCTGCATTTAAAAAAATCTGGGGTTCAGCTCTGGGAGAGCAGGAGGTCCCTGCCTTGCAGGAACCACACACCAGCCCCTGGAGATAGAGCTGAAGCAGCAGTTTGGAAGAAGCCTCAGGCACAGGGGAGGGAGGGTCTTTACTGATCCCAGAGCAGGTCCTAGAGGGACACCAGTTGCTGGTGAATGCCTCTAGGAACAAAGGAACCTGAAGGAGCCCTTTGTCCACTGAGCCCTAGCATCAACACAAGGCCACCGGAAGGTCCCCTACCTAACCTGTTAGGACTGCCCCTCCCCCATGCTGTGCTTCCACAAACCCACCCCCCCAGATAGCCCACCTCAGTCCAGGCACTGCAGAGCCCCTCCTGCTAGGGCCCTGAGGGTGTAGAGCTGGCTAGAGTCAATGCCCCACTGCTCTACCTCATGCACTGTGCTTTGGGGGACCCACCCTCTCCAATAAGCTCTGGGCCAGAGTCTTTCTAGAGTGGTGCCTCAGACCTGGCAGTTTGCACACTGTCCCTATAGTGGCCAGCACCACTCCCCAAGGACACCTGCTCGGGAAAGAGGGAACGGTAACCATGTCCCATGAAAGGGAGGCCACAGCGGTGGGCTGGGGGCAGACAACTGGGTCTGACTGCCGCCTCCGTGCACCAATCGAAGCTTTTCAGGAGACTACACAGGCAAAGTCTCCTCTAGGTTGGTGCTCCTGCCTCTGTGTCAAATGCCTGCTTGGACTCAACTGAGCCCCGAGGGGTCCCCGCAATGGCCTACTAACACCATGAGGACCAACCATTGCCCTGAACCAGCAACAGCCATCACAGACAACTGGATTGAAGAAAAAAGTGACCAGGGCACACAAGACATGCATGGGAGATAGCCGTGGGGCACCAGGTTCTGGTGAACAGGGGATGCGGCATTATGGGACCTTTTCTTCCTAAGGCCACGCTTTCAAGAGCAGGAGGTAGAAGACATTCCAGACACAGACACACAGACACAATAACACAGACAGACACACATAAACACACATGCAGACAAACACACATAAACACATACAGAGACACACACAGAGATATACACACACAGATACACCAACACATACATATAGACACAACACAAATGCAGACACACCGACACGTACAGAGAAAAAATGACACCCAGACACGCCAACACACAATCACACACACACAGACACACCAACAGACACACGTAAATGAGACCGTAAAGTATTGCAAATTAATAGGACAAACTTACAGTAAGAAATCTAAGAGAAATGGATACAAGTAATACACCTGATAATTAAAATAGTGATCATAAAGATATTCACTGGACTTCATAAAATGTTGGAAGACATCAGTAAGACCTTTAACAAAAAGATAAAAGGGTCCCATCAGAAGAAGAACATAAATGAAATTTAAAATACAATAGATGGAGTAGACTAGATGAACAAATCAGATATGGAAGAAAGAATTTAAGTAATCAACCTGAGGGGAGAAAAAATTATGCAGAAGGACAATAGGCTCAGGGAACTCAGTGACGCCAAGTATAACATTCACATTATAGGAAGCCCAGAGAGAAAAAAGGAAGCTGTGAATTTGAAGAAGAGCCAAACAATTCCTAAAACTAGGGCAGGAAACAGCCAGGAGGCACAAAGATCCCCAACAAAAGTAACCGAAGGAGGTCCACGCCTTAATTACAGGTAGTAATTAAGATGGCCAAAAGTAGTGAAAGAGACATTTAAAAGCAGCAAGAGAAGGAAAGCAGTTACATACAAGGAAAACCCCATAAGGCCATAAGCTGACTTTTCAGCAGAAACTTGGCAGACCAGAAAGGAGTGGCATGGTGAGTTCAAACTGATGAAAGGGAAAAATCTACAGTCAAGAACACTCTATCCAGCAATGGTAGCATTCAGAATAGAAGGAAGAAGAAAGTTTCCCAGACAAACAAGTTAAAGGAATTCATGACCACTGATCCAGCTCTACAGGGAACGGTAAAGGGAGTCTGGAAACGAGAGATCGTGAGCAAGAGTAGGGAGAGTAGGAGGCACCAAAGCATGAAGAAATATTTCTGTGAAGAAGTCAAGGCACACTCAAAATATAAGATTGTCAAATACGACCCCTTATACCTGAGAGATGGGGAGGAGTAACAAACAGGCTCAAACTGAAGCAGCTTCATTCGTAGAGACAGCAACACGCAGAAGTCACATGCAAGCCTAAGGGGGCCGCCAGTCAAAACCCACTAGACCCGCAAACAATACAGAATCCAAGCATATCACCAAAGACAGCCAACAAAAAGAGCAAAAGAGGACATGAAACCTACAAAAACCCTAAAGCAAAATGGCAATAAATACATTCCTGTCAATAATTACTTTGAACATGGCAAATGGACTACGTTCTCTAACTGAAGGACAGAATGATGGTGTAGACAAACGAACCAAGACTCACCTACAGGCTGCCTGCAAGGGACTCCCTTTAGACCTGAAAACACCTGCGGGTTGAGAGTAAAGAGGTGGAGAGTGATGCAGACAGAGGTCAAGAGTATGCCTGCATAGCAATGCTTCTATTGGACAAAGTAAACTATAAAACAGACTATAACAAGACACGAAGGATACAGTGTAACCACTAAGTGGACAATCAAGATTAACAATTGAGTACTTCTGCACCCAGCATGGTAGCACCAACTACTTAAAGCAGCTAATAAACAGAAAGGAACTAATCAATAGTAATACAGTAAGAGGGGCCTTGAACAGCCACTCCCCTCAATGACAGATCACCCGAACAGAAAAACAAGCCAACAGGGACTATGATACATTGGATCAGATGGATTTAACATATTCAGAACCTTCCATCCTAAAAAACATTCTTTTCAAGTGAATGCAGAACATTCTCCAGGGTAGAAAACATATTAGGTCACAAAATAAGCCTCAACAAATTCTAAAAGATCAGTCACACCGTGAATCTTTTCTGGGGAAAAAAAAAAATCTGGAAGGACCACAAATACATAGATATTAAGTAACATGCTGCAAAGCCACAAGTGGGTCAAAGGAGAAATGAAAGAGGAAATGAAAGACATGGAGTCAAATAAGTAAAATAAAATAAAATATAAAATAAAATACATGGAGTCAAATAAATAAAATAAAATAGAGTAACCTAACATCCATGGAGTCAAATTTAAATGAAAACACAATGGTCCAAAATCTTTGGGTTGCAGCCAAAAACAATTCTAAAAGGAAAGATTATAACAAGACCAGCCAACCTCAAGAAGCAAGAAAAATCTCAAATGAACAAATTTTACATCTAAAGGAGCTAGAGAAAGAACCCCAAGGTCAGTGTAAGGAAATAAAGATTAGAGCAGAAATAAATAAAAACTAAAAAATAGGTCAATGACAGCAGAATCCAGCTGTCTAAGAAGTTCAACAAATTGATAAACCTCTAGGCCAGACTCAAAAAAGGACGCAAAATCAGAAATGAAAGAAATAACACAAATACAAAGGATTGTAAGATTATGAAACAGGTCAAGGAATTGAGCAACCTAGAAGAGAATAAATTCCTAGAAACATAACTATCCAAAATTGCATCAGGAAGAAGTAAAAAGTTTGAACAGACCAATCTCCAGCAATGAAATTGAAACAGTAATTGGAAAAACTCCTAACAAACAAAAGCCCAGGACAGATGACTTCACAGGTGAATTCTACCAAACATTTGAAGAGTGAGTATCTATTCTCAAACTATTAAAAAAAATAGAGTACAGCAAACATGCAAATTCATTCTATGAGACCAGCATTACCTGGACACCAAAACCAGAGAAAGACACTGCAAAGAAAAAATTACAGGCCAGTATCTCTGATGAACATAGAGCAAAAATCCTCAACAAAATATTACCAAACTGAATCCAATAGTACATTAAAAAAAAAAAAAAAAAAAAAAAAATGTTCCCCGCAATCACATGGGATTTACTCCCAGATGCAAGGGTGGTTTAATATCTACAAAATCCGTGTGATACATCGCATTAGTAAGAGAAAGGCTAAAAGCCATATGAACATTTCTATAGATGCAGAAAAAGCATTTGAAAAAGTATAACATCCATTCATGATAAAAATTCCTCAACATAGTTGGGAATAGGGAATGTAGTAAAGGCCATATATGAAAAACCCACAGCTCCTATCCTACACAATGGTGAAAACAGCTTTTCCTCTAAGGTCAGACACAAGACAACGATGTCGGTTCTAACCACCATTGTTCAACGTAATCCTGGAAGTCCGACCCACAGCAATCAGACAGGAAACCAAAGGCATCCAAATTGGTAAGCACAATGCTTATGCAGCTAATGGGATACTACATAGAAAACCCTAAAGACTCCACCTAAAAACTGCTAGAACTGACAAATGAATTCTGTAAGCACACAGGACACCAGATCACCATACAGAAATCCATTGCTTATCTATACACTAACAATGCAGCAGAAAGACATTAAGAAATCAATCCTACTTACAATTGTACCTAAACCAAAGACATACGTAGGAATAAGTAAACCACAGACTTTAAAGGCCTGTACTCTAAAAACTGCAACACACCGACAAAAGAAATTGAAGACAATATAAATGGAAAGATATTCCATGTTCTGCGACTGGGAGACCATCTCAAATGGAACAGAAGAGCCAATAGAACAGAAGTAAGCCCACCCACCAACTGTATGGCCAATTTCAAGGGAGGAAAGAATATCCAACAGGAAGCAGGTCAAACATATGGTGTTGGGAAAACTGGACAACTACATGCAAAAGAACGGAACAGGAGACTTTCTTACACCGCACACAAAAATAATCTCAAAATGGACGGAAGTTCTAAATGAGACCTGGAACCATAAAAATCCCCCAAGACTGCACAAGCAGCAATGTCTCTGACGTTGGCCGCAGCAGGGTTCTTCTAGACACGTCTTCTGAAGCCAGGAAATAAGAGCAAAAATAAAAATAGACACGAAACGTTATGAAATATTGACATGTAACCTGAAGTTCAATAACTATCCTACAGAAAACATACCACCTCTGTATTTTCATTCAGATACCACAAAAGTTAGCGTCCTTATAACAATTGTAAACATCTATGCACCCAAAACAGAGCATCGCGATGCAGAAAGTGAACACTGACCCCTCTGAAGGGAGACACTGAGGTAACGAAAGGAGGGACACCACAGCACCCACTTACATGAACGGAGAGTTCATTTTGGCAGAAGATCAACAAGTCAAGATCTTCGACATGATACGAAATGAATTGAACAGATACACAGAACATTCCACCCCCAACCAGAAGTCATCTTATCAAGGACACGTGGGACATTTTCTAGGATAGACCATGTCAGGCCACAAAACAAGTGTCAACACTGGAAGCCCAAAACCACTTCAAGTGTCTTTTGACACCACCCATGATATGAAACCGGAAGAAAATTGTAAACAAAACAAAACAAAAACAAAAAACAACCCCACACACACAGAGGCTGAGCATACTGTTAAATCAATGGTTTGGAGAAATCAAAGAGAAAATACATGGGAATGAAATATGAAAGACACAAAGGAAAAAGAAAACAATGGTCTACAGACCATTCTCTGGACACAGAGAAAGCTGGCCTAAGAGGGGCGTCACCAGCAAAGCAGGCGAATCTCAAAAATCTCTAAGAATCCAATGTTACATCTATAGGAACTAGAAAAAAATGAACGAAACACAAAAGGAAATAAAGATCAGAACAGAAATGAGAGAGACTAAAAATGGGGAGTGGGGGGATGAAACCCACAGCTGGTTCTTTGGAAAGATACAATTGATAAACCTTTAACCCGTCATTAAAAAGAACCCAAACAAAATCAAAAGAGCAGACACCAGAGAGATACCGAAGATTATGAGATGATAACAGTTTATGCAAACTGAACAGCCGAGAAGAAATGGGTCAATCCCTAGTAACGTGTCTTCCAAGATGGAATCAGGAAGAAACAACATCAGAACAGACCAACCACAGGTAACAAAGTTAAACTGGTGTTTTATTTATTTATTTTTAAAAATTTTTTAAAATATTTTTTTAAAGATTTTATTTATTTATTTGACAGAGAGAGAGAGATCACAAGTAGGCAGAGAGGCAGGCAGAGAGAGAGGTGGTGAGGCAGGCCCCACTGAGCAGACAGCCCAATGCGGGGCTTGATCCCAGCACCCTGAGATCATGACCTGAGCTGAAGGCAGAGGCTTTAACCCACTGAGCCACCCAGGCATCCCTAAACTGCTGTTTTAAAAGAAACTCTCCAACCAAAGTCCAGGAACACACGGATTCACAAATGAATTCTACCGAACATTTAAAGAAGAGTTATCACCTATTCCAAGTAATGGAAGAGGGAAGAGCGCTTCAGTCGCATTCTGTGAGGCCAGCCTTATCCTGATACCGAAAGCAGAGGCATTACAAACCAACCCACCCAAGGTCAATACTCGGATGAACCCAGATACAAAAATACTCAAGAAAATGTTAGCAAACTGTAGTCAACAACACATTAAAATGATCATTCATCACGACCAAGTGGGATTTATGCCAGTGAGGAGAGGATGGGTCAGACTTCGCAAATCAACATAATATGCGTTAACAAAATGAAGGATTAAAAATTAGGATCCCTGGATGCAGAAGTAGGATTTGACCAAATTCAGCAGCTGTTCGTGATGAAAACTGGCACCAAAATGGGTTAAGGGGAATATACTCAACATACTAAATGCCCCAAGTGACAAACCCACAGCTAACCTCATACTCCACGGCAGAAACAGAGCTCTCTCTTCAGAGATCAGGAGTAGGACAAGGATGTCCACGCTCACCACTGTTATTTAAATCACGCTGGAAGTCCGCGCCATAGTTATCAGAATAAAAGACATCCAAATGGAGAACTTAAAATTTTATGTACAAGTGACATGATACTATACTTGGAAAAACGGTAACTCCAGCAAAACCTACCGGACTAGAGGAACTCAGTACAGCTACAGCCTACAAAGCACACAGAAGTCATTGTTTTTCCTTACACTAGTAATGAATATAATTACATCCATTTGCAGTTCACCGGAAATACCTCAGAGAATGCACACCATGGAGGTAAAAGACCTGTAACAGAACACTGACGACATTAAAAATGATGCAAATGAAAAGACGGTCCAAGCACATGGGTAGAAGAATACGGTTTAAAAGTCCATAATATCCACAGCATCCGTTTCCAAATAGCATTATGCACAAATTAGAACACTAAAATTTTTATGCAACCACAGAATTTCCAAAGAGTCTTCTTAAGACAAAGCTGGAGTGACCACGATCCCAGATTAAGATACATGAAGCCGTAGTAATCAAGATACTGTGGTGCTGAGACCAAAATAGATGCCAGCTAAGAGAATAGAGTGTCTGGGAAATAGCCCGCAGAGGAGGCAAGAATATCCAGCAGGGAAAAGGCCGTCTCTTCAGTGAAAGATGTTGGGAGAACTAGACAGCCACGTGTGAACGGAGGAAAGCAGACCACTCTCTTACACGAAACTGAACTCAAAAGGGAATGAATACCTAAATCCACAGAGCTCCTAGGCAGCAGGCAATAAGCTCTTACAGCAGCCTTAGCAGCATTTTTCTAGAGGTTTCTCCTTACGCAAGAGACCCCAAAGCAAAATAGTTTGCTGAGACTACATCAGAACAAAAGCATTTTTCATGAAGAAACCAACAGAGACCACCCACTGAACAGGAGAAGACCTTCGCAAAGGACATATTCGATAAGGGACTAAGATCCAAAATATATGGAGAACTTCCACAACATCAAAAAGTCTGATTAGAAAGTGGGCAGGGAACATGAACATTTCTCCGAAGAGGACACACAGATGGCCAGACCGGTGAAAAGGTGCTCAACTCACTGATCAGGAAAGTGCAAATTAAAACCATAATGAGCTGATTCGCCTTACACCGGGCAATGGCTACAATCAGGAGGGTAAGTCTGGGTGAGGATGCGGAGAAACAGGAGCCCTGTTGGTGGGAATCTAAGCTGGTGTAGCCTCTGTGGAGAAAAGCAAGGAAGTTCAACAGAAATTAAAAATAGAAACGCCAATTGACCCAGTAATTCCACTACTGGGTATTGGCCCAAGGAAAACAGAAACGTGAATCCAAACATGAGATACGCAGCCGGAGGTTTACTGCAGCATCTACGATAGCCAGGATGTGGGAGCAACTCAAGTGTCCGTGGCAGACGAGCAGATAAAATGGGGTCTGTACACAATGGAGTGTTGCTCCGCCATGAAGGGAAGGTTGCCGTCTGGGACAACATGGGTGGACCTAGAGGGTGAACTTACTGAGGGAAATAGTAGATGGACAATTTCACTGACGTACAATCTAAGGAATAAAAACAAGGACTTCCAGGGGAGACGGTGGAGGAGGACCCTAGGCGCTTCTCATCCCAGGATGACACCTCGGTAACCCCCACATCAGTGTAAAGACCTAGAAAATGACCCAGAGAGTGACAGAATGAACTCCATCCCTCAGCGTAGACAAGAGGCCACAGGGAGGAGGCCAGGAAGAGGGCAGACATGTTTGGGAACTAGTAGGACTCGTGGCAGTGTCCGCGGGAGAGAGGCTGTGGACACAGAGAGGGAACAGAAGCAGACCCTCACACTGGGGAACCTGCGTGGGGACGACGGATCCACTGACATTTGACTTTGAAAGGCAGAGAGGCAGAATTTCATGAGTGCTTACAAACAGCAGGAATTTTTTTAAAACCTGGAATTTTTAAAAAAAATCAGCAGGCCTAACTCTGGGAGAGCAGCTGGGCCAGGATACTGGGTCCCTGCCCTTGCAGGGACCACACACCAGCCCCTGGAGATAGAGCTGGAAGCAGCAGTTTGGGAGAAGCCTCGGGCACAGGGGAGGGAGGGTTTTTACCAACCTCAGAGCAGGTCCTAGAGGGACAGCAGTTGCTGGGAAACTCCTCCAGGAACAAGGAACTGGCAGGAGCCCTTTCCTTCACTTGCCCCCAGCATCAACACATGGCCATCTGCAGGACTAGCTCCCTAACTTGCTAGCACTACCCTCCCCTAACCCCTGTGATACGCTTCCACCCATTTACCCCTCCAGACTCCCACCCCTGTCTGGGGACTGCAGGTCCCCTCCTGCAATGGCCAGATAGGGGAGATGCACAAGGCTTACTGGCCACACCCCAAAGGGACTCTTGCCCAAGAAGGAATGATACCCCTCCCCACAGACACACACAGAGGCCCCAGAAGTGGGCTGGAGGCAGACAACTGCTTGACTGTTATCTTAACCCCCAAGCTTCTCAGGAAACACCCCGGGGAATGCACCCTGTAGTCTGGTGTTACTGCAGCTCTGGCAAATGCCTGGACGGATTCAGCGGGAAACCCAAGGGGAAACCCAAGGTGTCCCCAGACTGGCCCACTAACACCACAGGAACTAAAGCCTGCCCACAATAGCCCAGGAGAGCCATTGCCAAGGATAGAAGACAGAAGTGGCCAGGACAGGATAGCCAGGCTTACATGACACACAGACACTCCTTGAACCACCAGTCACTGGGAACAGGGGACACTGCATGGCAGGACCTTTTCTTCATGAGGCCACCACCTGCAGGAGCAGGAGAAGTAGCTTAATTTCCTAACACAGAGAAACTGAGAGTTAATGAAATGGAGAACTTTCCCCAATGAAAGAACAGATGAATATTTCAGCAAGAGACATCAGTGAAATGGATAGAATACGCCTGCTGAAGGATGGAAAGTCATGACCATGAAGATACTCACGAGACTTTATAGAAGGGTGAAGGACCCCAGTGAGACCCTAGAAGAGAAAAACCAGCGATGAAACACACACACACATACACACACACACAAATGAAATTCAAAATACACTAGCTAGAATGGATGAAGCAGAGGAAGAAATCAGATCTAGAGCACAGACTAATAGAAGCTACGTCAAGCAGGTGAGAAGTATCCTACAACATGAGAGTAGCCTTAGGAAACTCAGCAACACCAAGTGTAATAACAGTCACATATGGAGAGAAAGGGGGACAGAATAGTTATGTGAATACATACATGTTACCCACATAATAATTACATAATACCTGTAAACTTTCCTAGTCCAGGGAAGGAAACTGATCAGATCCAGAAGGCAAAGAGCTCCCCACAAAACTCAACCTAAGAAGGCTGACAGCACAACACACAGTAATTATGATGGCAAAAAGGAAGTGACAGGGAATTTTAAAAGCACCAAGAGAAAAGAAACCAGTTACATACAGGGGAACCCCAGAAGGTCATAAGCTGATTTCTTAACAGAAACTGCACAGGCCAAAAAGCAGTGGTAGGATATAGTCAAAGTGCTGGAAAAAATCTGCAGCAAGAATACTTGACTCATAAAGCTGATCATTCACAAGGTAAGGAAAGATAGAGTATCCCAGACAAAGGAATTCTAGGACTACTACACAAGCCCTACAAAAACATGTTAAGGGAGAGTCTTTGTTATTCTTACATTCCTTCTTTTCCATTCAAAGTAGGAGACACAAACGCAGCAAATATAAGATCTGTAAACAAATAGAAATAGTTGGGGGACACACAAAATGAAAGGGTGTAAAGTAGAACATCCTATACCTAAAACAGACAGGAGAGGGGTAAAGAAGTTCAAATTAAGGACCGTCAACTAAATATTGATGGCTGTATTCAGGAAAGGTTATGTACAAACCACAGGGTAATCACAAACCAAATCACACTAAAATATATGCAAAAAATAAGGGAAATGCAAGTAGATCATTAAAGAAAGCCAACTAATCAAAAGAACAAGAAAGGAACAGAAAAAAAACCTTAAACCAAAATGGCAATACATGTGTTAATAATTACTTTGAATGTAAATGGACTAAATGCTCCAATCTAAAGACAAAGGGTGGCAGATTAAAACAACACCACCACCACCACCACCACCACCACCGAAGGACCCATCTCTATGCTGCCTGCAGGAGACTCATTTCAGACCTAAAGCTACCTGAAGATTCAGGGATGATGGGATGGAGAAATATTTATCATGCAAATCGATCTGAAAAGCTGGGGTAGTAATATTGGACAAAATAGGTTTTAAAACAGACTGCAGTAAGAGAAAGGAGGAACTATATGATCACTAAGGGGACCATCAAGAGGACAGCCTAACAATGGTAAATATTTATGTACCAACATGGGAGCACTGAGGCTTAAAGCCTTTAATAACAAAAACTACTGGAGAATACAACAGTTGGGGACTTTAACACCCCACTTACAGCAATGGACCGATCCCTTAAAATCAAACTCGACAAGGACACAGTGACCTTGAATGACACTGAACCAGATGGACTCAGACATATTCACAACGTCCCATCCTCAAACAGAATACACACTCTTTTCACGTGTACACAGAACTTTGTCCATAAAAAAATCACATAAGCCACAAAACAAGTCGACAAATTCAAAGATCTGAGTCATTCCATACACAACTTTTCTGACCACAACACGGGGAAACTAGAAATCAACCACAAGAAAAAAAATCTGGGAAGACCAGATACATGGAGGTTAAGTAACATGTTATTAAACAATGAATGGGTCAACCAAGAAATCAGAGGAAATTTAAAAATTCATGGAGACATAAGGCTCAATTTTAGTCTGTGTTAGTACAGGTCTACAGTAGACCTCTCTCTAGGATATGGCCCTTAGTTCTTTTTTTAAAAATTAAATTAAATTAAATTTAATTTTAAAAATAAATACATGGAGACAAATGAAAATGAAAACTCGACACTACTGGAATTCAGGAAAATGCTATCCGAAGATGGAAGTTTATAACAATGCATGGCTACCTCAAGAAAAATTTCAAGTAAATCCATAACATTACACCAGAAGGAGCTAGAAAAAAAGAACAAGACTCCAAACCAGTAGAAGGAAAAAATGTTAGAGCAGAAATAAAATAGAAAACAAATAGGTCAATGAAACCAGGAATTAGTTCTCTGAAAAGGTCAACAAAATTGATAAATACCTAACTAGATTAAAAAAAAAAAAAGTTAAAACAATCAGAAATAATGTGTACCACAGAATTTTTTTTTTTTTTTTTTTTTTTTTTTTTTTTGAGAAAAAGCACAGGTGCCGGAGAAGGGAAAAAGGAGAGAGAAAGAATCTCAAGTCCACTCCATGACCAGAGCCCAACACGGGGCTCAATCCCTGGACCTGAGCAGAAACCAAGAACTGCACCAGCATCAAGAGGTCCAAACTCCAGCTCTAAGTCCCAGAACACAGGCAACACCAGGAAGGTGTGGAACCGGGAGCCCACACTGCTTGTGACGAACATGCACGGTGTATACAACCATGCAGCCGCCCTAACGTAACACTGTGTCAACCACATCCCCCAGAATCTAGCCTCCCGTGGAGATCAGCCTCCTTCCTGCACAGAGACACCGGGCGTCCCGGGGGAGCCTCAGCACACTGCTCTCCTCCTGGCTTTCTCCCGGGCCAGCGCTGAGGGGCCAGGGACCGAGGACTGGACATTCCTGCCCAGTGAGTGCAGCGGCTGGGGCTCCCCTCACCACAGCGGCTTCTAACCCCCAGTCTGAGCCAGGGGAGGGTGAAAAGGGCATTTTTCATGCATATTCCCAACCTGACAGGGTTGTTCGTGGCCTCTGGCCCAGGGAAAAATGAAGCTGGTTGATTAGAGCATCCAAGTCTGCAGAACACCCCCGTCCCCACCAGGGCAGGGAGGGAGGCCCAGCTGTCACACCGTTGAACCTGCAGACATTTCAGGCATAGGTGTGGGGGAGGGGAGGGTTCAGGAAGCTGCAGAATTCCCCTAAGACAGACACTGGTCTACGTGGTCTTCCAGGACCCCAACCCTAGAGGTCTGGTGAGGCGGGGGCGGGGCTCTTCTGATTGCACCTTCAGTGCCTCAGACGGAGGAGAGGGCAGACACCAGAGCCCAGCTCCGTGGAGGACCTCGTGTTCCAGAAGTCAGTTCCTGCAGCGTGAGGGACCGTCAGCTCTGTCCCACTGTGGGAGAGACCGAGGAACCCCTGCATTCGGACCTGCTTCTCTGGTCTCCCCGAACCTCTTGTGCAGCCCCACGTAGGGACAGGTGAGGAGCAGCCGGAGGGGTCTAGTCTCTGTCATGGGTCAGGTGAGGGGGAACCAGTCTTTCAGAAGGTTAACACTCACGGAAGAGAAGGCTGATTGGTTTGTACCTTCAACAAAACCCAGGGAAATTGGCTTGTAAGCAGCTCACCTCTGTAGACTCAGAACCGGGTACATCTGCGCCATCACCCCGGGAGAGGAACGGCGGGAGGGCATCGCTAACCCAGCAAATGCCAGCTCTACCCTGGGGGAACAGGTGCATTAACATGGGGGGAGGGGCCCAGCCATCAGCAGCAACGTGAAGGTCAGGCCAAGTCTGGAACTCCTCCTGGGAACCTGGGCTGGTGGGGGTGGAGTTAAGGCAGCAGCTGCCTGTCTTCTTCCTCTGCCCTGAGATCACGAGCCCCTCCCAGAGACTAAGTCCCTCCATTGCTCCCTGCCAGGCATGGCGCTGAGAACTCAATCAGGACGGCTCTGTGACACCCAGGAGACCAGTGTGGACAGACTCTGGGCATCGTTCATACGATGGGGAGGTGTCCTGGGGAAGGAACACAGTCTGCTCAGGAGGACTCCCAGGGGACCAGAGAGGAAGGCATGGCAGGCGTCCCTGAGACACAGCCCGGGATGGCCAGTGTTCTGTGCCAACTTGGCTGGACCGCTGGGCGGCCGCTAACAAGTTAGACTTTAACTCCGGGTGTGTCTGTGGAAGAAATTCAGACTTGCACTGGAGAGCCCAGTAAGCAGATGCCCTCCCGAGGTGGGTGGGCATCCCTTCGTAGGGCCAGAGGCGGGACAGAACAAGAAGGTACGGGTTGGAAAGAGCCCCTGCCTGGCTGAGCCGGGACACCGACCTCATCCTGCCTGCAGAGTCAGACCTTCGAACACAGAGTGGAACCGATACCCTTGCTCCCCAGCTCTCCAGGCTTGGAGCTGCTCTAGCTCCCTGGGGTCTCCCCGGGCAGGATGTAGAGCCTGGGACCCCTCAGCCTCCACAATCACATGAGCCGGCTCCTTGTCATCAGCCTCCAAGATGCACCTGTCCACCCACCCCCATTGGTTCTGCTGCTGTGGTGCCCGGGCGTCTCTGGCCCGCACTGCACTGGGACCGGGTCCACCAGAGCCCTGTTTCCAAGTCTGCTTCCAGATGCTACCGGCCACCGGAAGGCTGACGCCAGAAGTCACAAGCTCCCAACCAGTCCCCATGACCCAGTTTTTGACCGGCTTCCGTGCAGACGCTGTAATACCCCCAGCAAACCCAGGGTCATTACCATCTAATCCTAGTCACACAACTACCACACCCTATAGGGCCCCACTGTGCCCATTTACGGAAAGGAAAGAGGTGGCACTGATTCAGAGAAGGCTCCTCCTCAAAAAGTCCCCCAGGTCAGCTTGCTCACGCCCCTTCCTCCCTCACCCCAGAAGCCCTGACCTTGAGACCTAAGGAGGATGAGGTGCCCTCAAGACGAGCGCACCTGCTCTGTTCTCCGGCCATGGAAGGAGTTCCCTGCCTGCAGGCACCGTTCGGTACAGAGGAGGGAAAGGGCCCCGGCCCCACCATCCCCACCATCACCATCAGCCCCCAACACGGCCTCACCAGCTGCCGCGTCCCCAGCATCACCCCTGGCCAAGCTCCACGGTGACCACTCTGCCCAACATTCCCTCCACCCCCGTCCAGCCCCGCGGCCCCCACAGCCTCACCCAGCCCCATCCGTTCCTGGAGAGGCAGTGCAGCAGCGATCCGTCCCCCTTATCCCTGTCAGGTCCTCTAGGTTCTCTAGGCTGTAGGATTTCTTTCCCTATGACACCTCAATGCTCAGGGGAGTATCCACGTCCTACCTCTATTCCTTAACCAGAAGTCTAGGGGCTCAGTGGGGTCCCCGGTCTCAGGAAGGCCCCCTCCGCAAGGGTATGCTCTTTCCTGCAGGCTCTGGGGGTCTGTTTCCACACTGGTGGAGGGTGTTGACCGAGTTCAGCTCTTTATGGTCCCAGGAGTGAAAGCCTGCTGCCTGCCAGGGGCATCCTTTGCAACCAGAACTGCCCATGTTGCAGTTCCAGTTGTGCATGGAGCCCCCGTACGCCCCAGTCTCAGGGGACCAGGTCCCCATCCTGCTTCAGGTCTCCAAGTGCCCCTCGTGCTCTGTCTTTCCAGCTCCGGCCTGCTTCTCCTGCAACCAGTGTGTGCTGTCTGCTTTCAAGGGCTCACCTGGAGACCCAGGATCCTCTCCCTGTTTGAAGGGCCACCTCATCTTGACCTTAAACCCTGACTGCCAAGGTCCCAGGTTCAAAGGATTAGGCGTGGCCCTAGTATTCTGCCAATCACAGGACCGGGCAGGCCTGTGGAGCCCAGGGGGTCAGAATGGGGCAGGTGTAGCTTGTCATGGGTCCCGAGATGGAGGAGAGGACAGGACCCGGCTCCCGGAGCAGGAGGAACGTTGGTCCCGTGCTCTGCAGCTCTCCGCGTGTCCCCACCTACCATATTTGAGGACCACGGGCACAGTGAAATGAATGCATGACGCTCCTTCCTTACCCCAGTGTTTTCTGGGCCCAAGCCCCAGGCCTGCCCGTGCCCAGCATCCCTCCACACTCAGGGACCGTATACTCAGAGTTCTGGGAGGAGAGAGGACACTGGTCTGCTCTCACGCAGCCCATGTTCTTCAAAGAGCGAGTTCTCGCTCTCGGGGGCCGCACCGTAAATACTTGAGGCTTTGAGCAAGTCACACCTGTAGCTGTGTCTCTATCCTGGTTAAAAGTGCAGGGACGTTCTTTAGGAAGCTTGAAAAACAACAATCCGTGGAGTGTGGCTGCCCGTTTGCCAGCCCTTGCTCTGGAGGGAGAGCCACAGACACAGGAAACCTAACCCCCGCGGGCTACCCGCCCAGGGCTGTCGGAGTCACACAGCCGGTGCGAGCCACCGAGGACAGGGAGGGCTCGTGCTCTGCAAACAGGCTCCCGTGATGGGTCCTAATTAGAGGGCATTAGGCCAAAGACAAAGCAGGTGAAGTTTGCCCCGTGGACACGTGGGTCTCGGGGTGGATGAGCTCTGTAGGATGTAGGATGAGCTCTAGGACCCCACCTGGTTGGGCTGTTAGAGATGAGGGGGTGTCCACTGCTCAGCGCCCTGTAGGGCTCCAGGGCTCCTCTCCCCAGCACGTTGCCCGCCAGCACCGGGGCAGTCTGCACGGCACCGGTTCTGCGTGTCCTCCGTGCACCAGCTCGGTTAGGATCCCAGTGCCTATGGGGCAGGTGAGGCCCAATACGGACCCCCTCCCATCACCTGATTATTCCAGGACTCCTAGACCACTGGGAAGGGACTTGCCCGTGAAGTCCTTCCTCAGTAAGGAACATAAGCCACTAGGTGACACAGGTGAGCCCTGGAGTCCCATCAGGGGGCTCCGGGGTCGTTATAGAAAGAATGTTCCAGCACTAAGCTGGGCATGGCTGCACAGCTGTGTCCTAGGAGACCCTGAGTGTGGGGTTCAGGGGATAACTTCTGGAGAATTCGTAGTTACCAGGAGACCCACAGATTAGACATCAGAGGGACCGCCCCTCCCAGGGCCCGCGTCCAAGGCGGCCACCAGCCAGGTAATTGCAGGGGCCTCTGGAAGCAGAGGGGGCCCCAGGCTGACACTGGTGGGGGGACAGGGCTCAGGTCTGCAAGTGCAGGATGAGAGCCGTGTCCTCTGAAGCCAGTTCATCCTCCGTCCCCAGTTGGGGGACGTCTAGCAGCCGCCCCCTTGATCCCTGCTGCACACCTGCTGCCACGCACTCACCAAGACTCCCACCCCCAGAACTAGCGACAACAGGGTTGTCTGGGCCCCCAAGCGTGGGGCAGGTCACGAAGGAGGAACGGAGGACTACAGGGAGACAGGACGGCCGTCCTTCGTTCTGCGGATGCAGCAGCGAGACACAGAACGGCAGCCGCTTGCCTGGGTCCACACAGCAAGCCTGGTTTAGGGCAGGGATGGGAAGGCAGACTGTCTGGCTTTGGAGCCCACACACGGCATCTCGGGGCTTCGCCCACAGCACGGAGGACCATGCTATTCCCCTCATATGTGGGGGCTTTCTGAGAGCCCCTGGGGTCGTCTGCACGGCGGCCGCTGCAGTGACTCCTAGGGTCCCCATTTCCCAGGACGTGGAGGCACAGAGAATTCAGGTAACTTGCCCGAGTCCCACAGGAGGAGACGAGGGCACCACGCGGGTCCAGCTGGGAGCCAGCGTCACCCACTACCCAGGAGTGTCTCTGGGACACGTGAGAGCTGTCAGCATTCAGAGAGCCCCGACAGCAGCTCCCCCAACCCCAAGTCTGCAGACGGGGCTGCTAACACGACGGGGACCTCCTGCAGCGTCCCCCAGGCCCTGCCCAGCGCCGTCTCACCGCTCTGCCCGCGCTCAGTCAGCACCCACGCCCCCAGCTGCTGCACACGGTTGTTGCCCAACGTCACAGGTAGGAACCCAGAGGAACCCTCGGGAATCGAGCCCCAAGTCCCACAGAGGCCAGCAGGTGCCCCAGGCAGGCTTGAGCCAACCTGCTCAGCCCTCACTCAACCCCGCACCCGCCCAGCACTTTCCCCATCACGGGAGCCCCGGGTCACCCTCACGGCGGACATGAGGCATTCCACCCCCAGAAGCCCGTTCAGGACCCACCCCAGCCTCTCTGCCCCAGCTGCCAGGCCAGTGGAAATCCGCAGTTCTCCCCAGAACCGCAGCTTCTCCAAAACACGGAGCTCCGTGTGCGTTGGGGGCTCCAGGCCACGCAGCAGAGACGTGCAGACGAAGCAGCAGGAACAACCCCCGGGACATGTCACGGGTCCCTTCGGGCAGGGGCCTCCCCTCCAGCCAGCCCCTCACCCGCCCGCGGGGCCTCCTCCCTCTCCCACCTCTGGGCCCCAGACGCAGGTCTACTTGTCACAGCCGAAGTCCTCCCAGCCCGTGTCCGTCCCCTGCGGCCACCAGCCAGGACAGCGGCGTGGGCACCATGTAGGGGTCAGGTCAGCGTCAGGCTCCCCTTCCAGAGTCACGTTTTCTAGAAGCTCTGAAGCAGAACGGTCATCTCTCCAGCACTGGGGGAGCGGCGACCTGACGCGGGACAAACGGCTCCTTCTCCTGGAGGAGCGGGCCCTTAGCTCCCGGGGGTGACGCTGCCCAACCAGGTCCCCGGGCAAGGGTGCTGGGGCTGCTGGGAGCTCCCCGGACTTCCCGGCTTCAAATAACCCAAGTTTTTACCTTAAGGCTCTGAAATTCAGAAAGCTGAAAGTCTTGAAGGTTAAAATCAACGCCCGCGTCCCTCTGGCTTCCCGGGAGAGGCTGTTTCCCGACCTCCCCTGGCTGCTAGAGGTGCCCAGACTCCCAGCTTCCCGGCACCGGCCCGCAGCTCCTCCTAGACCCAAGTGGCCCCCCTTCCTCTTCTGCGGACGCTAGTGATTACAGTGGATGCACCTGCGTCATCCAGAACACTCCACGGCCGCTCCCTCGATTACTCACACCTGCGGACCCCCTCCGGCCTCCTAAGAGCACACTGACTGCTCCTGGGCTTAGGACTTGGGCATCCTGGGCCGACAGCCTTATTCTGACGACCCTGCCCCCGACAGTGAAGGGGGACTGGGTTATTTTCCCAACAGTGACACAGTGTCCAGGGACAGGAGGAGACAAGAGGGGACAGGTGGGTGCTGCTGGACCCTGACTGCGGAAGAGATCAGGCCTGTGGAGATTCCCAGTGATTGTTTGGTAGGACGTCAAGTTCAGACGCACATTTCAGGGCCGCAGTGTTGGTCCCGGACACAGAAGGAGCCCAAGAGCATGAATGTGGGAGGCCCCGGGTCTTGTTTCCCCCGGCTCCACTGCGTCTCTAGGGGAACGTGCCAAGCAACCATGAGCTAGTGGCCCACTGGACGTGTCTGCTTTGCCACCTCGGTGTCCAGCTTCACTTGGGACGGACAGACAGCCGTGCGCCTCGGTCTCTAGTGTCATCCCGCACAGGCGTAGCCCTGCTGCCCGCGAGGCTCTGAGCTGCCCCCGGGGCTGCCTGTCGTTGGGACCCACCCCTCCAGCAGGGCTTCCCTCCATCCCCGTCCCGTCATCCTGGGACCCACCTGTGGGCACCGCAGCCCCGTTTCCCCATCACCTCACTTTCCCCCCGAGTTCCCTGCTCCTCCTGGGTGGGCACCCCCTCTCCTCCTGCCTCACCCCACAGAATGGGGTCCCTGACCCTCCTGAACGGACATCCTGACTTCTCCTTGGGGTTCACACCTCCGGCTGCCCGTTTGCACCCGTTACACCCATCTGCACCCGGCTTCCCTGCAGGAGGGCCGTCCTCCGCGCTCCCAGCCCTGCACGCACCGAGCTCCTGCAGACGGGACCATGCCTGGTTCACGGCCGCAGCCGCAGCTGAACACACGGTCAGAGGGTGCGTCCCAGAAAGCAGAGGCGACCGTCCGGACTCGAGTAACAGGGACAGAAGCGGTGGAGGGAGAGAGAAGGCCTCGGGGAGGCTGCACAGAGGGTGTGAGAGACAACGATTCATCCTTGTCCTCAGAACTGTAACCAGTTGGCTTGAATTTCAGCAAACATCCGAGCTTCCGGCCCCAGGTCCCAGCAGCAGACTCGCCTCGGGGAGAATCCCAGAGCCTCTCAAAAGTCCCGGGAAGGCTTCATCCTTGGAGCCGCTGACGGGCCCTCCCTGGTCACTCCCCGGTGGGGTTTCAGACAAGCCAGCAGGACAGGAAGTGATGTCACACCCGGAATGCCCACATGGGGAGCAGAGCAGCTGGCATATCTCTAAAAGAATGGAGATGCTCGTGGCCCTTTTGTCTGATGTCAGGGGCTCTTGTCCTTTTCCTCAGGAGCAGCTGGGAAGGGGCTGCTCACCTGGTCCGTCTGCTCATCCATCCACGGGGGCGTTCGAGGTCCGCGGGGTGGAGTTCCCAAGGCCAGGATGCACATTTGATGTCAGAGCGGGACAGCACCGCAGGGAGACCAGCCCACCAACATAAGGATGCCGCACCCCTACCTCCTGTGGCTGGAGGGCGGGGCTCCGTGGCCGAGAAAAGAAGGAAAAAGGAGGAAAGTAGAAAGCCAGCTGGGTCTTCCGAGATGTCTGCCACCTGCTTGCTGCTGCTCATGGACAAGGGAGCGGCACCTTTCGAACTGCGGGCAAGGACGCTTCCTCTCACCTGGAGGCCAAGGACAATAGGAGGCTCGTGTGTCCGTGTCCCGCCTTCACGCTTTAATTCTCAGAAAGATCTGTGAGGAAGTGATTCCGTCATCCTGCCTCTTTGAGCTGAGACACGCAGGCACAGAGAGGGTCAGAAATGTACCCAGCGTCCCACAGCCAGGGAGGGGGAGGGAGGCTCTGACCTAGACGTCCTGTTTCTGGAGATGAGGCCCCCACTGCTCACGGTGCTGCCCTTTGAGCGGCTGTCGAGCACAGATTTGGGGAGAAAAGCCCCTGTTACCGTGAGCTCCCTCAACGTAACCCAGAAGTGAGGTTAAGTCAGGTGTGCACACGTGACTACCTTACTCCTTCCTGCCGTCCCCCAAAATGAGGACCCTACAGGGATGACTAGAGGGGGGTGGGGACCCCAATCCCAAGGACAGAGCAAATGGGGCAGGAGATGCGAGCATTAGGACGTGGGGAACTGGAAAGTGGGCAAACAGCAGCGGTCCACCCCAGCAAGCCCACACGCAGCCTGGCCCGGGGCCCCTAAAACACAGAGCACAATGCCCTGAAACGGGTGTCCCCTGAGGGCTTGGACGCCGAGCCCCTTGCTCCTGCTGCCCCCGGGCCAGGCAGCGTCCCCGCTGGCTCCTGGTGCAGGACTGGAGCTGACTCCGTGGGGACCAAGAACCGGCGGCTCTGGTCTCCGTGTCCAGGCCCAGGTGAGGCTGAGGGCGACACCCAGAAAGGGTTTGCAGGGCAGCCTCCTGGCCGAACAGGGAGCGTCCCCAGCCCCCCATGCAGGCAACCCCCCTGCGCTTCAGCTGCTGAGCAGGCTGGGGACCTGGGTGCGTCTCTGAGAGCCCTTGGGGCCCAGAAGAAAGAGGAGACTAGACGCTGAGCTGAGGGGTCCTGCAGGGAACCGCACAGAATAATCCCACTCAGTGAGGCCGGCCACGTGCCCTGCGGTGTTTTACTCAGGGGGTCGGCGCGCTCGGATGCCACCCCGTCCAACGGCCGAGGCCTGCATCCCACCGGCCCTCACTTTCACTGCCTAAATGCCTGCCCTGATTAAAAGCCTCTGAGAGACGTTCCCATAGCCTCCCGCGTGGACAAGCATGTTCAGAATGTCAAGTAATCCGTCTTTAACATACGCCCTTGGACTGAGATTTTAAAGAACCTTGACATTTATGGACACACGGTAATTAGTCTGAGAAGCTGGCTCCGGCCTGAGTCACCGTGCGCGTCCCCCCTCCCCCGCATCACCGCGAGCAGGAAGGCGGACCCTCCACCTGTGCTCACCTGGCCCTCCCCCTCCCCCAGGGATGGCTCTCTCTGCACACTGGCTTCTGGAAGGATCTTGAGGATGTCGACACTGGAGAAGGAGCCCAGGCCATGGCCCCAGATATTCTAAGCCATGTGTTCAGAATGACAGAGAATTGGGGTCTTTCTGGGACTCTGAGCAAAGGGCGATGGTTTCCGATGGCACCCTGGACACTATGGAGGAGGGATGGCTTCAATCCTGCAGAAGTGGTAGCTCAGAGGAGTCTCCCAAACTGATTAGAAGATCAGACAGCAGCACACAGAAGAGTCTGTGTAATGGCTCAAAACCCAGCGTTTGATTTTAGACCACAGAATGGCCGGCTAAAGGAGGCAACTGTTTTGCAACCCAAAAGGAAGCCCTTAGTTCCAGGGCTGGTTTGGTGACTCGTGATCTCAGAGCTCTGGATGGGCCTCTCTGGGATGGTCTAGGGCTTTTTTCATGGTGCCAAGAGGGCTGCCATAGCTCCAGCCATCTAGTCTTCAAGCAGCATCATGCAGAGCAGAACTAAGGGAGGGGACGTCTGCCACACATTTCTCTCTCTCTCTCCTGGGGACGACAGTAACTCCCAGGAGCTCCCCAGAGGCTTCCTCCCCCTCCCACCCACCAGAAGTGGAGGTGCTTCCGAGTCCCGGCTCCAAAAGAAGCTGTTGTGCACCTGGCATGTTCAGCCTCTGTGCAAGGAGGGAGAAGGGTTTGGAAGTGAGGAGAAGGGCTGGGAATAACCCTGGTGGGCCACCATGACCAAGCCCCAAAGTCAGTGCAGGCAGGCCTTGTTGACGGCCCCCGAAACCCAGCACCTTGTTGGGCAGACAGGAGGGATGCAGGGAGGGCACCCCAATAGTACAGCCCTCAAGACAGGGGACCAGACCCCTCGGGACCACTTCCCTGCAGGGCCCCCGCCAGCCTGAGATGCCCCCCGGGACGGTCTTGGCCCCCAGGAGCTCCAGGTCTGCTTCTTCCCCGTCACATGCAGCATCACCTCACGCCTGGGGTCCTCGTGCCCGTGACCTCTGACAATTACAAGGTGGGGAAATTTACCGTATGAGGTGCATTTGAGTTTCTAAATAGATTAAAATTTCTCAATTCAAAAGTAAGGAAACTCATTAATAAAATAATTACAGACTCAAGTCTGGGGAAAGAAAGCTCTGACTAGGGAAATGCCTCCCTAAATAGTGTCCCTGGTTGTGTCCAGTGGACCAGACTAGACGGAGCCCCAGAACCTGGGGTCACATCTCTGCCCGGTGATCAGTCGGACAGATGAGTTCCTTTAATTCAGGAAGAAACCGTGGAAGTGACATTTGTCACCAGCGAAGCCTGGTCCCTCGGTCAGTCCGTGTCCGTGTGGCCACATGCTCTGTGCCCTCCTGTTTGTCTGGCTGCTGTCTGATCACACCCGTCCCCCGAGGGACTGCCAACCGCTCACTGCAGGAGCCCATCCTTCTGCCTTGGGTTGAGGCTGGATGTAGCTGTGGCCGGCAGGAGGCTCCCGACCCTGGGAGGGTAGAACTGGGCCCCAGTCCAGCCCAGCAGGGTGACCTCCCTATGGTCATCCACAGCCCTCGCTCTGGGGAACCAACGTGGACAACAGGGATGGGACAGAAGCTCCTGTCCCTGTCCCTTCAGCCGTTTCCCCCAGAAAGGCAAGAGGCATCTGTTTTCTGGCTGGAAAACTGGTCGCAGCCAGAGTGATGTGGACAGAGTGGCCTGGGGTCTGGGGCATGACCGGGTTCATAATTCTCAAAACAATAGGGTTCCCTGTGTATTGTGTTTCGTACACATAGGTACTACTGTGTACCTGTTGTGTATACAAGTCGGGGGTGTGGGCTACAGTGTCAAATTCTGCCTTAGATTTTAGAAAGACCCCAAGCGCAGACAATGGCAACCAAGCCTTGTCCTCAGCGTTGAAGAGTCCTTGAGAGCAGGTGCTGACTGGTTTTGTTTGTTTGTTTGTTTGTTTTTGTTTTTTACCTAGCACATCAATCACTTGTTTCCACTTTCTACCAATTCTGAGAAACAAGTAACCAGAGAAAGAGTGGTTTGACATCTTTTTTTTTTTTTTTCTAAGATTTTATTTATTCACTTGACAGAGAGAGATCACAAGTAGGCAAAGAGAGAGGGGGAAGCAGGCTCCCCGCCGAGCAGAGAATCTGATGCCGGGCTCGATCTCAGGACCCTGAGATCATGACCCAAGCCGAAGGCAGAGGCTTAACCCACTGAGCCACCCAGGTGCCCCTGGTTCCACATCTTTAAGGGACACCACGACCACTGGAGACCTTGGTCCGCGTCAGCTACGGACCCTGTGAACAGATTGAACAGTGTTGGTGTGAGTGGGAGCTACCTCGCGGGGCTATTCCGTCCATGTCTGACCCTCGCATTTCGACAGGATTCTCATCAAAAAGTGATCGGGCACCTACATTGTCCAGGAACATCTCATCAACCCTTTGAGAATAATTTTTGATGTGTTCCCTAAGGAAGAGGTCTTCCTTCTCTTACTGTTAGGGCATCTGTGGAAGGAGCTTGATTAATCACGTCTCACTGCAGTTGCAAGATAGACTGTAATCCAAGGGCTGGCCGATGAGTTAAAAAGGCAGGATTAGGTGATCGGGAGGGTGTTAGGAAGAAGCGCCCCATGTCTGCTCCAACCCCGTAGACATACAAAGCCCAGCATTGCTTCTGTTGTAAGAACTGAGGACACATCTCCCCTCCCCGCCCCGCCACACAAGAGCCCCTAGACACACCTCAAGACATCTGGACTCATTTGCAGGGACTTTTCTTAAGAATTGCTTCATCTGTTTTAACTTCTGATTTTGCACGGAGGGGAGCAATACAAGGTATCAACTCTTGGGCCAAAAAATCCCTTTGGGGAAATTTCTTACTGTGCACGCAGACTGGCTCCCGAGCCTGGCTGATTGGAGAGGAAGGTCGCTGGACCACAGTGAAAGGGTGCCCCAGGCTGCCCACTCCCTCCACACACACTCCCAACAGGAATGTGTTCCTGTTTCCGTAACTAAAAAAGCTGTTTGGTGATGTGTGTGCACAGAGGGTGGACACGTCCTCAGGCGGCTTTGCTGTGAGTGATGGAAACAATACTCTGATGTTTCCATGTGTTTTGTTTTCTCTTTACCTGCTCCCGTTTCAAGCCGAGACAGTCCTCCGTTCATTGCCTCGGACAGCGTGAGGCAGAGAGGAACCCGGGGTAACTAATTCTTGCTGGATCCTGTTAGAGGCTCTGAGCCTTGCCATGGAGCATGTGGGCACAGCTCTCCTGCCTTTATGACTCTCCAGATCCGCACACCAGCCTGGTGATTACGTACTATTATTATGTGAGGGTACATGAGACCCCTTCAGGTGGGACAACCACAGCCTATAAACCAGGAGCTTTCTCTACCAAGGGTGTCGGTGGCTGCCCTTCACATATGCTAGAGACTCAAAGGCAGGCTGGCCAGTGGGACGCTTTGTTGTGGAGAAAAGGGAGACCCTGGGGTGATCAGATTGGAGGGGACGCTGTTTGCTGGACGAAGCGGGGCGTCCTCTGTATCCTGAAAGTGCCACCCAGAATGTAGAGATTGAAAAAAAGAGAGGCTGATCCTCATGGCCCCGTCCTGATGGTCCCAGGCTGATGGCTGCACCTGCGGGGTTCGGGGTCCTGGTCTGGACATTGCAGGGAGGCCGGGTCAGAGCTCTGTCGGCATCTGCGGTCTCACGGTTGTCTATTTTTAAGTTCTGCCTCTCACTCGTCATCCCCGGTTGGGGGGCAGATAGAACAGAGGCAGGGGAATACAGGTGTCCCTATTTGTGAAGTTAGGAGCTGCCCAGCTAGCTAGGATCGGAACCCAGGTGGTTCTGCGCTGAAATCTTAGCTCCTCGCCGCTGCACTGCCCCTAACTTTATTGTGTGGGCGAGGGTGATGGGTGGGCGCCCACTCTGTTGGTCCATCAGTGGCCAGCCTACTCCTGGCAGAGAGCTTTGGCTAGGGACCTCGAAGCATCCTGGCCAGACCAGGATCTCTGCATTCGGAGGGCATCAGAGCTCTGTCTGTGCGTTTGCTAAATATGCAGCCTCCCTCCTGGCTAAGCCCAGATTTACATACCTAAAAATTCAACAATGCACATACAGAAGCATTGGAACGCTCACAAAAGTAGCCTTCAGGCTTTCGTCAGGCTCAGCCACATTTGTATAATGCTGCTTTCAGTGAAGGAGCGGGGGCCCTACTTTAGCTGTGTGTTTTTAAGTTTGTTGACATCAAAGGAGTTTGAAAGGCAATTCTTCATATTCTCTTGCTCTCCGCATTTATTTGCCTCTGTCAAATCTTCCCACTGCATCAGTAAACATGGAAACCTTCCAACAAGGCCACTTAATTACCAGCCGCACGGACTGGAAAGTCTCCCTTATCAGCACGGAGGCTGCTTTCTTTGTGCGGCGGGGAGGGTCCCTGAAAAGGCTCCTGCCGGGGCGTCCAGCAGCATTCAGAACCCACGCTCCGCGTGCACAATCACTTCTGTCCGGCCGAGGGTTTGCTTGTCACTCTGGCTGGATTATCTCAGCATTAAACCGCTGTCTCCGCAGCCTGCCCACCCTTCAGAGAGGCTGCGCTGGGAACTCAGGCAGTAAACAAGCGAGTGGCTATGTGAGTGTTAGGGAAGCGGGCACGCGGGCCTTCTGACCACAGCTCCATCCCGAGGCACCTGAGGGCTCATCACGCCCGCAGCGGCTGGAGCTCACAGCCCAGGACCCCCAGGAACACAGCACCGTGTGACCTGCCAAGCTCCCGGAAGGTCACTTGGGATGTTAAGCATCTGAGGTCACTGCGAGTGTTTGATTTCTCTAAATTGGGGCTGGGAGGCCTGGAGGGGTTGGGGGAGAGAGACCCCAAAAACTCAGGCCCTCTGGGGCTCTGCCCTAGGAAAGGAAGTTAGAAGCGCTGTCGGAAGGTTTGAGAGCAAAGCAAACAAAACATCCCGTCCCCAGGTTGCACGTGATGAATTGTTTTATTCTCCCTTTGTTTTTGTGTTTTTCAGTGGTTTGGCAACAAGCATGAGTTATTTGGTTAAAACAGAGGAGGAAACTCTGCGGGTATTATCCCTTCCAATTCTTCTCGCTTTTGGCCACTCTCTTGTGTTTCATGTGTTGGTTCCTCATCCTCGGGGCTGATGCATGTGGGTCCCCGCCCACCACGTCCCCACAAGTGTGTCACAAACAAGACAGAGCAGTGAGAAGAAGAAAAACATAGACTTTCCTGTGGTCGGGTTGCTCCCCAAAGCCGCCTGGCAGAATTTGCAGTCCGTCCCCTTAGGTCCCGTGACCACCTTAGCTGTGAAGGAAACCTCGGTCTGCCAAGGGAGGGAGTCTGAGCACTAGACGCATTGTCAGACCTCCCGCAGGGCTGCTGTGCACAGAGCAGGCAGGAGGGAGGCTACAGCGGACCCCGCCAGCCTGTCCTGGCCACCGCCTTCACCCTCCCTTGGTCCAGGTTCCCTCGCCCCCGTGTGGACCCCATCCTCTGTCCCCTGTGCATACCCGCAGGCACAGGAGAGCCTTCTGCTTCTGATCGCGTCTCCTCCAGCTCTGGACACCTCGCCCCAAATGCTGCATAGGTGACTCTGGGAAGACTCCCAAGTTTACTGAATTATTATTATTTTTAATGAGGCTCCCTTTGGTGGAACCATGGGTTTTTAGACAGATGCCCCCTCTCTCCTTGGCTGACTCCTCTGTCAGGGAGGGCTGTTTGGTGGTGGTGGTGGTGGGGGGGGGGGTGGTTGCAGGGACCCTGAGTCCCCACCTTCTGGGACCACACAGAGCTTGTCCAGCACAGGAGCCGGGGAGGAGGGATGATGGCTGGTTCCTCTTTGCTAAGGGCTCCCATGGTGCGTGACTCTTTGCCGAATCCCTTTCCGTCAGCAGCTCCTGGCACGCCGACGCTGTAGCTGCCGGCGGGGTAAATACAAACAAAATAGTAGCAAACTTTCCCCTGATGCCGGAAGGGAAATGACACACCCCCTCTGTATATTTCCTTCAGAAAGCTTGGATTTGTCACCCTTTCCCCCCGTCTTCCGTCTTCCGGAGACTTGCATAAACCCTTTAAAAAGATTTGGAAGTAAATCTTCTCAGCAGGTCTCTTGCTAGGTCTTCCTCCCGGGAATGTCCTTCTAGGAGTCCTCCCTTGGGAAAGTGAATGTCAGGGAGGTTGGTTGTGGCCTCTCTGTCCCTCCCACCCCCATCGGTGGGAGACTTCACGGGGGGGGGGGGCAATCCTGCAAAAATCCCCGTGGCTGTACATTTCCTTCGGATAAAGACAGTCACCATATGTGTAATGTCTCGTATCTGCCTGACTCCCTAAAAGGGAGAGATTTCCTGCCTTTATGTCTCTTTAGTGGATTGTCAGCGATGCGCCTCCCCGTGGGGCTTGAAGTCCTGCACCTGCTTCGGGGAAGGTGGAGCTGGGGACATGGGACGGGGACGTGCTCTCGGTCCCGGGGTCCCTGCTCCATCTGCCAAGTGTAGCTCACATTCCTCGTGGCCCCTTCCTCCCTCTCAAAGCGAGCATTTGCCCACCTCTGTGCCTTTCTCCCGCAGGCACACCTCCCTGCTAGCCCATCTCTTGTCTCTCTTTTCCGCGTGAGGGTACTGGTGGACCCATGTCCACCGCTGAGGGGAGCCCGGATGATCTCCGTACGGTCAAGTCAGCTCTTCAGCAACCTTAATCCCTCTTGGGGAGTCCTAAGTCCTAAGTCCCTCCATGTAACCAAATCGGTTCACCCCATCTGGTCTGCACCATCCCACTGTGTCCTGCGACAGCCAAGAGCTCAACGGTGACTCGTAATAGTTAACAATGACCTTCCAGACCCTGTCCCGAAAGGTGGACCTGCCGGATGAACCCAGCACAGAGCTCTGAGAGCGGGGACTGCGTCTCATTGCCATCATCATTCAGAGGGTGCTGCTGAAGTTCGCACCTCGAATCCTGTAAAGGGAAAGAGGGAGAGAATTGCCTGATTAAATAAACAAAACCAACATGCTTCTTGTTCTGCCGGAGACAATGGCAGCAGATAAACAAAGCGCGGTGCCAATCATGGCTTATTTCCCCAAAGCAGGACTTTGTTTTTAGCTCTAGTCAAAAATAGATTCCCATTTACAAGTACTTTACTGTCAATAAAAATCCATTTTCAGCACGCATTTGCCTCTGTCCCAATTCAACACGTGGTTTCTAAGGAGAAAAGAATGCTCTACTTAAAAATAGCAGCTCTTCTCCTCTGTTCTTCTCTTTCCTTCCCTCTGCCCTGCCGCATTTTCCGTTCACAGACATGTTCCCTCCTTGTGCTGTCTCTTTGAGCAAAGCGCATTGGCAGGGGTGAGGAGGGGGCTTCGTTCATGCTACCGACAAGCTCTCTGGCTCCACAGAAGCCACACGACGTGCCAAATGTTCTGGTGCTTTAGATGCCGATCAAAGCAAGGAAGCCCAACAGGACAGTGATGTATGGGTGCTTTTGGGGTGTCCAAGCAGGACAAACCCACCAGAACCTTCCAGTGCCAAGAATAGAAGGAAGCGGGCTGGGAGGCAAAGTGGGAAACACACACACACACACACACACACACTTTTATTCTGCACAAGGAAACCACGTTCTGAAGGTCTCACACATTCCCAGATCAGTCCAAAGCCTGATCTGCTTCCTGGGTGATGGGAGTCAAGTCCGGTCCCTTCTTCCTCCAGGACTTGGGAGGCTTTCTTGAAGTTCCTGCACAGGGTATCTTCCCAACTGTCATTAGTAATGGGCTTCAGGACGGGTCTATATTATCTCCAAATCTCAAGGAATATATATGCAAGACAAGATGTATTTTTGCAAACAGAATCGCAAGAAACAATGTCATGTCTTTGGGGGAGGGGACGGCACGCCAAGGCAACAGGGATTAGCTGGGGCTCGGGAGAGAACAAGTCCAGAGACGGGCAGTTTCATAGACGTTGATGGGAGCCCTCAGTGTTGAAGGATTCTTGGGCTCTTCGTGAAGGCTAGAGTATGGAGGCAGAGTCAGACGGGAAAGAGACCAGTGGCAAGGTGTCCCTAAGGGGAGCTCAACGTTTGGAAGAAATTCCAGGCCATCAACACCAGAAAGTCAGAGCAGCAGAAGAGAAGGGTAGCGGAGGCAGTTGGGACAAGATCGTGGTTAGCTTGGAGAGGTAGAATCTGGAGATTTCATTTTTTTAAAATATTTTATTTATTTACTTGACAGTCAGAGATCACAAGCAGCAGAGAGGCAGGCAGAGAGAGAGGAGGAAGCAGGCTCCTGCTGAGCAGAGAGCCCAATGCGGGGCTCGATCCCAGGACCCTGAGATCATGACCTGAGCCAAAGGCAGCAGCTTAACCCATTGAGCCACCCAGGTGTCCCTGGGGATTTCATTTTTGAGGCCACAGGTTACAGTATCTCTAATTCACCCAGAATGTAAATGTCTTGTGTGCTTGATAAGCTCCGCTCCCGAATTGTGTTTATGAATTTTTTGCCATTCTCACCAGCTACCCCTGTTTAAGGGGAGTCCCCTTCTCAACGCGGTAATTAGACGTCTAAGGAAGCCAGCAGGGCCCATGGTGACCCCACTGCCGACTCTTCAGTCCTGACTCGTTGCTCCTACGCTTCTACAAATAGTCTGAGCAGCAGCCCTCCTCGTGATGTGCCACAGTTCCTGTGACAGCTGAGTGAACCCACAGAGACACCTAACCCACTTAGAACAGACAGGGGAAATATAAGGCCTTTTTATTATTAATAGGAAACCCTTTACGATTTCACTCAACAATTGTTTATTAAACATTCACCGTATTCCCAAGCCCTGTAAAGAAGAGGAGGTAGAAAAGGCAATTTATTCAGACTGAGACTACCTTGTCCCAGGTTTTGCCTCCCATAGGCATCTGGAGGGATGGTTTAGGGAAGAAGAAGTCAAAGTGCCTTCCTGAGGTCTTCTGAACTTGGGCACTTAGCCCGAGAATCCTAACCTTCCTTCCATGAAATAAATACTTTCATTGTGGAGTGCCAGGACGATTAACTGACTCTCTCTCTCTTCCTCAGTTCATAATTGGGGATGAAGCAATGATGAAGCTGGTTTCCCTGGGAGAGAGCCAACATCCATGGTACAGTACGCTGCCACCAGGTGGCGATCAATGTCTTCATCACAGAGCTTGAAGGATCAGCCCTCCCTGGTATTAGTTCCATTCTTATGAGGAATATCAAAACTATTAGGAATATTTTATTAATCTATTGCAACCGGTAGGGGTGCCTTGTGGAAGTTTTCCATGTCACGGATGTTCTTAAACATATTATTCCTTTTAATCTTCGCAACTGCCTGAAATGGCCCCCTTATCTCCATTTTGCAAGCCAGGGAAGGGAGGTTGAGGTTGATTGAGTTGCCCGAGGCCACATGCATCTTAAGTAGCGGAGCCAAGGTCTGAAACAACTCAACCCAATCAGATCTCTCATGCTGCATATTCAGACTTTTCGGAGTGTTCCTAAATTCCAAAATTTTAATTAGCATAATCCCTTATTTAAGTAACTGAACTTAATGCCCTGAAGCTCTATGTTCAAGATTGCCTAGAGAAAAAAACTTTGCAGAGAAGAGATATATGCCTAAGGGGTTGAGTTGTGTCCCCCCCCCCCCACCCCGCCCGGCCTCCCGCCCCAGAAAAAGGTGTTGAAGTCCTCATCACCATTGCCTCTGAAAGTGAGTGACCTGATTTGGGAAGAGAGTGACCGTAGATGGTCAAGTTGAGATGGAGTCGTTAGGGTGGGCCTTACCCAGGATGACGGGTGTCCTTGTAAGAAGGGGAGTTGGGGCGCAGGGACAGGTGCATCCCCAGGAGGGGCCTGTGGGAAGATGGGATTCAGCTGTCACTAGCAACTGAATTCCTAGAAGCCAGCAGGGCGGTCTGGGACTCCTCCTTCCTCCGCCTCCAGGAAGCCTTGAGGCTTTACTTCTGGGTTTTCGCACAGGAGAGAGAATAGGTGTCTGTTTTTCAGACCATCTTTGTCACTGCCACCCTAGGACCTCACCCAGCACCTTCTTCCTCTTCTCTTCTGTTTTCCGTTATGGCTTCAATGAGAGACTCACTCATGTCTGGGCTTTGGTGGTCCCCCTGACCACCCCATGTCTACCTGGTCGGTGCACACCTTGAGCCGTCCTGTAAATATGGGCCCGCAGACCTGGGAGGAGGGAGCTATGGTGGCTTCTCTCCCACCAGGCTCCTGGCTGGCTGAGGAGGAACTGCTCCTCCCGGGGGCTGGGGATCTCTGGGCTCTGGGCTTCTGTGGCTGGAAAGGTGGTCAGGGGTGAGGAGAAGGGAAACCTGGCTCCCTAACAGCTTCTCCCATGTCTCACCCAACTTCTCCGCGAATGCAGGCAGAGCCAGAGCAAAGAAGCTAATGATGCTGAGAACCCGGGTGCCCTCGGGGATCGATGCTTTTTGAGACAGAAAGAGGGCAACTCCCTCTGTGTTCTTGGAGGAGAAAGAACTTCTCTCCTTCTAGTCAGTGTCTGATGGCATGACTGTTGGATATTAATTGATATTTAAATATGATGTGTTAGCTTCCTGGGGCCACCACAAACTGAGGGGTTGAAAGCGGCAGAACTGTGCTCTCTCCTGGTTCTGGAGGCCAAAGGTCCCGGATCAAGATGCTGGTAGGCCACGCTCTCTCTGACGGATCTAGGGAAGAATCCTTCTTTTCCAGCCTCTTGTGGCCCCGTCATTCTCTGGTTGGTGGCCACATTCCTCCAGCCTCTGCCTCCACCATCACATGCCCATCCTCCCTCTAGGTCTGCACCTGTGCATACTCTCCCTTTCTTACAAGGACCCTAGCACTGAATCTAGACCCCCACGGAACCCAGTATGACCTCAGGTTCATTCCTTGCATCAGCAAAGACCCTGTTTCCCAGCAGGCTCCCATTCTGACATCCCCAGAGGCGTGAATGTTGGGGGAGCCCCGCTCCGCTCAGCACACTGATGACATAATGCAGAGTCACAGCCCTGGCCCCAGCAAGAGGCTCTTGTAGGGTGTCTTCAAGGGTCTTCAACACCCTTGAACTTGAAAGTATTAAAGAAGCTCCCATGAAATACCTTTGATTTAATTTAAAATAATTTAAATTTCCTGGCTATTATCCACATATTTATCTAGACCCCTCCTGGTCTATTTCTAATTTTAGTGGCATCGATTAAAGACAATGAGTTCCATATAATTGCTATACCCAGGAGAGAGTCGTTTGTTGCTTTTATCTTTACTCTCTGCTAAAGGCACTAAAATATTCCCTTAATAGATCAACCAAAGAATTTTTCTTCTTTAGCTTCCTCCTTTCCCCCTCCCCGCTTCCCTCCCTGCTTCCTTCCTTCTTTCCTTCCAACAGGCTCTCCTGCTTTCTCCTTTTCCTTGTTTAAGCCACAGAGAGGCAGGTAACTTGGCAGAGCCAGATGGAGTTTCTGTCTTCACAGCCTTCTCATGCCTGTTTTCTGTTCCCCTTGGGTCGTAGAAACAAATAATTTCTTTCAAGTTGATATTTTGCCTATTTGGAAGGAAAGATGGAACATATTTTTCTACTTGTCAAAAATATCATTCTAAATGTCTACGCAGCTAGAGAATAAATATCACTTGGGATGAATAACTAATCATGTCTGAAAAGAGAGCCTAGTGTAGTCTTCTGAATCAGTTCTGAATCCTAAACGCTTATTGCCATGGTATGTGAAACACCCCCCCCCTTTTGATTTTTGGCAAATGTAAAATCATGTATTCTTTTTCTTGGTCCCTTTGACCTAAACACGCCAGTTGCTGAAAGGCTAGCTATTTGTGGGAGATTTTATTCAAGAATACAGCCTTTTTTCCCAAGCTCTATATCTAGTTAAGGATGCTCTTCCTTCAAAGCCTATTAAGGGGGATATTTTGATTTGAATGATTTCATCTAAGACCCCAGCTGTCTCTCTGCAAAATAGATAGAGATCTGCCAGATGCTTATTCTATGCTACATAGTTATGTCAGGTAGAAGATAAGGGCTCAGAGGTGAATAGGAGCCAACCCATGCCCACGCATTACTCTAATATTATATCACCATACATGACATTACAGAGACACAGGGACGTAGTGATTGCACAGTGTGTGAAGACAGGATAAAATATGCTCAAGGTGCCATGGAAATGCAAAGGAGGGGGCCCATTTTCAGCTGGGTACAGCTGTGCTCAGACAGATTCAGGTGAAGGGAGAGAGATAGGCTTGGCGTGGGTGGGAATTCCAGGGAGCAGAGGATTAGAATGAGCAACAGAGAGCATCTTCCTCTGTTAGTGCTCAGTATAGACTATGTTTCGAGGACAGAAAATTTAACCCAGAAATGGACTGCAATGAGGTACACCTGTTAGACTTCTGTCACTTCCTGGTTTGAAGTGGTACTAGAGTTATGACAGATGAAACCATTGGGAGTGCCGGGGAAGAAAAAATTTCCTCTACCCTTCAAGTTTCTTTTGCCTAGTCTAAGGATTAAATTGACAGGAGACAGGTTAAGAGGAAAAATCAAATTTAAATACATACTTACAGGAATCCCATACACATGAGAGGTTCCACAAACAGTCAGGCAAAATGAGGTACATGTGTCATCCTAAACTAAGGAGAAGAGAGTACAGGCCTGGGTTTTCAAAGGAAAAGAAAGGAAAACAATTTGCAGGAAGATGAGAAAGATTACATGCTCAGTAAATAAACATTTGCTTGCCATTCAGAGATAATGAGATAGAGGAATTTTAACAGACTTTGCTAAGTTCCTCCCTGGTTTATATTCTACATCAAATATACTGGTACTAGCTCTTTTTCTGGAGCAGGTTCTCTCTCTAAATTCTTTTGGGTGGTGAGAGGGAAAGGTTTCTTCCTGAGTCTTTGGGCCTTGATTGTTTTCAGTTCCAAATAATCTACATGCCAAAGTGGCCCATCTTGAGTCCACTCATTCTGAACCTCTGCAGTGCTGGAGAGGATCACAACTGGGCCAGTGGAAGCTGAGTCCACAAATCTTTGGACACCCTTCCCATCCAGAGGTGGCACCTACGTTGAGGAATAACAAATATGGTTTATAAGGGGGACATTGCATAAGAGCATCTTGGTCCCCAGGGAGGTGGGCATGGGTGGAAGAAGCTTCAAGCACACATGTCTTTGGGATTGCCTCTGACATTTAAGGAGAAGTGAAACAAAGAGGAATGGGAGAAGCAGCAGAATCCAAGGGGAAAGCAACTCAATATTGGAGAGTATCGACCCTGCCAGGCAGGAAGAATAAGGCAAGAATTCAGAACAGGTTGGAAGAATAAATACATCAGTTGAATTCAATCAACATCATGAATCAACCTGGACGGAGTGCTCAGACTCATATGGAATAAAAGAAGACCTCCATTTGGGGGGAGGGCAGACGTGGAGACCCTCACTCTCATGGATATTCTAGACAAATTCTGGACAAGTCATCTGGGTGGTCAGAGCAATCAGCCTGGTGTTTTGGGGGCTCCACACCTACTGTGCCAGCCAAAATATTTGTCAACAAGCAATTTTGGCCCACTGGGAAGAAAATCCTAATTATTATGAGATGATAAAACTTCATTTGTTTGGGACTGTAACCTCAATTTGCAGGAGAGGGTAAAATCCATAAAGGTTAATAATTAAAAATAGTGATGATAAAGGAAATTGGGCCTATTTACTAATACTTTTGTGTTCAGGGTAAATATTAATGAGAATTATTTTGTATGCAAAGTGCTTACGATATTTAAGATAACTTGTCACATTACATAAGAGGTTAGCCTTGTGATCCCAACTAAAACAAGGAGTTTGGAAATTAATTTTAGAATTGCAATTTTAAGTTGAAAAGTATAAGATAATTTACCTAAGCACAGACAAGATTGGACTGTCTAAGAGAACTTGAGCTTTCTCTGTAAGTTTATTTATTAGATTTACTGGGGCTGTTTAAGTATTTAAGAGAGCTTTCCATATTAATGAAGCATATACATTGCTTAAAAAGAAGCCAACTACCTTAAATTTATGAACATATTTTGAAATATTTAAAGGAATTTAATTTACTAACTTATTAAAACTTCCTCTTAAAATGTTATAAGATACTAGAGATTTATAAATAGGATATTAAAAATTTTCAGTTGAACTTCAAGGCTTTTGCAAAAATACAGTTTTTGCCGTGTTTAATAAGTAGAATATTAAAAAGAACAAAAATAAAACAAGTAGCTATGCATAGTCTTCCCTCTGCACAGAGGAAACTTTTATAACATCAGAAACTCAGCGTCCTGAACCATTAACAAAAAACCAGGAATTTTGTGTTGTTTGGGTAGGGACACGTTTGGTGGGCCAGGACTCATCAGTTGAAACAGGCAAAAGAAATGAATTCAAGTTGGTGATAAGAGTCTGGGGGGCTCTTCAGAACAGAGTCCGGAGTATGAAAATGGAATCACAACATGACATGGGGTGAACACTACCCAAAGAACCTCACTGCATTCTCTCCAAGTAGATAGTGGAAGGTATTCCTGAAAAATCCATCAGAAAGGGGTCTCAGGTGGGGAGGAGGTGATGGGGCTGGGAATTATAATGAGGGAAAGGGCTTCAAGATAGAGAGCTGGGGTGGTCCCCTCAGTCGAGGAGGATGTGAAAGTGTGCAGTGACCTAGACCTCTTGACACTAGACTTAAAAAACAAAACAAGAAGGTTAAACAAATGAACAAATTCAAATTTGGATTTGAATGATTTCATCTAAGAACACAGTTGTCTCTCTGCAAAATAGATAGAGATCTGGGGTGCCTGGGTGTCTCAGTGGGTTAAGCCTCTGTCTTCGGCTCAGGTCATGATCCCAGGGTCCTGGGATGGAGCCCCACATCGGACTCTCTGCTCAGCAGGGAGCCTGCTTCCCCCCTCTCTCTGCCTGCCTCTCTGCCTACTTGTGATCTCTGTCTGCCAAATAAATAAATAAAATATTTAAAATAAAATAGATAGAGATCTGCCAGATGCTTATTCTATGCCACATAATATGTCTGGTGGGAGCTAGGAGATAAGGGCTTCCCAGGATGTAGGATTCCAATCTGATTCGATCGATCTGTGACCTGATACATCTTTCCTATTGAAAATTGCCAAATAGTTGGTGTGAAAATCCCTGGAATCATCCAGTTCCAAAGGAGATTGGTCACATTTCTGGGTAGTTGTGATTCTAGATGGAACTATTTCCTGGACCTGTGCTTTTTATTGGTATCTGATGAACACAGGGCCGTGGCGATAGTTACCAGAAGACACACAGGATTTCTTCATTTTCTGATCTGTCTGTAGACTAGATTTAATATTCCATTTTTAAAAGGTGATTGCTCTCTCCCCTGAACAGAAGTCTGAAGTCGAACGAAGGACAGTGGCTCTCCCCTCGTTAACTTTAGCAATTAATCCTGGATCTTCCATTCCCCTGTTTGTTCAAGCCATCAAGGAAAGTGTGTTGGATAAGACCACCATCCTACAGGAACGCCTTCCATTTTGAGACGCTGACAGTTCTAACTTCTCTCCAGGGTGAGCCCCCACGATGCAGATCTTGCCTCCAAAGTGAGAGAGGGCCACGCTCCTCTGAGGAAACAACTCTGCCTGTGAATCAGACCGACCTTCATGGAAGACACCTCGCTGGGGGTCCATGGATTCACCAACCCCCCGTGCTCCCCTCTAGTCCAGCGGTAACACAGTATCTACAGCTTCCCATGCCTTCAGCCCCTATTTCCGTGGGATAAGAACTCTTGATCTCATTCGAAGATCCCAGGACCCGCACACACCGCGGGTCAGGGTCCCTGCCCCATCTGTGGGTGCCAGAGTAGTAAGACTGCAAATTGCTTTGGGAGCCATTCTCCACCATTTGTGGCACCAGTGGAAACCCGAGCCATCCATAATGACCGCTGCTTGACGCGGAGCCCTTGTGGGGCATGGATTTGCTGTTTCTTTTCTAATCACAAGGAAGTCCCTCCTGATAGGAAGGAAGGACAGGGTGGGAGTTGCTAACACAGGGAGAGTCCCCTGCTGCTTCCTTCTGCCACCTGGCAGGGGACGGAGTTGCAGGAGGCTGGGGCCCCTGAACACAGTCTTGTGAGCTTCCCAGGGCCCTCTGTCCTCCCTGGGACCCTCCAGTCCCTTCCGTCCCAACACCTCTGCTGTCACCTGGAGAATGAGCTACAGACAGCCAGGACCCCAGGAGAGTGCCAGGGACAGGGGCATCACCTGGAGAACTTGAACTGTACCGAAGTCAGCTGGCTAGAAGTCATGCCCCCAATGGGGAAAATTTACAGCCCTTAGACCCCTCTTTCCCAGGGAGCAAAACATTCCTGATTCTAATAGTGTAAGCCCCGCTGCTGTAATTCAGATGTTGAAGTCAGCTTTTTATCAAAAGAACAATTGCTTCATGAAATCACTCCTTTTTGAGTAGATTTTTCATTAGGTGTATACACGCATGAGCATACATGGGCTTGCTTTTTTCTTATGATTATTGAAAGAGTCCCCTTTATTGCAAAGACAAGTTTAGACCCAAACCCCAAAATAGTTTCTGTGCTGGTCCGGTATCTGTGGTTTTGTCTTAAAGAGCTCAGAATAGGGAAGGGGAGGGATCTCCGAACAGATCATGATCTCCTGATACCACTTCCTCACGTGATACACCCGTGGGCAGAAGCCGTATCCCTCGTCCCCGTCACACCTTCCCACCATAAGAACTGGTCCTTTATACCAGTGTTAAAGGGGCTTCTCATGACAAAGAGCCCCCCACCCCCTGTCCCCGCCACCTTCAGAAGCATTCCCTCTGCCCTTCATGGGACTTTTAAGCAGCACGGAACACATGCAGGGGGAGAACACGCCGAGCGGCGAGCCGTGGTGGCAGACTCCCCACCTCCAGGATGCTGGGCTGCCACTGCCTGGGTCTCCTTCAGGCTGCCCTGCCCGTCACCTGCCTTCCATATCCAGCCTGGAACAGTTGGCAGCCGGTGTACCCTTGCGGGGCAGGCACTCGGGCTGGATGTAATCAGTCTTGCTGCGTTTCTGAGCCTCAGCACAGTGATTCCCGGGGCAGGCTCTCCCTTCACAGTCCCTGGGCTGGATGTGGCTTTCTCTAGCATGGACATTCAATGCTAAGGTCGCACCTGGTAGGGCGTGCTTGCTAATGCATACGTGCGTTTATAAATATCACACGTATAATATCGCTACCATCCTTTATATTAGTATGAAATATAATGTAAATATTACAGAGATACCACAACTATCTTATATATTAGTCTTATATATAATTTATTATATATCACTGTACAATATATATTGCTATGAATATAGAGAGAGGAGTTATTATAATTCCTATAATGGTATACATATCAGTCTTTCCCCATCATTTTATATTAAATAATTGTATAATATTATGCAATATTATACAATATATAATTGTATAAAATTGTATAATAATGCTTCTTCATGGCATCGTTTGGCAGACAAAGCAACAATTACAGGGTAACTGGACTATAGTTCCCAAACAGCGTACGTGGTGAGCAGTCCCCGTAATTCAATTTTCAGAGCAAAAGTTACTGCAGTGAGTCAACTAAGCATTTCTCCCTGAAATAAGGAAAGTCTCCTCCAATAACTTTGGGAACAAATACCAGGTTTGTTAACAGGGTCAAAGGAAGGGGAAACCAAGCCTAAAGTGATACCCAGCGGCCGTAGCGTGGGTCTCTACCAGAATTCTCCAGTCAGGGGAATCAGAAGGAAGCACGTTTCCAAAGGTACAGATGCCAGCACCGTGGGGCAGCAAGACCCAGGAACAGCTCAGGATCTGGGAGGTAACGACATGGCTGAGGCTGGCTGGGGGCTACCAGGGTCAACGGCAGGAGAGTCCCTGGGCTTTGAAGAAGAGGGTGGTGTGAGACGAGCCACGTGGAGGGGAGCCATCACCTCTGCCACGAGCCACGGCCGGTCGAGGTGACCTCCCGGACACACCCCAACCCCTCTCTTGGGGAAAGGCTCGAAGCTGGAAGCTGCCCTCCGCGAGCAGGGAGGCTCCCGGGAGGTGGAACAAGGCGGTCAGGACTGACCATTCCAGGCTGCGAGCCGCCCCGAGTGTGGTCCAGAAGATTAGAATAACTATAAAGGCGACAGCCTCCATCACGGGGCTCACGTCACATCCGAGTGTGACCTGCATCTGCCTCCATCCCCTGGGTCGGGCTGGACTCAGTGATACCCAGTCCCTTCCGACGCCGGACGCCCTGGGCTAGGACGGACCGCAGACCCGTGGGGACGAAGCCGCACCTTTGTGTGTGAGGCACTGGGGAGTATTTCCTTTCAGAAGAACGGGGACCATTTACATAAAAGCCATCTGGGCTTAAGTCATGAAAGGACCAGGGACGCGTCAAAGCATTCCAGAGAATTCTATCGCAGAAGAAGAGGCTTTAGTCTACGAGTCTCTACTGATTTCTTTGTCCGCCTGGCTCGTCTGGCTGAAACTGTGGCTTTGCCTTGCGGACAGCGAGGACGCGTAGCTGGGAGCCGTGTGGCTGAGAGGGTCCGGGTGCCCAGGCTGATCAAACGCACCATGAATTAGCTTTTCCTTTACTTATAAATTCATTCCTCAAATATTTGTTGGGAACACATACGAATTGAGTGCTAGTGCTTTTGCTCTACCAAGATTTTTGTTTTTTTAATTTATTTTTTTAAAAGATTTTATTTATGTATTTGACAGACAGAGATCACAAGTAGGTAGAGAGGCAGGCAGAGAGAGAGGAGGAAGCAGGCTCCCCGCTGAGCAGAGAGCCCGATGCGGGGCTCAATCCCATGACCCTGGGACCATGACCTGAGCCGAAGGCAGAAAGAGGCTTAACCCACTGAGCCACCCAGGCGCCCGTCTACCAAGATTTTTAAAATAAACCTGTATACGGGTATTTGGATTATGAATGCCCAAAATAGCACCTTCACTTGTTGTGAACTATAAACAATTCAACAACAGATTCTCCAGAGTTTACTATAAACTATACTGACACAAAGACTGTATAGCACATAATTTGTAAATAACTGTAAAATGTACAGTATCCTTCTTTAACAATTCTATGTAGCCGACTGATAGTTTATTAAAACTTTATTTCTTCAGAGCAGTTTTAGGTTTGCAGCAATGATGGGAAGAAGCTACGGAGATTTCCCGTGGTCCCCGGAGCCCCACAGGTGCACAGCCTCAGCACCGTCAATGTCCCCCCCACCCCGGGGGGACGTTTGTTACAACGGTGACCCCACTCTGACACGTCGTCATCACCCGGAGTCTGTAGTTCACATTCGGGTTGGACATTCTTGGTATTGGACATCGTGTGGGTTTGCACAAATGTATAATGACGTGTGTTTCCCCATTGTGGTCATTATGGCATCACAGAGTAGTTTGCCCTAAAAATCCTGTGTTCCATTGCTCATCCCTGCCCCTGGCAACTACTGACCTTTTTATAAAAGTTTCCTTAGTTGTGCCTTTTCCAGAACGTCCTAGAGCTGGAATCACACAGTATGGAACCTGCTCTGAATGGCTTCCTTCCGTTTAAGGTTGAGGTCGTTCAAGTAGGTCTGGAACGGACAGGAATACCCAACTGCCGTCCTGTCGTGCCCCACAGGCATACACGGCCCGTAGTCTAACATTACATGTGGCCGTGCCTGTGAACGTGCCCGGTGTTGCGTATGTCAGCAAGCAGAAACGTGTGTTATTTCCAGACGGTGGGGGTTTTACACCATCAGAGCTGGGTTTGGAGTCCCAGCTCAACCACGAAAGGCTGCCAAGAATCCACTTGGATCCCGCAAGGCTCCGTGTCCTTGTGTCTCGGTGCCGTCGGGAGCACATATGCACGGATTCGCTGTGAGGTGAGGGGCTGCTGGTCTCAGGCTTAGCACCACGTCTGGCCACAGTCGAAGCTTAATGTGGGGTCCCATCAGCCACGATGACGATGGCAGGTCAACCCCCCAGAAAATGGCTCTCCTGTGGCCTTTAGCGTAGAGGATGTTTATTAAGCCTGCCCTTGGGACTCTCTGGCAAGGCATGGAATGAGATGTCTCAGAAGAGCATCTGGTGAGGCAGAGATGGCCCGGCATTTGCACGGGGCAGGCATGACCGTGGGAAAGGCCGCTCTCGGCGGCAGCGGCCGCCTTGGAGGAAGGTGCTGGCAGCTGAAGACCCTTAGCAAACAGGGTTCCAAGCGTCAGGGAAGAAACACCTCCCAGAAGGGAACCGGGGTGGTCCAGGGAAGTTCCAGGCCCGCGGAGGAGGGAGGGGGTAGGGGTAGGGGGGAGTCAAGGACATGGTAAGGGGCTGAAACAGACGCAGCGTGGCCCCTTTGCGAGGATGGTGGGTCAGGAGGAAACCACTTTCCTCTGGCTCCAAAGACACTCTGACCGTCGCTTTCAAGCTCTGCGCTCCTTCCCTCACCTGCCAGCGGCGGGATGTAGCTGGGATCTCTTTTAGGATGTGTTTTCGATCGTGCTCAGCCTGGGACCACGTGGAGGGACCCCAGGAGAGACCAGCGCTGGCATCTGCATGATTTCCTTGAGTGCCACCAGCCGCCCGCTGGCTATGTAATGAGCTCTGGGGGTTACAGGGGACACAGCAATCAGCTTCCAGTTTGCAACCCGTGGGAGAGAGGGAGCCTCAGAAGAGCCGTGCTGACGTTCGTCGACTAGTTTTTCTTGTCCGTGGCTTTGCCTCCTTCGACCTCCATCGCTTGCAAGGGTGGTTGTTAATCACGAGGGAAGCTGCTTGGGCAATGACAGAAACATTGCTTCCTGTCCCTGAAAGGTCCATGCTCGATGGCCAGGTGAAGACCCTGGTGCCCTACCAGGTTGAGAGTTTCCCTTCCCCCCAACCCAGGTCTCCTCGGACCCTCTGAATGTGACCTCATTTGGAAGTGGGGTCTTCGCTGCTGTGCTTACTTGAGATGAGCTGCTGTGGTCCGAATAAGAAGGGAGGACCCTCAGGAGAAGGCCAGGTGGAAACAGGCGGAAGTGGGAATGGCGTGGACCCGAGGCACGGAGCACCAAGGATGGTTGGCCACAGCCCAGCGGGAAGAGGAGCAGGGAGCAGATTCTCCCAGAGCTCTCTGGGGGAAGCACGGGCGACACCCCCACTTGGAGCTCCGGCCTCCAGAACTGGGAGACGACAGATGTTTCAAGCCCCCCACATTGTGGTACTGGGTTGCGGCAGCCCCAGGGAAGGAAGGCAGTGCCCAAAGAGATCAAACGCCCTCCTGAGGTCTGAGGCTACAGACATTCTTAGAAAATGCCGTACCAACGACCACCCAACAATGGCGCTGCCAATGGCAAGGATCAGCGGGTGTGTGGAGAACAAAATGGGTCATCTGCAGAAGGAAAAAGGAACTTGGGGCCAAGAACCTCCTCAACCCTGCAAGTCTATACCCATGTGATCAAGACCACTGTGGAGTTAAAGCTTCAGAGGAGTGAATTACAATGTGGGAAGAGTACTATCACGGGGACTAGAATTCTTGACGTGGACTTGCTCAGATTTCCCTTCACCCAGCGAGATAGGTACGATCATCCTCTGTGTCTTCCCAGCGAGGACGTCCAAGTGCAGAACTGTAGCTTCAACCTCAGATCTTCCAGCTGGGAAGAGCCAAAGGCTGCATTTGAGCTGGGCCCACAACACACGACTCCACACAAGAAGACCTCCCTGAGCCTCTGCAAATCCACACCAGCTCATCTCCTGTGTCCTCAGGTGCAGATGGGTGCAGGAGCAGATCTGCTCAGAGCAGATGGATGAGGCAGGTGCATGGTGCCCAGACCCTCACCCACCCCACCTGTGTGTGGTCTGGTGGGGTCCCAATATCACCCAAGGGTCACCTAACTTCCCAAACTGATAGGGACATAGGTTCACTGTCAGCGTGACATTTCCCTCTCTAGGAGACTCAGGCTCGGTCAAACGACATAGCAGTTTGGCCACCAAGAGAAGAAATGTTTCTCCATTTTCCATGAACGCTTTTCAATTCAAACTTGATAAAATGCTTGGCCTCTTCAGGAAGTCAACTCAACATTGTCTTGCATGAATCCATCATCACCAAGACCAGTGTCCGGCGACAAGAACAGTCCGTGCTAACAACTTGGCCAAGACGAAAGCCACAGGGAAACAAGAAAGCCCCAGGCTCTGGGCTGTGCTCAAAGTGATGGAGAAAATGTGTAATACTCACTTCGCAAACATTGACGCTAAAACGTCGTAACTGACTTGTGCATTGTACGGCTTATGCCCTTGAGTTTCCGTGTATATCCAAGCACACTTTTCCCTGCATCTGTCCCCGCTTCCTGGAACATTCCCAGGGAATCAGCCAGAGCTGACTACTCTGGAATAATGAATCTTCTCAAGCAGGTTCTTGACCAAAGCTCTCGCAACCAGACGTGAGCATCCAGGAACACAAACGATTTCCCAGGATTGGCTCTGGGCAATGGAAGAGGGGGTGGGTTTCCAGGAGCTGAAGTCACATCCGCAAATGTGACACTAGGAGATGACAAGGACAGAGCCTGGGTTCTGACAGTGTGGCCCAAGAGCCTGGCTGTGAAGGGGATGGGGTGTGTGTGTGCGCTCTTGTCCGAGGTTCGTTCCAGCCCATTTCTCAGGGCTCTTGGACCCCCTAACACCTTCACCACTGAGGTAAACATTTAAAACAGATTCCTTCACGTGTGTTTGGGTCTCTTGGGAGCTGTGACGGGGTGTTTCAGGCACTGGCTCCTGGTGGTGGCCGAGAGGGCTAAGGGTGGTCTCCATCCTAATTGATGCAAAAAATGGACACGTACGTCCCTGTCTCTGCCGTCTAGGATTTATTCCCGTCCCTGTCTCTTGTATTGTATTCTGTCCCTCATTTTGCTCAGGGCAGCCTTCTCTTCTGGACCCACCGAGACAGGCTGCGCCGTAGAAGCCACCCTACCCAGACCCGTGGGATGGACACGTGCACACGTTTGTAATGTGCTTACAACAGGATCGGGTACGAGGGTGCGAACAGGTGTTCCCCACTGGCGTTCCCCCATCCCCCACATCTTATAATTTCCTGGCAAATAAGCCGAAAGCACAGGTCCCCCAGCACCCGTGCCCTCTCTCCCGGGACACTCCTTACTCCTATCACGCTCACGGCATCCTGCACGGAGGTCCCTGGCATCCCCATTTCTCGGATAATCAAAGTAGAAAAGTCATGTACTTACATGGCTTCCCAGGGCTGCATTTCAGGCAGGAGGAAGGGTCAGCTGTGCACATACCCATTAAGCTCTGCCACCTGCTTTTCCCCCCTTACCTTAGCATTTTCTGAGTTGCATTTTATTAAAGTTGCATCTTCCCTTTGAAATCAAGAGAATTGTAATAAATACACTTTGGTCTCAAGAACTATGAACATTGCCTCCCAATACCAAACATCTGAGGCTTCTTCTTCTTTTTTTTTTTTTTTTTTTTCAAAATCTAAATGTTAATTTCCCTGCAAACGTGACATGATTTACAAATAAGTCCTTCTCAGCTTTTCACATTTTGTTGATTCTGAATTGTTCTCTTGGGAGTTGAGAACCATAATTAAAACCATAATAACAACTGCATTTCACCTCTCAAATTTCTGATAACAGAGACCCACCACGGAAGACAATAATGATTTTCCCCTCCCGCTAACCAGATGGAGGGAAATTTTTACAACCACGGATGGCTTCTTTCAGAATCCATGTCACAGAGTGGCTGACCAGCACGACCTCTCCTGACCCTCTTCTCCATAATGTGAGTGGGAACATCAGCGTCTTAAACCAGAACTTTCTGAAAGGACTCCATTAGATTTAGTTAATTGTGGAAACGGAAGATTTACTGGTGAAATCCTGGGGTGTAGATCACTCACACCCCACATGCGTCTTGGTTTTGTTTTTCCAACAGTGATTGCTGTAAGGGAAATAATGCACCTGTTGGGGAGAATTCTGCACCACCTTCTTCCCCAAAGCAGGGGTCCGCTTGACAGTAAGAAAGGAGGGGTTCCACTGAGGGCTGAGCTGCCATGATATGACCTGGTAACACGCCTCCTGTCTTTTATTTCCAGCCCTATGACCTCGTGCTAGATGTCTTCACCCTGCAGCCTCAGTTTCCCCATCTGCCAGTGGGAGGTGTCCCCAGCACAGGTCTGTGGGCTTCTTTTGGAAGAAGGCATAATGTAATGGGCGGAGGCTCGTCAGACCTTCTGTGCTGGAGGACTTCTCTCCCCGGCAGCCTAGAAGCAGGATGGGGAAAGGACCCGTTGCCATGGCAGCCACCCCATGTGGAGCAGAGCTCTCTGTCTCGGGGCAGCGGCCGCCGTGGAAGCTGACAGGCTTCACGCCATCTCTAGGAACGTATAAATGTAAGCATGAAATCATGACGTTGTGCACTGGAATTAAAAACCTTCAAATGTACGCATTGTAGGTTCAAAGCCTAGAATGTTGCTACAAAACGATATGTAATACATTTATTTTCTCTGCATCACATCGGCTGTGCGTAAGAGTATGTTTTGGGGTGTGGCTGTCTAGGTGGGGCTGTCCCATCACCCTGCCGACGCGTGAAGTGTGAAAGAAAAATCAACTGACGGAAACTAAACCCCGTGGTCTCTGTCCGAAGCCTGCCTGGTTTCCTCGGGGGTTCTGGGCTGCACCCCATGATGGACGTTGACCAGAGATCAACCGTCATTTTGTTTAGGACAAATGCGTGGGGCCAGTTCACTTGTCATTTCTTGATTGCCAGGGGGCAGGGGTAGACCCCAAGTGGAGCATCTTAAATCTTTTCCAGCGACTGAGATTACCCTCGATTTGGGGAATGGGATTCAGGTCAGAGCAGAATGGGGCAACCATCCCTGCTTTCCAAGAGGCTTATCCCAAAGAGCCTAGCTTGGACTTTGAGGTTAGCTCCTGAAATTCATGGGATCCTAATTCCTCAGAGATGACAGGCTTGAGCTCATGAGAACTGAGAGTGGGCGGCCAGCGTGTGGTGTGGGTTCATTCTGCAGCGCGAGCTGAACGCGTATCCCCCACCGCGTCCCAGGCTCAGGGCTGGGTGTAGGAGGGCAGTCAGACGGGTCCACGGATGAGCCATTGAATATGGAAACAGAGATCGACTGATTCCTATTATTGAGAACTCCTGGGGCTTCAGAAACTGGCTCAAAAGATACCACCAAGCTGCGAACTCCTTGACTCCTACTTCCTGTTTCCATCTGCATTGGCCTCGCTTTGAAGCAAAAGTTCACCACTGGGGACCCCAGAGACCCCCAACTGCCCGTGTCCTACACATAGCCTCGCCAGGAGAGAGACAGCTCCTTGTCTCAGGGACTTGAACACCAAGGGTCACAAAGCCCAGCTTGGCTTCGCCTGTGCCCCAGGCCCGAGCCAACCACAACAGCCAGAGAGACGGGATATTCTGATGGACTGGTCCTGAGTCAGGGGCCAGCCCTGGTCTATGGTGGGGGGCAGCTGGAGCCAGACCTCCTAAGCCAAAGGCTGGGGTGAGGTATTTCCTTGAAGGTCAATTGAGAGGATATCCCAGGAGGGGAGTGGGTGCTAACATGGGAGGGCCGTCCGCACCCCAGGCACACCGCTGTTGTGACGACAATGTCGCAGATAGCGTGGGACATGGTGGGCAGGCTCTTAGCCCGAGCAGAGAGAAGCTGTAGCCTTGACCTTAGCAGGGCGTGCGATGCGACTGTTCTGCGGTCGTCCACTCGATAGGGCGGTGGGGTCCGGCAGGAAGCTCACCGTCCTGTGCTCGGAGGCAGCAACAAGGTGACGTCCCACAGGCTTGTGCAGAACGAGGGTGACCAAACCAATCCCATCCCGATCCGGGTAAGGGAACGTCTAGCTCCTGGGACAGCCGTGGCCCCCAGCAAACAAGGTGGTGGCTTGTCCCCATCCGCACAGTCCGCAGTCCATGGACCTGACTCCAGTCCTCGCTCTGCCGCTAGGTCACACTGTGACCGTGGGCCGCTCACGGGGCATCTCTGTGCCTCAGTTTCCAGCTCGAGGGGAAAAAAAAGGAAGAGCTGACCAGAGCTTTTCACCCGAGTCCGTGAGCTCTTAATCGCCGTTTGGTCCTGATGCAGATTCAGAAGAGGGGCAAAGTAGGAAAATTAGCGTACCTGGAATATCTCAGCTTAGAAAAGGGAAAAGCACAGGGTCACCTGGTGAGAATTTTCAGTGGGGGGCATCGTTTTGCTAGATGGGAAGATCTCAGAGGAAGAGGACGGCGTCTCCCCCAGAGCTCCTCTTTGGGGCCAGGAAGAAAGACGTGGTGGATGAACAGGCTGCTAGGAGAAAGCAGGGGCGCTGTGTGGTGCTGTTTTTCTTGAAGGAGAAGCACGGGACGGAGGCAGGCCGTGGCCATGGGCGGGGAGCCCCCATGAGCAGGCCGTCGGTGTCCTTGGACGACGAGCCCACATGAGGCCTCACGGACAGAGACAGAACATGCTAGTTCAGGGATTTCCCCGAGACCTGGAGAAAAGTGACAAAAGACGGAGAAAGTCCGCAGCATGCTTCTCCGGGGGGCACTGCCCGGAGGGAGGTGAGCGAACCAGGCAGCGGGGGCTCTGCCAACCCAGCGAGGCTTCAGGTGGATGCTGCGGGGCCTGAGCCAGTTCCGGCTGCTGGGAGGGGGGACGGCCACCGTCTAGGGGGACTTCTTACCCGAAGAGGCACCTGGACGGGAAGTGGCTGCTAATCAGGGATGGAGCCACAAGATGGGCGGAGCTCGGGAGAGAAGTTCACGCCCTGATCACCCCCGATTCCGTGGGGCTGGATCCAATGAGCCGCAGAAGAGATCCTCCTGGAACTGGAACGGGAAGGAATCGTTCTCAAATGCAGACGCGTCTCTTGCTGATGTGCTCCTCATCGGGGCAAAGCGACCAAAGAGAGCTGTCCAGTCCCTTCTCGTGTAGGACAGATGCAGGGGGTACTTCGTGTTTCCCCAGTTGCACTTTTTCCCTGAGCATGCAACATCTTTGACATTCTCTTTTATGTTGTTCTGTAAGCCGAAAGGAATGCAGTGGGGTCCTTAGTGCCAGTGCAATGCTGCTGGCTTCTCCCCACCACCACCATCCTCTGCGCCGGACCCCTGTCCCTTGCCCAGACCCAGAGCAGGTCCCGACGGGCCTTGCGTTGTCCAGAGCACCATCCTCGAGTCTAAAGCTGACCGGGATACAATGAGGAGGTCCCTGGCGGTCTGCCATGCTCCCTTGAGCTCCCGTGCTCCCCACTCAGATCACAGCAGAGCGTTTCACGTGTTGTAACCATGCCTAGCATCGTCTTTATTCTCCCATAGTTGATGAACCAGAAAATTTATCCTCGGCCTTGGCTCTACATAAACGCTCATTGAATGAATGAGTCTGCCTTGTTTTATTTGCAGAACTCAAGACGGGGGCAGGGGGGTCTTCCAGCTCCCTATGCCCAGAGGTCACCATCGCGCAACCCTCGGATGTACATTGCTTCCCAAGTGACCCTCAAACATTCTGTGCTTTCAAAGCCCGAGGATCAGTGCCCCCCTTTCCCCATGTCCCTCACCCAGAGCTGCCTTCAGGTCCAGTGCAAAGCCAGGAACGCGGTAATTAATCCGTTCTCTGTGTTTAATGCCTGAATAACAGAGTCAGTGCCCATCACTTGGCGGAAGGCAATTAATCACAAACTCAGCCGCGTGGCACGGGTTTGATAAGGTAGGCTCACAGCCACACCTGGCTGGACTGACATTGTGCAAGATGTCCAACAGCTACCTTCAAGAACTATTCAAGATATTTAATGAAGACATTTTTTTCTCTGTATTTCTCCTGTGGAAGAAAAAAAAAATTTAGCCAATAGCTTTTTCTTCCCAATTTCAAGCATTTTTTTTTTTTTAAATCCTCCATCTCCTTATTGGAAGAAAGATTTCTATTTCGGTTCCTGTTTATTTGTGAGAGGTAAGAAGCAGGTGTTCGTGGTACACGCACCAACAGAATAAAATCATTTCTTGAAAGCACAAAAAGTCCCACATATAATAAAAGCTAAATCCATGTTTCCTTCCTCTCTAGTTAACTCGGAACCTTTTTGAAAAGGCAAAGAGTTTGAACAAACAGCTCTTTTGGAGCGGGAAAAAAAAGGTTTCACGGATTTGGCAAGCAACTCCAAACCTTGTTTGAATGTGCTTGGAGCCACGCACAGAAAGCCACAGCTGCCCAAGGCTGTCCTTAATTACATTTCTGAAGTTGGACTTGAAACCATTTGTTTCCATTATCTTGCTTTTAAGGTGGGTTCTGGAAGGGGCTGCGGAATGAATTTCAAGAGGCAGCATAAACTTTTCCTTGCAGGAACCCTGGTGACATATCATTTAACCGAATTTCACTTGTTAGTTAGTAATAGGAAATCTGAGCACACGTTTGATTTACGACAGGTTTCCTTTTTCGCAGCTGGTAAAAGCCAGGTCCAGAGAGGATCTGGGTGTGGAAGGGTGCAGCGTTCACCATTAGACGCCCTTCCACTGAACAGCTGCATATCTTTACATAAAATTGCAAAGGAACGGGATTCATGGTGGAAACAGTCATCGCCTGGAAACGAGAAGCGGGAGAAAATATGGCATCGTCCCCTTGGGGCACGTGGACAAGGAGGTTTGTCCCCATTAAGTAGGGAACACCTAGCTTGGCTTTGCAGAGGCAAGTCGCAGTAAATCTGCTCCGGATTTGGAGATCCTCACAAGGTACACAGCAGCAGAACCCGAAAACCTCACTTGATTTTATGAATTCACTTACACGATGCCTTCTTGTCTTTGAAACGCTCTAGCCTACAGTGTGCATTTCAAATACAAAACCCAGTTAAGTAAGTATTTGTGAAGTGTACAGATATTTTAACTTTGTCATTGTAAAGGTAATATATACCTCATGCGTAAGTGTATAAAATGAGAATTGCCAATGACCAGCCCCTCCAAAGTCCACTTGCAGGGTGGTTGCAGGGGGCCAGGGGGACACTGCTAGTCATTTACAAGATATTCTTCCCTTCTCCACTTGGTACAACAAAACTTCCTGTCCTTAAGGTATTGATTTTAAAATATATAGAATTTTTGATAATTTTTATTATCAAATGTGTATCTCACTTGATTTCCCATTTCCAGCATGTGCATTTAGATATGAATCAGACAAAGCCACTGCTTCCTTAAGGCACTTCGCTGTAATCTGCAGGAAAGTTGCCATGACAAGTGGAGAATTCTAGGATGACCATGAGCGTGAATGACACCCCCTGGAGTTTTGCAGTGCACAAACTGCCCAACTGTCAGGGTGGTCCTCAGCCAGTCTTAGGACCCGTGTCTGTCCACAGCCCCTGGCACAGTGCCTCCACATTCCTGAGATCTCACTTCCTCGTGGTCATTTTGGCATGGATCTTATGCTCCAGCTACCCTTGGGTGAATGCTAATGCTACACAGAACCTCTTCTTTCACTAAAGATTAACCTTCCTTCTCTGATGCTTCCTGCAAACGCAATCTTGTAGTACATGCTCGAGGAAGACATCAAAATGCACTGCTTAGCTCTCCTCTCCAGAAGCTGGCCCGCCTGATCCCGCATCGCACCGGGGACACGTTTCCCCCAGCCTGCCCCCCAGCCATATATAAGCATGGTGAGGATTCTAGTGCTGGGTGACTTTCCCCTCCTGCCCCACGATTCCGTCACAAGACATTTCATCTCGAGGCCACCACAGACCTAGGAGAACATGTCTTAGAATTATTTTGCAGGGGGGAGCTCTTCCTCGAAGACACTCCCTCCTTCTTCACACCTGTACCAGGAATTAAACCTGTATCATGGTAGGAAGCATCTCTCTGTCTAGGTCCACTTGTATCTCTCTGTTCTTTATAGGAATTTCCCCCTCCAAGCTCACCTCTCGCCGTGCCTATGCCCATCTTCACGCCTGCTTCCTGGGAGACTCAATTAACCCAGTAACGAGTTAGCCTGACCTGTGACGCTCCTTGTCTGCCTGAAGACAAAAGGCACAAAAACGATGTTGAAAAGAGAAAATGTTGCGAGATTTATAATGATCGTTACTTGTCTCCGCCTACCTTCAAGCCTTCAGACCTAGAGAATGTCTCTGCTTCTCCTGTCTCATCCTTGGTGGTGTTTTTCCCAGACATTTTATCTCTACACAGATCTGAAACCTCACAATACATGAATCTTATTTACACTCTAACTGAAGAATGAGAAAAATATTTCTCTTATATTTACTCACATAATTGCTTGTTCTAGGACATTTCATTCTTTTATGTAGATCTTCCTGCCTAAAGAAACTGCCTTTAGAATAGTTCCCATCTGCTGCTCACGGATGATCTCAGCCTTTGCTTGCCTGAAAAGTCACAGTTTTGCCTTTATTTTTTGGAAAAACAAAACAAAAAACAAAAAACAAAAAAAATTTTCACTGTACGTACAATTCTAGGTTAATAGATTTTTTTTTCTTTAAAAAAGTGATCAGCACTTTTAAGGCATTATTCTATAGTTTTCTGGGCTATGTGATTTCAGATGAAAAATGTTTCTTCAGTCTCTTCCACACGACACAATGTGTTGTGGGGTTTTTTTGGTTTTATTTTGTTTTGTTGTTTGCTGTTGTTGCTACTTTTAAGGTTCATTCTTTGTCAGTTGTTTCTAGAACTTTTATAACAACCAGGGCCAGTGTAAGTTTTCTTTTTGTTTCTTCTGCTTTGGACTTATTTGTCATTTGGGATCTGTGCCTTCTAGTTTTTATACTATTTGGAAAATTTTCGGCTATTATGTCTCCAATTTATTTTTGGATCCTCATCTCTGTACACTTCTTTCTGGACTCCAGTCACATTTGGAAATGAAGTATATAATACCTAACCAAATATTTCAATGGAGGAGATTAGCAACTGTGTAGAAACTGTGGAAGAGGGTTATTTTTCAGTAGTAATAAAAAAATGACACCCATGACCCAAAGAGAAAGATTTGGGGAAAAAAAAAAAAATGGAGCCCAGAGAGAAAATGCCTAAATATTTTTAACTGACAAACTACAACAAAAACAGCAAAAACAGAGCTGCCACAACTTTGGGGCAATACAAAGCAATTTGGCATATATCTTTATTTTATTCATTTTCATTTTTCATTTTTTTCCTTCTCATGGCATTCATATTTTTCTTTACATCTTTGAGTATGTTGAGGATATTTAAAGTTGTTCTAATGCTCTTAATGAAAATGCCATCATTTTTACCATGTGTGGGTCTCTTTGTGCTGATAGTTTTCCTGCAAAATCATTTTATGATTTCATCGGCCTAAAACCAGATCCGAGTTCTTTTTGGTCCTCGGGATCTGAGGACGGTTTCGTGATGGTCCTCATGCCCGCACCTTGCCAAGGCGAGCTGGGCGCCTGCTGTGCTCACATTCCTGTCACTGTTTCCGCTCCCCACTCTAGTAATTCTTGCTATCGGTACCAGAAACTACTCTGTACTCTCCCTCTTCTCCACTAGATCCTACCTCCCTCCTCCCTTCCTTCTTTCCCTCCAGTGCCCAGCACAATGCCAGGCAAAGTGGGAATGATCTCTTGTTCGATAGGTGAGCAAAGGAAAGGTTGGGTCTTGATCACCACGAATCTTACCTCCATGAAACCAGGGTCATTCATACGACCTTCAGCCTGAACAATGAGCATCAACCACCATATTGCCCTTGAACCCCGGGACTGTGTCCGTTGTCTACTGTATACCAATGGTGCTCCATCGATGCTTCCTTATCCATCTCATGAGCAGTGGGAATCTCAAAAACTAGTTGAGCAGCCTACTCCCTCTTTGTTCCAACTTTTGGTTAGAAGAAGAAGAAGAAGAAGAAGAAGAATTATTGTGCTAAAAAAAGGCTCCTGACTCAGAGTGTCAACCCAGATCCTTCTCTGTGTATTTACGCGCCCATCACTGCCCGGGAGCCTCAGAGCATGAATGATAACCCAGGGCCTCACGCTGCCCGCGGACTCCTCCCCTGTTTTACAGAGGGTTTAACTGAGGCTCAGACTATGACATTTGCGAACACCGCGTGATCAGTTAATGGCAGAAACAGGGATGGAGGCTGTGGCCTCAATACTCACCCACCACGGGCTGTCTTGGCACCTGTGCCCAAATTTTGTTCCCATTTCAGCTGTTTTTACCCATATAACTTGGGATCCATCATTCATTCATTCAATCAACAATAAGCATGACATCTGTGCTTTGTGCTAGAAACAGACCCAGGCAATTAAAATGCAGACTCTACTGTCTTCTTGAACGGCTGAGCTTCCATTTAACATTGTTTCCTTCGTGTATTTATTTCAATTCTGCCACTTGCAAAGTTGCTACACACCACTTAGAACATACCAGAACCTATATGAAAGCTGGCTCAAAGTCAATCGGAACCTCATCTACATTTCTTGGCTTCCGATTCTTCTTCGGACTGAATGACCGACATACACTCCAAAGCACATTTTATTTAAATGAATGAATCCTAGCGTTTAGAAAAATACAAAATAAATATAAAATATGTCCTGGAACACACGACTTGAGTTTTCTTCAAAATACAGAGGTTTAGAAAATACAAAATCCTAGCGTTTAGAAAAATACAAAATAAATATAAAATATGTCCTTGAACACACGACTTGAGTTTTCTTCAAAATACAGAAGTTGAATTCTCCTCAACCACAGTTGGAAAGTGTGGATACAATAGCAAGTTATGATATATACCAAGTTGGTCTCATGAATGAATTATGAGAAAATTTCCTACTCCCAGAATTTTTACATGTACAGGGAGGCAATATTTTAACTTTGTCTTTGATCGAGCGACCTCTGTGTTTTGAAAATGAATTAAGTATTATATATGGCCATTCATGAATGGGAAATTTATGCGACTGTTCTCTCCAAAGTGGACAGTAAAGATAAAGTTGTTTTATACTGCAGGACCTGTTTGTACAACATCTCCAAGATCAATGCCAAAGAAGCAGCCACCAGCCACCTATCCTGGGTTTAAATCAATAAGAACCTGGACATCATTTCAGACTTCACAATTCCCACCTTGCTCCTGCTTCCAAGTAAGAATCTGCTTGTACCCACAAGAAAATAAGACTTAAAAAAAAAATCCTATTCTGAGTACAATTATCCACCAAAATTCAAATTGTGTTGTCTTACGCTCACACTTGAATCAGAGGGCAGCTACATTCTACCAAAAAAAAAAAAAAAAAAAAAATTAACTTTATGATAATGCCATTGTTGGCATTGACCCGTGGAGTTAATGCGGTGACGCTCTATTTTAACTCTAAGGACACTTTAACTTGATGACAGAGCGGGTTTTCAGCTCCCCCTTCATTAATTAATAATAATATGATGTCACTTTTATTTGAGCACAAGGAAAGTCTCCCTCATTATCCTTGGTCCCTGGTGTCTGAGTCAGATTTCTGTCTGTAGAACCCTTTCTGGGATTAATGCTGCAGGCTTACCTGGTTGATTAGGGTTTGAGTAGGGCTTGGTGGCTGGCACAGGAGTTTATGGCTCCCTAGAATGGAGAAGTGCCCCTAAAAGCTGTGGGTACCTTGCCGCTGGGGATTCCCTAAGGAGGCTGAGGCTTCGGGGCTGCAGGGAGGGAAGAGTGAATTCATGGTGGCCCCTGCCTCATTTCCGCCTCCACCCTTAAGCGCAAACCCTTTGAAGCACAAAGCGCAAACGTCAGCATTCCGACTGAGGATATATCTCGGGAACCGTGGTGCTGGCCGTGGGAGGGAGCGTGGGGGCAGGGCGGCAGGACTGGACGTGCAATGTGGAGCGCACAGGAGTGGAAACACACAAATAGGTAGTATCAAAAGGGATCCCTTCTTCCCATTTGTGCAAAGCAAGAGTTAGATGAGCCCTCGGGGGTTCGAGGTTTGCCACGGGCATCGAAGCCTAGGGGGAGGAGGGAAAATAAGCGTGAGTTCCAGAACTCCCCAGGGCTCTTGGGTTGCCGGTGTGCAGCCTTCACGGAGACTGGAAGAGAGCACTCTGCTCACGGAGACCCCCCGTCTGTAAACTTTCCACATCCACATTTTGGCTGTGGGATCTCGGAGATGAAATTGGCTTGTTGCTTAGATCCGAGCCTCTCGGTTGCCATCGGAGAACACGCTCCTGTGTCAGCATCTGCTGTGACCTGACTGACGGTCTTGGGATCATCCTGTATGAAGAAAAACATAAGGTCAGTTTCCCCCAAGGTGCCCCTGAGAACGCATTTCTTATGGTGGTTGAGGAGACGCATAAATCGAAAATGACCTCACTCAGCAGTGTTTTTAGAAGCTTATGTGGGTCTCCTGACTCTATAAGTTAAAACAAAACAAAACAAAAAAAACACTCATTCAAATGGATTTTGTGATTATTCTTGGGAGTTTGACCTCAAAAGAACAATCATTCAAGGTAAGATAAAATGTAATGAAGATGGTTATCTGGGCCTGTGAATGATCTTTCCCAAACAGATGTACACAGAGGGCTTTTCCACAAATTACCCAAGTGAAGGAGTGATTTATTCTGAATACCCCATCTAGATGAGCCCAAAAGTAATGGAAAAGATACTGACTTCAAAGATAATTAGAGGGAGTGTAGGTTAAATAGATGCATGAAACATGAGTGAAAGTACTCAATATTGGTAGATACGTGGCTCTTAAAATCTATATGATGCTGGGACGCCTGGGTGGCTCCGTCGGTGAAGCGTCTGACTTTGGCTCAGGTCGTGATCTTGGGGTCCTGGGATCGAGCCCCCCACTCAGCCGGGAGTCTGCTTCTCTCCCTCTCCCTCTGCTACTCCCCCTGCTCGTGTGTACTCTCTCTCTCAAATAAATAACGTCCTTAAAAAAAAAAACTATTAAAATACACATGATCGTTAATCAATTACATGCATACATTGATTCTTCTATTTCTATCTCTAAAATTGTACATAGTTAAGTTGGCCAAAAACAAACAAACAAACAAACAGACAAACTCACCTTTTTAAAAAACTATTCTTACAACCGTTTGAAAGCGGCTGGCCACCTCTGTGACTGCGGTCCAGGCAATGGCTCCTGTAACGCCCCGCCCAGGTCCCCCCATCAGGATCTATCAGGTGTACTCCCTGCTCAGAGCTCTCAGATATTTGGATTTGGGGGTTTTTGACTGAACTTGAACCTAAGCAAAAGTTCTGAACTTCTCAAAGTCCATCATCATAAGATACTCCCTGACTCAGGATGAACCACAGGCAGTAACCTCTGGTCCCAAGGTGGTGGGACTGGGTCCTTCCTTTCCCACCACCCTCTTCCCAGGCTGCTCTGGCCACAGAGTCCCCCCCGAAGACCCCTCCTGTGCCTGGTGAAGGATGCTTCCCTGTCCATCAAGCATCGGACTGAAGGAGCATCTCTTCCCTGTTTCCCATCAAACAAAACAGAACTTCATTTCCTTCTTGACAAGAACATCCTTTAAGACCCAACTCAAAACACATCCTCTCCAAATCTCCAGTTGTGTGTTTTCCACGGGACAGCTGAGGCTCCCCCGGCGGGTGAGTGTCCGCCCACTCTTCTCTCGCACATCCCCGTGCCCTGTGTCTGCCTCAGACGATGCTTATTCCTTCGCACGCACGTCCTTCCTCTCAGATGACGAGCACCGGGAGGGCAGGGCTGTATTCTAGCTATTTTCTGATTTCCACGCTGTTTTGGGCACAGGGATGGACAGTGGATGCTCGGAGAGAACGTACTGGGCAAGCAAAAGCACTTTCTTCCGACCGATGCGATGATTCCAGGAACCCTCCCCCCACAGATCTGCCTGGTCTCCCTCATGACCGTGAGTTCCTTTCTATGGTGCAATGAGCTCCAGGTAGAAAGGCACAAGCGAGCACCACGGCAAACACACAAGTGTGGTCCCTGGAAAAACGAAGGCTTCCAGCACATAAATGAATCTGAAATAAGCACGGTGCTTCCTTTTATCCGCTCTCTAGTAGGATTACCAGAGCAAGATAAAATAAACCCGTGAGTACCCTCTGGAAATAGCACATAACTCAACCCCGTGTCCTCAAAACAGTTTGACTTAAAATTGAAAGGAACTATTTTGTCTGCTGTTAAGAATATAAAAGTAGGGCAAGCTACAGGAGATCAATTTTAAATCATCCGAGGCTACAGGAAAGATTTTTCCTGAGGCTTCTTTGGAAATGGGATAATGTGTGTTCTACCGTGGCCTTTTAATAAAGAAATCATGCATTATGCAGACATTAACATTTAAACCAATTATGAGCAATTGAAGTTAATTCTTTTAAGCATATAGGATTGAATTATGACTTTCTTTTTATGGCTATGATTCCCCTACAAGAAGAAACCAAGGAGAGTGACGTCTTACGCATTAGCCCACCCTGTGGGAGAAAAAACAATTTTCCGTTTTTCTTTTTTTGGATGAGAGCACATGATCAATTTTTTTTTTTAATTTTTTATGTGTGGAATAGGAATTTTCTCTCGGGGAACGTGGCGGGTTTGACAGTAACACGCCACACGTTCACTTCTCACGGTCCCCATTTTACAGACAAAAAAACAAAAGACGTAAGCGCCCAAGGTACATTCTTTGGTCCTAGATCAAGAGAGACCCACAACACATCTGTGGTGAAGAGTTCTTGTTTAAAACAGATAAATCCCAAATAGAATAGCAACCAGGGGTAAGACATTGTAAATACTGTTTTAACCCCATAAAATACATCGTGATATTATTATTGTGCTATCAACAAAACAAATCCAAGGTATGTGTGTGTGTTTGTTTAACTTCCAAAGTGTAACCAGGGGGCATTTGGTCCGTGTGAAGGCAGTCTACACACTATGCAGGAATGAGCCCGTTGTGTCCCTGGACCTGTCCTTCCTCTTCAGGCAAGTCCTCGAATGAAGACACGAGGTTGTGTATACGCTTATCGTGAGCTGCCTCTGGGTAAGCCTCTCCCATCTCTGGACTTGCGGTCGGTCCACTGTGAACATCGGGGATGCTGAATACATGATTTCTTGTCCGTGCCCCTAGGGAAGAGGCTACGTCTCTTCGTGCCAAGTGTGTCCTGTTTTGTTTGAGTCTATGAGTGTTTTAGCCATGCTCAAGCCCGCATTTTTCTATGGAAGCTTTCACGTAAACCCGCAGACTTCTTTGGTCTCTTGGAGGCTGTGAGTGCCGGCACGCTGGCCCGCCTTCCTTCCTGGGGTCCGCAGCCCAGAGCCTGGGGCATCTTCTCTTCTGCAGCCGGCGGCCGCTGCCCCCTTTCTCTTTCTCACTGGGACGTCGCTGTACTACGTCACTGTTTGCCTGCTTCTTGTCTTTCAGTAGAAAGAGGAATCTTAGCATCTGACTGCTCTAGGGGCCTCATCAGGGCAGCACCCTAGAGCAGTGGTCCTGGCGCGGAAACTGAGGCTCAGACATGTGGCCAAGATCCCCCAACAACATATGATGGGATTACGATTCAAAGCCCATTTTAAAGATTTTATTTATTTATTTCAGATATTATTTATTTATTTATTTATTTATATCACAACTAGGCAGAGAAGGCAGGCAGAGAGAGAGGGGGAAGCAGGCTCCCTCCTGAGCAGAAAGCCCGATGCAGGGCTCCATCCCAGGACCCTGGGATCATGACTTGAGCTGAAGGCAGAGGCTTAACCCACTGAGCCACCCAGGTGCCCCATGGGACAGTTTTCTTACTCACATTTTGCTCTAGACAAGGGAACAGTGACTCTGGGTACAGAGCATCAACGGGACAGCAGACGAAAAGTGCAGATCTCTGCGTTCTCACTAATTCACCTGATCCCCCTAACCTGCTCCCCAGGAGAGCCAAACCTGACCGACTCCCCCCCAGCAGGGCAGGAGACCTTCAAGCGTGGGTCCCTGGGATTCCCGAATGTGACCCTTTTACATCCTTTCTGACCCTCGGTATGAATGCTCCTTGTTCGTGTCTGCCTGCCGATGGGTGACAGCCGTGTCCCATCACCCTTCTCTTCCACCTTCTCCGCATAGAATCCAGCTTGGGCACTCGGGTCACAGAAGACTTTTGCTTCAGCAAGCATATTGGGTTTCCTAGATGACTAATAATATCTCGTACCATTTCAGCATCTTCGGCGTCATCAACATCGCGTTGGGATGGAGACAGCCAGTGCCTTCTCAGTCTGGGGCATCTGCCCTCGTCCACACCCCATGGACAAAGCCCGCGGGAGCAGCCTGGGTACCACAGTCACAAGGATGCTCTCGGCGGGGATGGCAGCGTGAGGATGAGTTTTCTGGAGGAGGTAGGGCTTTCTGTGGGTGCTGAAGGGTGCAGAGGAATTCCTGCTGTGTCCTTCAGGGTAAGCGCATCTGGTGAACGAAACCAAGAAGAACAAACCCCGTTAGACATTAATAAGCAGAGTTTAGCCCAGAAATAACTTGCAGCCCAGGGAAATGAATCAGAATAGGAATGCACGCATAGAAAGCCCCTTAAACAATAAGCAAGCGTGAATGCCTTCCCTCTGCGTCTCAGATGCTGTTTCCAACCCCAGTTTGACATTTTTATGATGATTTTTTGCAGTTTGTAAAAAATAACCACCTAGATTTATCGTCCGCAATTATTTGCATATTCTGTGTTTACTATTCTGTATACTGTTCAGCGTTAGCAGAAATTAGTCCTTAAGAGCCCAACAGGGCATAAAGTTCTTCAACATCTCCGATAGTGTGCCCTTCTGAGGGCTAATGGAAGGAAGTCCCTTCTACTGGAAGAAACGAAAGTCTCGTAGAAAAACACTGCGTTCTTACACTGAGCAGTCCTTCCTATAAATGTCATCTTTCTTTTTCTCTTTTCCAATAACCAAACTAACATTTATATTGGAGAAGAATGGTGAGGGCCTGCCTACTTTTGCTCCGGGGTAATGGAAAGTTTATAGCTATGCAGGATGAGTGACCCAAGTCACAGGGTTGGGCGGGGGCGGCTGCCGTCACTCACGTCCCCCGAGTCACACCATATCCGTCCTGGAGATGAGGAACGTCCAGAGTCCGAAGACAGAGACCCATTTAGTCCTTCACAGGACATCCCATACCTTGTCCTAATGGAAGTGTGCCTGCCTCTGGCGGGGTCAATAACCAAGTGTGGTCTCTGCTGATCTAATCATCCTGGAGCAGACTTGACCCCGTGAACTGGATTATTTCAGGGGGAAAACATTCCAGAAGATGGAGACCTGTTAAAAACTCGTAATTGGAGGTACCCTCTGCTTGCGGCAAAACCCCTCTTACTACAATGTAGCAACACAGATTTCACAGAGAGAATGGCTGGCCCAGGTCCTTCCTGCGAATGTGCTTCATGAGTTTTGCTATTTTATCTGACTCCCCCTTTCCCCCACACTTATTCTAGAAAAAGCTGTCTTCCAAAACACATGTCATTCCCAGCACATGGAGGAAAGATTGGAACACTCCAGAGGAGAGGCGGGCAGCCTGGCAGGGGGCTGTGGCCGTGACTGTGGAAGAGATGGTTGTGTCTCAGATTAACGTTGCAAACGTCGGCATGGAAACTGGGGGCGGCCCCCAGCGCTGGCCAGGCAGGTGGCATGGGTAAGACGGGGGGCTGAGTTTGCAGACCTAGAGTAGGCGGCCACCGCACAAGGGCTCTGGGCTGTCCTTCCTGAGCAATCCTGTGTGTTTGGCAAGGGACCCCTGACTCGAGACTGGCCGTGTTGGAACAGGACATGTGTGTGTTTCCAGTCCCCTGGGCTCTATCTGCTAAGTGCGGCCTTGGCCCCCTCCCCCGAGAGCCACCGCTCCTCCTTCTTCCTGGGTCTGCACAACTCTGCTTCTTCGTGACCAGTCATCAGCCTCCCCTACTCGTGCCGTGTCCATTGGGTGTCCCCATGGCGGCGTGACCGCACTCTCTTCTGGAATGCAAGACACACAGGGGCCGGCCCTGGCTCTGGCCTGTTTTCTTTTCTCCTACATGTCTGGAAGCTGGATGTAATAGGCTTCACAAGGCTAGGAATCCTCTCTTAGGTCTCCAGAGCACTGGAAAACATCTGAAGCTCAGAAATTCAATTTGCAACAGCACGGCCGGACTTTGAGGACAAGCCTCGGATAAACCACGCGGGGAACATAAATTGGATCCAGCCAGCGATTGTGAACGTTGCTTTGTTTCTAAATGAAACGTCCATCAATTACGTGTTTTAAGAAATGCTAGTAGGACATTGGTTTGCAGATGATAATTATGAACAATAAATGATAAAAAAAATTATTGTACTGTCTTCTCTCATCAGAGTCTAAATGAGATCTTCTTTGACGAAAAGTGGAGCTGTGTCGCTTGCACCAAAGGATACACATCCCCCCTGGAGGCCACGGGTCACCGTTCTGTGGCTCGTGCAAGTGGCCTCTGCATGAGATCTAAGAGAAGAGGAAGCAAGACGGCCCCAGGCCCACGTGAAGGCTTGAGGAGGTCTATTTATTTCTAGTCTTCTCCCCATCACCTCTCCCCGTTCCTCCTTCTGAACACGTCATGCATACGTGCGTGCCGTGGGCTGGGCAGACTGGCTTTCATCTATCTGCCAGGCAGCCCGGGTAGTGGGTATATGTGGTCTTTAGAGCAGGAAAGCTGGGCAGGAGCTCTGCACATGTCACTGCTGTTCACACATCAAGGGCTTGGACCCCAGGATGGCTTGGCTGTGAGATGGGGGCTTACAGGTGGCCGTAATGTCATGAGATTTTTCAAATATGCCTCATAAAGGGCTCAACTGTGCCAATGTCATGATGAGCCTACAGACACAGCCAGAAAACAGGTGCCGTTGCTGGGGCATGTAAGGGATGGGTCTGGGGCTGAGGACTGCAGACCTGACCCCCATTTAATGTGCACTAGCACTAGCACAGGGAAGCTGTTACCGTAGAAATAGCAGTAAGAGATCAGGGAATCAGCGGGGTGAGCTCCCGGAGCCCAGAGGCCAAGGCCAGAAGAGAATTCCAGGCTGTCCCTCACCGAAGCCCACATTCTCCTTGCTTTTGCAGGGGTGTGTGGGGACTGACCCCAGGGTACACGATCGTTTCATTGTAAACCAAACTGTGAGCCCCCAGGCAGACTCCGCCTCCAAGACTCATGTCCCAGTTCAGCAAAGTGCAGAGAAAAGACATCTCCTGCGTCTCCCAGCCCAGCAAGTGTGTGGTCTTCAGGTTTCCATCTCGTCGGATTGATGGGGAGGCCAATGCGTCATGTTGGCTGTATACAGTGCTGGGGGGTGCAGGGGGGCCTCAAACAGCACCTAGGAAACATACAGGGACAAAACCCATGTTTCGGACTGGACCTGTCAGACGTAACGCTCTGGTTGATTCAACATCGATGTATCAGTTCCCAGTATGCCCACAGGCAGGCTCTGCATCTGTATACCTGGGCCATAGGTTTCCCCATACATGAAAAAGTCACTTGATCTGATCACAAAGGCTAATGGGCCCAAAGAGGGTGATTTATGGAGATTTGAAAAGAAACAAGGGGTGCCTGATACGGTGTCTGTGCACTCCCATAGTATGTGTCTGAGAACAGGCCATTCGGACGCACCACTTACTAAAAGAAAGACTGCATATCCCTTTGAACTAAAATACCTTTTATCTTTGGAGCTTAGTTGAAATAAACAGGACAAAAAGAACCAAAGGAGGAACTGGTAGAACGGGGGGTGAGTGGAGGTGATCTTATTGACGACGTCATATCACCTCCCTCCAGAGCCAAGAGAAAAGGATCAGAGAAGGCTTTGCACCATTTCGTGTTTGAAATGCACACCCTTAATGTTCTTGTTCAGATAATGATCGTGTTTATGCCTTTCTCCCTCTTTCTTTCCTGAAGGGCTTCTGGATTTCCTGTAAGGAAGGAGCTCTGATTTCCTGGAAGTGGTTCTTGGGTGAGCTGCTGACCCAACGGGGCAGAGACACCAACATGCCGGCCTTCTGTGTCGAGGGCACTGGTCTTCTCTGCTGGTGCCTCTGCTTCTCTTTCTTGGGGGGGTGGAATCTAGATTCTCCGGCAGGGCAGACCCGGGTGGAGGCTGTAGACGAGGAACCCCGAGAGCCGGTTCCTGGACCTGGGGAAGCTTCCCGCCAGTTTCAGAAACGCCACCTTCTGTAAGAACGATGTGCAGAAGCATCCCACGATGCAGGGATATCCATACATGCACCTGCTCATAACCGCCAGGCTGACAATCTGCGTGCCGAAGGGCGCGGTGCTAAAAATTGGGCAGGGTTGGTGTGGGACACACGCGTGTTGATTTCACTTGTCAAAATGAGTCCTTTTGCTCTATGGGCATTACAGTATTTATAAAAATAGAAAAGCACAGAATATACAAAATAAATAGGAGGTATGGGCTGTGAGGAGCCTCCTCTTTGTGGGAAAAATGTTTCAGTGATGTTATGGTGCTGTAATGCTCACCGTTCCAAACCTAATCCTGCCAGTAAATGCTGACCTTAGCGTCTGTCTTTCTGAGCTCATGGTGTTAACAATGGCTCAGAGACGTCCTGGGTACTCACACAGGACACACAATTATGTTTTCAAAAACTATTTTTTTCCCTTTCGATGAAGCAAGGAGTCAAGTTTTGTAAAAGAAAACTCTAGAAATCCGTAAAGTAAATAAGCATTTAAAGTACTTTTTTACCAACCTGTCTGTTGTGTTGCCCCCAAATTTTCCTCTGCAGAAGATTTCCTGGACTTGCCCAGAACATTTTCTGTGTCTTGACAAACACACGTGCACAGACACGCTCATGAGAGAGCCAGACAAAGGCAGAGACCCCCACCCCAAGGGAGCCGGGAGCCAGGAGGAGGGGAGAGCCCTGCCCATGGAGGAATCAAGGTGTTTGCTCCTTCGCCAATGGCTTCCTTCAAACCCTCCTTCCCTAAAGGAGATAAAAGAGTGGGAAGTGCTTTGTGAGTTCTGCTGTGGGAGGGGTGACGGGAAACAACAGAATTGACCAGGGACCCATCTCCGGGGCTTTGGAGAAGGAGGGTGCGGGGTTTTCTGGGAAGGAGGCAGGCTGGGTCTGCGGAGCAACAAGCACGACTGACTTCGAGAAGATTGCCTTTTATGGGGGAGCCTGTCTGGTGTGTTAAGGAGAAGCCGAAGTGAGGTTAGTGGAGGCCAAGAATAAAAATGAGCCTTCACATTTTATGACATTTTGGTGCTCGGGCTGAAACGGATCAGAAATGACACATTCTTTTTTGTGACATCTGAGTGTTTGGATCATTTCTTTCTAACCTACATCCTTGCTTCACTCAAGAGTCAGACCCGACCTTCTGCCCACGGCCCCGTGGGCTCCGTAAACGTCCCGGCTGCTGCCGTGGCCACGCGGAATCACCGTGCTCTGTTTTATGAGCACCGAGTATGTGGGTGCTGGTTAGGCTGTGTAAACTGCTTCGAGGGACGGTTGTCTTTTTGTTTTTGGAAATCTGCACCAATACCCAGAATCAGTAAGTTTACATATTATTTTCATGTGACCCACGCACAAACAGGCCCAAGAGGACAGGTAAGGGGCTCAAGGTCATCCGGTGTCAGAGCATTCAAACCATCTGAACCACTACCAGCCCGTTAGCCGTTGGGAATGTGTGCAGACTGTGGAGTGAGGCATGACACCCGAGGGCTGGGTCATTTTGGGCAGCCTGTCGGAAGCATGGCAGCCTCGTAAGCCCACAGTTCTGTGGAACGTCTGGGTGCCTGGTTGCCAGCGTGCTCCCTGTCTCTTGGTCTGAGCCAGGAGGCTGAGGACACTAGGGACAGCTGGCTGATGGCAGAGCTCTGGTTTTAATCCTGCTTCTGCTGTCCCCAAGTCTGTGACCCTGGACATGTCATTTTACTTCTCCGGGGTTCCATTTTGTGTGTTCCCTGCATTAAGAAGACAATGGCCTGTCTCACCTTGGGCTGCTGTTGGGTTGAAAACACACACATCTGCAAAGTACTTTCCCAAATGCCTCACACATAGTGAGCGCTTATGGACGTCCTCCTTGAGGGGCTTCCTGCATCTTCTCGGACCTCCCACAAAGACCCCCAGCTGGGTGATATCTCGGCGCAAGGCTGTTAGCCAGCCTAGGACCCTAGGAGAACTGGTCCATCCCTTTGAAGACTGTGGGGGCAAAAATCACATAGGGAGAACCAAAAGAGAAAGGCAGAGAGCCAATAAACACACAAATATGATTTTAAGAAATGGCCAAAACTCAACATAAAGCCAACTAAGATCATGCGTGTGGGGGAATCTGATAATAGCAGCTTTTGGCCAGCTGTGAGACGCAGGGCAGAGTCATGGGTGAAGGCTGAGTTGGCATGGGGAGGGCGGCCTGTGAGCCCTCCCCCCCAACAATTGCACTCGTTGTAATAGCTCAAGAAACAGTCACATATCCGCAGACTATCAAGAGCGCCCACTGTGGCATTTTGTGTTGGGGAGAAAAGCTGAAAATAGCCTACGTGTCCAACAGGGACAGGAGGGGGTTCTGATGAACGCCTACGTCTTCGTGGAATACTTGGAGGAAATACAGAGCAGCAGAAAAGCTTCAAAGACCGACGGAGAAACAAACCCACAAACCAACGAACCTCCTAGAACATACGCTGTAGCCCTAGAGCACATCATGGAGTAGCTCGTGAACCACGATGTACAGCAGACGGGCCCTTGGTACGGTGTGTGCGTGGATACGTGGAGAGATTTGTCTCTCTGACACGCACTGGCAATGCCCGAGCATCGGTTATCACCGGCGTACGGTGGGAGTGTGGATGGATGGATTTGGACGGTGGTTCCACTCTTTGCTTGGTCATTCATCTCACGGAAGGGAGGCTGGTCCGGGAAGAGTATGATGACTGCTTCCCAGTACCGGTCGATGCAGCTTTCTGGCTCATGGTCAAAAAGAAAAAGAACAGCGGAGCACCTGGGAGGCTCCGATGGTTGAGAGTCTGTGTTCGGCTCAGGTCATGATCTCGGGGTCCTGGGATGGAGCCCTGCGTGGGGCTCCTTGCTCAGTGGGGAGCCTGCTTCTCCCCTGCCTGCTGCTCCTCCAGCTTGTGCCCTCTCTCCCTCTGTCTCTCTCACTTTCTCTGTGTCAAATAAATAAATAAAATCTTAAAAAAAAAATAAGAAGGAAGGAAAGAAGGGAGAGAGGCAGGAAGGGAAAACAAGAAAAAGAGGGTGTGTTTTTAATATTTAACGTTAACACTCATGGAAATATATATTGTACAAGCTTATTGTACTTATGCATAATTAATTTAGGAAGATGTACCCTCTTAGAAATATGTGTTTTTAATCACAACTTTTAGGAACAAAGGAGCTCTTATACGAGTTCTAAATTAATTAAACTTGGGAGAATTTTAGACAAATCTAATTATTCCCATTGCCCGTCCTTTTATGGCATGAAAGAGCAAAGCTATTGGATGGTACTTAATCCCGGTTATAAGGAATCCAAAGATTGTTTAAGCACGTAAGACAGCTTGGCAGCTTTGTTATTCTGAAGTTGAGCTCAGACAGCGATCCGTTTTTTTTTTTTCAATCTTTCGGGTGCTGCTGCCTCTCTCAGGCAATGCTGGAGTCTGGAACCTTCTGGCCAGGCCCGTTCTGAGTCCATTCTGTGATGAGGCTGGGCCAGCCAGGGAGGAACCCCACGGGGGACCACCACGGAGGACCCACTCTGAGCACAGTATCTGCCCGCACTTTTGCAGGGGGCCTGTGACAAAATCATGGTTATTTCCACTGTTGCCGCCAGACAGGTCCTAACAGCGTTTAAAAAAATTCATTAGAACCTCACCAGTCACTTCGAAGGGGAAAAAGAAAGTCAGAAATAATGAGGCCGGTGCAGGAAACCCACCTGTTTTTCATTTAACGGGAAGACGTTAAGGTTTCTCACCGCAAACTCTTAATGCCAGATACAATTAACGAGGCCCTCTGTTCTCATCACACTTCACCACCAGACGCTCGGAGGTCGCCTCCCGCTTGTTCTCAATAATCATTTCCACTTTGAAGAACCGAGGGATTCCGCAGCAGATCTGAAAAAAGAAAAAGGATTTCCTCTTTTCCTGCAGCAAACATCTCGAAACCACGACTTGTAAACCTATTTGCAACCTCCGGTATTTTACAACCACCCTGAAGTGTGTCTTGTGTGAAAGGGATGTTGAATCACACCCAGCAGAGAAAGGAAGGCCTAATTAGATTTCGTCGGGTTCAGGGAGCTTTCCAGCAAGGACGTTCTAGGGGAAGAATGTTTATCTTTCCCCGGCCTTCCGCTAGACGCGGGCTTCGCTTCCGTCTGAATCTTACAATCCTGACGGGTCTTGTAATAATAGAAGAAAAGGGGAAATTATAAGTAATTTCGGGGACAATGCTTCAGCCAAGTCCATTCCTGTAAACCCAAGCTACACTCCGCAGCTGAGTATTTGGGGAGCGAGAAATTTAAATACTCAGCGGAAACACCCTGTTTTCACTCAGATTTCTCACACTGGAGGCTTTAATTTTCTCAAGGAAAGTGAGATTTCTAATGCAAAATTGGATTTTCCCCATGACTCTAAATCTAGCCACAGAGAGCTGGAAATGTAACAGCTTTGGCGGAGGGTGGGGCAGGTTTGTTCACTCTAACGACGCAATAAACTCAGAAAGGGGAGGCAGTGACATGATTCTGTGAGACATGTAACGTTGCACATTAGTCTAAGCCCATGGGGGCACAAGGCCAAAAGGGAGCATATCATGGGCTGTGAGTGGCCGTGATGTGTCGGTGTCAGTCCATGGATTGCACCAAATGTTCCACCTGGAGACTGGAAGACTGAGATCAGGGGCCAGCCTGCTCCAGTTCCTGGCAGGTGGTCTTTTCTGGATTGCAAACAGCTGGCTTCTTGGTGCATCTTCACAGGGCAGAGAACACGGGGTGGGGGGGGGGAGATGCCCCATGCATGGAGGCTCTGCCTCACATCTTCATGGGACCCTAATGGCCCCCATGTGTCCACCTCCTGATACCATCACACTGGGGGATACGACGTGAACGTATGACTCTTGGGGAGAACACAGACATTTGGTCCATGAGAAGCACAGCACATGTTAAACTGTAAGGACAGCTCTTAAAAGGTCATCATTCTTGCAGTGGTTGATGAGTCCAACCTGAACAAGCTCACCTTGGATTTGTACAGAAGTGACCCAGCCTTTCAAAGACAGAAGGAGGACAGAAAGGTCAGGGAAGTGGGGACTGAGGAGCAAGGTAAGGTTTGGCCCACATGCAACTCAGCTGGTCTTGTAAGCTCGTGAATGGTGCTTATCAAAGTTAGTTGGCTGCTGGCCTGCATAAGCCCAAATTCTTTCAGAAGATTCGAATTTTCTTGGGTAGATACTTTAATGGGTCAGTCTAGGGGGGTGACCTTGAGCTGTTAGCAACTTTGTTAGTGTTTGTCCGAGGCTTTACAGGCCAAGGGTCAGGTGTCATGGAGAAAAGGTTCAGAGGAGCCTGACCAGAGTTTGGTCCAGACACAAAACATCGTTTTAACGTGCTTGTTTAGGTGGTGGGCCTTCCTGCTTTCTGGGCACTTCTGTTCTTCTACAGACTCTTGAGTAAATTCATTTAGATGTTTCCAACACCTTTTTACACAGGGCCAATCACAGGCTGGACGCTCTCCTGGATAAAATAGTCAACAGCACTGGATACAAAAGTTCTACCCCCTGTAGAGAATGTAAATTCTCACACAGAGGTAGGGGGTGTGGGGGGAGACTATAAATTCATGCACAGTTGAAATACAGAGTAGGTCATTTTTACTGCTGAGTAGTAGCCAAGCCCTACATATGCCACGGCTTGTTTGTCATTCACCAGTTGAAGGACATTTTGGTTATTTACAGTTTAGGATGAAGATAAATGAATCCATATGAATGTTCACACTCATAAGTATGAACACAGATGAACATAGTTTTTCATTGCATTTGAGTGAATGCTCAGAAGTGGGACCGATGGGTTAAATGGTAAGTGTATGCTTCACGTGATCAGAAACTTTCAGACTGTCTCCCTGCTGAGGGGTAGGTAGTGATGTCTCATTGTGGTCTTCACTGGCATTGCTGTAATCGGTAATGGTGTTGAGCACGATTTCAGGTGTCCCTCTGCCATCCGTCCCATACGCCAGGGGAATGAGTGGCTGATACAAGCAAAAGCATGAATGAAATTAAATGCATTGCATGGAGTAAAAGAAGTCAGACTCAAAAGACTATGTGACCTAGGATTTCACTATCATTCGTTCCAGAGGAGGTAAAAATACAGGAAGTGGGAGAGCTGAGTGGTTTCCAGGGGCTGGGCTCTGGGGAACAAAGGGCTCCCCACAAGCCGTGTACAGAGGCAGTGATTCTTAGGATTACGGGATGCTTCTGCGTTTTGAGTGGGGTGGTGATTATACAACTGTGCATCCTTCAAAACTCAGAAATACCACTATAAAGGGTGAGTTTTAGTGCATGTAAGTTATACTGTAGCAAAAGGGAGACCATGAATTTTTTTGAATGGCTGAGATATTAGTAGAGGGAGCACCACAAAAACAAAACAAAACAAAACAAAAAACTGCTTGATGTTGTCCCAATATTGACAGATACTCTCTCAGAGGGTTACAGGAGCTACAGAGAAACAGGGAGCAAGGCAGGGCCATACAGAGTGGAGTGTCCAGGAAATGCATTAGGCAGGATAGCCAAGGACATCCCCACTCAAGAAGTGGCTTTGAGTCAGTGTGAGGATGGTGTGGGGAGCCACAGGTGCAGTACCCAATTTTTATTTTAATTTTTATCAAGGTATAATGTATTATTTGTTTCAGGGGTACAGGTCTGTGATTTGTCCGTCTTACACAATGCACAGCACTCACCATAGCACATACCCTCCCCAATGTCCATACCCCAGCCACCCTATCCCTCCCCTGCTCCCTCCCATCCAGCAGCCCTCAGTTTGTTTCCTGAGATTAAGTCTCTTTTGCTTTGTCTCCCTCTTCTGGTTGCATTTTGTTTCATTTTTCCCTCCCTTCCCCTGTGACCCTCTGTGTTGTTTCTCAAATTCCTCATATCAGGGAGATCCTATGATACTTGTCTTTCTCTGATTGATTTATTTCACTCAGCATAATACCTTCTAGTTCCATCCATGTCGTTGCAAATGGCAAGATTTGGGGGGTTTTGATGGCTGCATAGTATTCCATTGCACGGTACCCAGTGTTTAAACAAATGTCTTCTTTTTAAACCAGCAAGCTTACAGGCTCAGCCAAAGACTTTTACCAGCCAATGTCTCACTGGGAACAGGAGAAAGGCAGAGCACTTCTGGCTTCTGAAGCATCAGGTGTAAAAGGGAGAAATGCTATGTGTAATCTTAGTTGGTTGAACACTGAACCAAGGCATGTCGTGGCAGACACACACCAGACAGGCTCTCTTAATAATACCACTTTCCAGGCATCTTACTATTTCAGAAAATGTACATCTCTTCTCATAGTACTTAATATATTCAGCACCTGTTTGTAGACCAGGAAGCTGAGGCACGGAGATTAAAGGGCTGGCCGGGGGACACACATCTGCCCTCGGAGCCCGAATTTCAACAGCTGTCCATGGCCCCTCCACCACGTGGCCTGAAACTCACTCTCTCTGGAATCATAAGGGAACGTGGATGCGTATGAGTGGAATCGTGGCACCTCGATGTGTGAATGAAGTCACCGTGGAGTCAAGATCTCCTGCAGTTCTCATCATCTGTGCCCTTGGGAGCAGTGTCCACGAGGACCAGCCATGAGCAGCCCCTTCTGTCCCCCAGCAAGGGAGAAAGCAAGCCCCTCGGGGATTTTTCCAACCCCGGTTACTCACTGGTGAATTCTCTTGCTAACGTGAAGGTGGCCACACCTGAGTGTCTGCTTATATTGCACTATCAGAGACTAGGACGTGGGGCAAATTTTATAAATAAAAGCAGATTAAAAAAAAAGGGCAGCTCATTCCAAATGAGGCACTGTAAACAGAGATGACTGTGTATTTATCATTTGAAACAATGTAATTCCGCTCGACAGGAGTTGATTGGCTGTCTGCCAGGTTTCCCACTGTGACAGATAAAAATGAAATACGGTCACAGAGGGGTCGGCGGAGCTTCTTGGATTTGTGGGTTTTATAGTTTTCATTAAGTTTGGACAATAGTTGGCCATTATTTCTTCAAGCTTTTTTTTTTTTTTTTTTTCCTTTTTCACCTCTCTCCCAAGCATTCAACTGCTTGATGTTGTCCCAACGTTGACAGATGCTCTCTCCATTTTTGGCAGTTGCTTCCCTCTCTGTGTTTTGGGGGAAGGGGAGGGGTGTTTTCTCCGGCTATGCATGAATGCTCAAAAATGGTTTCTCTCGTCTAATCACGTGAATCCCTTCTGGGGTATTTTTCATCCCAAAACTGACGTCAACTTCAGAAATTCAGTGTGGGTCATTGTAAAGATCTCGACATCTGTACTTAACTTCTGGGCACTCGGGCTCGTGATGGCTGCTCTCCTGCTCCTGCACTAATTCTAACTTCAGTGTCTGTCCCATTCAGGGGTGTTGAAGGGCTGTGTTTTTCTGCCTCTTTCCCTGCCTGGGAATCCTGTGCGATTAAGTCACGCAACAATAGCTGGACCCTTTAGGGTCTGCTTTTGTGCTCTGTTGGGTGGCACGGAGGGAGGCGTGCGGGGTCCGCAGCTATCTGTCCCTCACTGCCCAGGCAAAGCCCACCTGAGCGCCACCCTCTCCCTCCAGTGCCTGTCAAGGATGGAGTCCTTCAGTCTGGAGGGCAGGAAGGGGCCCTGTTCTCTCTTGGACATTCTCACCACGCAGCTTCTCTCTAAATCTTTTGGATAGTTCTGGCCTCAGGCTGGAAAGTTCCTTACACACCTGCACTGGTCAGCACCTGACTCGGTATTTCCTGCCCACCATCCCCCTCCCCAACCCGCCATGCTGCTCAACAGGGTTCCCTGTATGCAGCTCTGGCTTCTCTTGGCTACTCTTCCTTATGGCTTCTAGCTTCCCTGGTTTCCCTGAGCTATCCCCTCTGCCTCCTCTGCTCAGGGACTCGGCCGGGCCCTGCCGCCCTCAGTTTCCCCTTTTATGCCATAGACCATAAACACTCCCAAGGCAGCAAGTAGAGGAGTGTGGTTGGTTGTTTCTTGTCTATCAAGAATCAGTTTTCATTCACTTCTGATGCTCAGTGTCCTTCAGTGAATTTTAGTTTTGGTTTTTGTTTTTTTGTTTTGTTTTGTTTTGTTTTTTTGGTTTTGGCTTGCAGTGGGTAAGAAGGTAACTTGGTTCCTTTTATACCATCCTGTCCAGAAGCATAAGTCCTTCATTTATTTTTTAAATGTTGTAAAAGGCCCAGCATTTGCTGATGCTGACAGTTCTTCTTTCTTCTGCTTCTTCCTTATCTTATCACTCTTTGTCAGTTTTGGGTAGCAAACTGATATTTACCACCGTTTCTCCAACTCTGCCTTCTGACCATACCAGAATCATTTTACAAGATCTCTGTCTTCAAAAATAATTCCATGTCTTTCTTTTATGACTGCTGATCAAAGCGGTAGAAAAATTCACTTGTTAAAATCAGTACTTCAGAGAGGTTCTAAACTTAATTAAAATCAAATTCAACCCAAACAAAACTTAGAAATGCGTGTGTTCATTCTCTTGAGGGGCTGGAAGCATCCTTCATTTCACGATAGAATTCAATACACATGCTAGATATCCAGGTGAGCGGCTCCAAAGCCATTCTCTACTACCTTCTCATTTGTCTTTTGAAAACAAAAAATATCTCCCAGGTTTCCTTGTAATGCTGAATCATTATGGGGTCCCCTTTGACCTGAGAACCTGATGACGGGAAAGTAGAAGTCCTTAGAACAGATATTCTACCCTACTTAATCCCCACCCCCCCCCCCCACACACACAAAAGCAAGAGAACTTTACAAGTCCCTCCTTTTCTTTCTTGCAATATAGCTGTGATGGCTGGAAGTCCAGCAGCCATCCTGTGACCATGAAGACAAATATCACATGCTGATACTCTTGGCTGAGTCGACACAACAGCCATAAACTGCCTGTGTCTATATGAACACAGAATCCTTTCACGCATTTATGCCACCGTAGTAGAGACTAGGGTTCTTTCTGGCTAAACACGAACCTGATGTTATCTTGTCCT